>NW_028270183.1:31016511-31332188 GCF_037043375.1 Chiloscyllium plagiosum
AATCATGGAGACACGGCATTGTTAAAGCATGGACACATAGCTTTGTTAAAGCTTGGAGACACGGCATTGTGAAAGCATGGACAGACGGCATTGTTAAAGCATGGAAACACAGCAATGTTAAAACATGGAAACACAGCATAGTTAAAGCATGGAGACAGGGCATTGTTAAAGCATGGAGACACAGCATTGTTAAAGCATGGAAACACAGCATAGTTAAAGCATGGAAACACAGTATTGTTAAAGCATGGAAACACAGCATAGTTAAAGCATGGAGACACAGCTTTGTTAAGGCATGGACACACGGCATTGCTAAAGCATGGACACACGGAATTGTTAAAGCATGGACACACGGAATTGTTAAAGCATGGACACACGGAAATGTTAAAGCATGGACGCATGGCATTGTTAAAGCATGGACACACGGCATTGCTAAAGCATGGACACACGGAATTGTTAAAGCATGGACACACGGAAATGTTAAAGCATGGAAACATGGCATTGTGAAAGCATGGACATACGGCATTGTTAAAGCATGGAAACACAGCATTGTTAAAGCATGGAGACACGGCATTGTTAAAGCATGGAGACACAGCATTGTTAAAGCATGGAAATACAGCATACTTAAAGCATGGAGACACGGCATTGTTAAAGCATGGAGACACAGCTTTGTTAAGGCATGGAAATACAGCATTGTTAAAGCATGGAAACACAGCATACTTAAAGCATGGAGACACGGCATTGTTAAAGCATGGAGACACATGGCTTTGTTAAGGCATGGTCACACGGCATTGCTAAAGCATGGAGACACGGAATTATTAAAGCATGGACACACAGCTTTGTTAAAGCATGGAAATACAGCATTGTTAAAGCATGGAAATACAGCATACTTAAAGCATGGAGACACGGCATTGTTAAAGCATGGAGACACAGCTTTGTTAAGGCATGGTCACACGGCATTGCTAAAGCATGGAGACACGGAATTGTTAAAGCCTGGACACACAGCTTTGTTAAAGCATGGACTCACGGCATTGTTAAAGCATGGAAACACGGCATTGTGAAAGCATGGACACACGGCATTGTTAAAGCATGGAAACACAGCATTGTTAAAGCATGGAGACACAGCATTGTTAAAGCATGGAAACACGGCATTGTGAAGCATGGACAGATGGCATTGTGAAAGCATGGAGACACAGCATTGTTAAAGCATGGAGACACAGCATTGTTAAAGCATGGAAACACAGCATAGTTAAAGCATGGAGACACAGCTTTGTTAAGGCATGGACACACGGCATTGCTAAAGCATGGACACATGGAATTGTTAAAGCATGGACACACGGAATTGTTAAAGCATGGAGACACGGCATTGTTAAAGCATGGAGAGACGGCATTGTTAAAGCATGGAGACACGGCATTGTTAAAGCCTGGAGACACGGCATTGTCAAAGCCTGGAGACAAGGCATTGTTAAGTCATGGAGACATGGCATCACGCAAGCATGGAGACAGGGCATTGTTAAGCATGGAGACACAGCTTTGTTAAGGCATGCACACACAGCATTGTTAAAGCCTATATACATGGCATTGTTAAAGCATGGAGACAGGGCATTGTTAAAGCATGGAGACACAGCTTTTTTAAAGCATGAACGCACGGCATTTTTCAAGCGTGGACACACAGCATTCTTAAAGCATGGACAAATGGAATTGTTAAAGCATGGAGACAGATTTGTTGAAGCATGGACATATTGCATTGTTAAAGCATGGAGACACAGCTTTGTGAAAGCATGGACACACAGCATTGTTAAAACAGGGAGACATGGCATCGCTAAAGCATGGAGACACGGAATTCTTAAAGCATGGACAAAAGCATTGTTAAAACATGGACACGCAGAATTTTTAAAGCATAGACACAAAACATTGTTAAAGCATGGACACACTGCATTGTTAAAGCATGGAGACACATCATTGTGAAAGCATGGACAGACGGCATTGTTAAAGCATGGAAACACAGAATTGTTAAAGCATGGAAACACAGCATAGTTAAAGCATGGAGGCACGGCATTGTTAAAGCATGGACACACAGCTTTGTTAAAGCATGGAGACACAGCATTGTTAAAGAATGGAGACACAGCTTTGTTAAAGCATGGACATACAGCATTATTAAAGCATGGAGACACGGCATTGTTAAAGCATGGACACACAGCTTTGTTAATGCTTGGAGACACGGCATTGTGAAAGCATGGACAGACGGCATTGTTAAAGCATGGAAACACAGCAATGTTAAAACATGGAAACACAGCATAGTTAAAGCTTGGAGACAGGGCATTGTTAAAGAATGGAGACACAGCATTGGTAAAGCATGGAAACACAGCATAGTTAAAGCATGGAAACACAGTATTGTTAAAGCATGGAAACACAGCATAGTTAAAGCATGGAGACACAGCTTTGTTAAGGCATGGACACACGGCATTGCTAAAGCATGGACACACGGAATTGTTAAAGCATGGACACACGGAATTGTTAAAGCATGGACACACGGAAATGTTAAAGCATGGACGCATGGCATTGTTAAAGCATGGACACACGGCATTGCTAAAACATGGACACACGGAATTGTTAAAGCATGGACACACGGAATTGTTAAAGCATGGACACACGGAAATGTTAAAGCATGGAAACATGGCATTGTGAAAGCATGGACATACGGCATTGTTAAAGCATGGAAACACAGCACTGTTAAAGCATGGAGACACGGCATTGTTAAAGCATGGACACATAGCTTTGTTAAAGCTTGGAGACACGGCATTGTGAAAGCATGGACAGACGGCATTGTTAAAGCATGGAAACACAGCAATGTTAAAACATGGAAACACAGCATAGTTAAAGCTTGGAGACAGGGCATTGTTAAAGAATGGAGACACAGCATTGTTAAAGCATGGAAACACAGCATAGTTAAAGCATGGAAACACAGTATTGTTAAAGCATGGAAACACAGCATAGTTAAAGCATGGAGACACAGCTTTGTTAAGGCATGGACACACGGCATTGCTAAAGCATGGACACACGGAATTGTTAAAGTATGGACACACGGAATTGTTAAAGCATGGACACACGGAAATGTTAAAGCATGGACGCATGGCATTGTTAAAGCATGGACACACGGCATTGCTAAAACATGGACACACGGAATTGTTAAAGCATGGACACACGGAATTGTTAAAGCATGGACACACGGAAATGTTAAAGCATGGAAACATGGCATTGTGAAAGCATGGACATACGGCATTGTTAAAGCATGGAAACACAGCACTGTTAAAGCATGGAGACACGGCATTGTTAAAGCATGGAGACACAGCTTTGTTAAGGCATGGTCACACGGCATTGCTAAAGCATGGAGACACGGAATTATTAAAGCATGGACACACAGCTTTGTTAAAGCATGGACTCACGGCATTGTTAAAGCATGGAAACACGGCATTGTGAAAGCATGGACACACGGCATTGTTAAAGCATGGAAACACAGCATTGTTAAAGCATGGAGACACAGCATTATTAAAGCATGGAAACACGGCATTGTGAAAGCATGGACAGACGGCATTGTTAAAGCATGGAGACACAGCATTGTTAAAGCATGGAAACACAGCATTGTTAAACCATGGAAACACAGCATAGTTAAAGCATGGAGACAGGGCATTGTTAAAGAATGGAGACACAGCATTGTTAAAGCATGGAAACACAGCATAGTTAAAGCATGGAAACACAGTATTGTTAAAGCATGGAAACACAGCATAGTTAAAGCATGGAGACACAGCTTTGTTAAGGCATGGACACACGGCATTGCTAAAGCATAGACACACGGAATTGTTAAAGTATGGACACACGGAATTGTTAAAGCATGGACACACGGAAATGTTAAAGCATGGACGCATGGCATTGTTAAAGCATGGACACACGGCATTGCTAAAACATGGACACACGGAATTGTTAAAGCATGGACACACGGAATTGTTAAAGCATGGACACACGGAAATGTTAAAGCATGGACACACAGCTTTGTTAAAGCATGGAAATACAGCATTGTTAAAGCATGGAAACACAGCATACTTAAAGCATGGAGACACGGCATTGTTAAAGCATGGAGACACAGCTTTGTTAAGGCATGGTCAC
The DNA here is from genome assembly GCF_037043375.1 of Chiloscyllium plagiosum. Taxonomy (NCBI): domain Eukaryota; kingdom Metazoa; phylum Chordata; class Chondrichthyes; order Orectolobiformes; family Hemiscylliidae; genus Chiloscyllium; species Chiloscyllium plagiosum. The sequence continues at coordinate 31,020,673 of NW_028270183.1, forward strand.
ACGGCATTGCTAAAGCATGGAGACACGGAATTATTAAAGCATGGACACACAGCTTTGTTAAAGCATGGACTCACGGCATTGTTAAAGCATGGAAACACGGCATTGTGAAAGCATGGACACACGGCATTGTTAAAGCATGGAAACACAGCATTGTTAAAGCATGGAGACACAGCATTATTAAAGCATGGAAACACGGCATTGTGAAAGCATGGACAGACGGCATTGTTAAAGCATGGAGACACAGCATTGTTAAAGCATGGAGACACAGCATTGTTAAAGCATGGAAACACAGCATAGTTAAAGCATGGAGACACAGCTTTGTTAAGGCATGGACACACGGCATTGCTACAGCATGGAGACACGGAATTATTAAAGCATGGACACACAGCTTTGTTAAAGCATGGAAATACAGCATTGTTAAAGCTCGGAAACACAGCATACTTATCGCATGGAGACACGGCATTGTTAAAGCATGGAGACACAGCTTTGTTAAGGCATGGTCACACGGCATTGCTAAAGCATGGAGACACGGAATTATTAAAGCATGGACACACAGCTTTGTTAAAGCATGGACTCACGGCATTGTTAAAGCATGGAAACACGGCATTGTGAAAGCATGGACACACGGCACTGTTAAAGCATGGAAACACAGCATTGTTAAAGCATGGAGACACGGCATTGTTAAAGCATGGAGACACAGCTTTGTTAAGGCATGGTCACACGGCATTGCTAAAGCATGGAGCCACGGAATTATTAAAGCATGGACACACAGCTTTGTTAAAGCATGGAAATACAGCATTGTTAAAGCATGGAAACACAGCATACTTAAAGCATGGAGACACGGCATTGTTAAAGCATGGAGACACAGCTTTGTTAAGGCATGGTCACACGGCATTGCTAAAGCATGGAGACACGGAATTGTTAAAGCATGGACACACAGCTTTGTTAAAGCATGGACTCACGGCATTGTTAAAGCATGGAAACACGGCATTGTGAAAGCATGGACACACGGCATTGTTAAAGCATGGAAACACAGCATTGTTAAAGCATGGAGACACAGCATTGTTAAAGCATGGAAACACGGCATTGTGAAAGCATGGACAGACGGCATTGTTAAAGCATGGAAACACAGCATAGTTAAAGCATGGAGACACAGCTTTGTTAAGGCATGGACACACGGCATTGCTAAAGCATGGACACACGGAATTGTTAAAGCATGGACACACGGAATTGTTAAAGCATGGACACACGGAAATGTTAAAGCATGGACGCATGGCATTGTTAAAGCATGGACACACGGCATTGCAAAAACATGGACACACGGAATTGTTAAAGCATGGACACACGGAATTGTTAAAGCATGGACACACGGAAATGTTAAAGCATGGAAACATGGCATTGTGAAAGCATGGACATACGGCATTGTTAAAGCATGGAAACACAGCACTGTTAAAGCATGGAGACACGGCATTGTTAAAGCATGGACACATAGCTTTGTTAAAGCTTGGAGACACGGCATTGTGAAAGCATGGACAGACGGCATTGTTAAAGCATGGAAACACAGCAATGTTAAAACATGGAAACACAGCATAGTTAAAGCTTGGAGACAGGGCATTGTTAAAGAATGGAGACACAGCATTGTTAAAGCATGGAAACACAGCATAGTTAAAGCATGGAAACACAGTATTGTTAAAGCATGGAAACACAGCATAGTTAAAGCATGGAGACACAGCTTTGTTAAGGCATGGACACACGGCATTGCTAAAGCATGGACACACTGAATTGTTAAAGTATGGACACACGGAATTGTTAAAGCATGGACACACGGAAATGTTAAAGCATGGACGCATGGCATTGTTAAAGCATGGACACACGGCATTGCTAAAACATGGACACACGGAATTGTTAAAGCATGGACACACGGAATTGTTAAAGCATGGACACACGGAAATGTTAAAGCATGGAAACATGGCATTGTGAAAGCATGGACATACGGCATTGTTAAAGCATGGAAACACAGCACTGTTAAAGCATGGAGACACGGCATTGTTAAAGCATGGAGACACAGCTTTGTTAAGGCATGGTCACACGGCATTGCTAAAGCATGGAGACACGGAATTATTAAAGCATGGACACACAGCTTTGTTAAAGCATGGACTCACGGCATTGTTAAAGCATGGAAACACGGCATTGTGAAAGCATGGACACACGGCATTGTTAAAGCATGGAAACACAGCATTGTTAAAGCATGGAGACACAGCATTATTAAAGCATGGAAACACGGCATTGTGAAAGCATGGACAGACGGCATTGTTAAAGCATGGAGACACAGCATTGTTAAAGCATGGAGACACAGCATTGTTAAACCATGGAAACACAGCATAGTTAAAGCATGGAGACACAGCTTTGTTAAGGCATGGACACACGGCATTGCTAAAGCATGGAGACACGGAATTATTAAAGCATGGACACACAGCTTTGTTAAAGCATGGAAATACAGCATTGTTAAAGCTAGGAAACACAGCATACTTATCGCATGGAGACACGGCATTGTTAAAGCATGGAGACACAGCTTTGTTAAGGCATGGTCACACGGCATTGCTAAAGCATGGAGACACGGAATTATTAAAGCATGGACACACAGCTTTGTTAAAGCATGGACTCACGGCATTGTTAAAGCATGGAAACACGGCATTGTGAAAACATGGACACACGGCATTGTTAAAGCATGGAAACACAGCATTGTTAAAGCATGGAGACACGGCATTGTTAAAGCATGGAGACACAGCTTTGTTAAGGCATGGTCACACGGCATTGCTAAAGCATGGAGACACGGAATTATTAAAGCATGGACACACAGCTTTGTTAAAGCATGGAAATACAGCATTGTTAAAGCATGGAAACACAGCATACTTAAAGCATGGAGACACGGCATTGTTAAAGCATGGAGACACAGCTTTGTTAAGGCATGGTCACACGGTATTGCTAAAGCATGGAGACACGGAATTATTAAAGCATGGACACACAGCTTTGTTAAAGCATGGACTCACGGCATTGTTAAAGCATGGAAACACGGCATTGTGAAAGCATGGACACACGGCATTGTTAAAGCATGGAAACACAGCATTGTTAAAGCATGGAGACACAGCATTGTTAAAGCATGGAAACACGGCATTGTGAAAGCATGGACAGACGGCATTGTGAATGCATGGAGACACAGCATTGTTAAAGCATGGAGACACAGCATTGTTAAAGCATGGAAACATAGCATAGTTAAAGCATGGAGACACAGCTTTGTTAAGGCATGGACACACGGCATTGCTAAAGCATGGACACATGGAATTGTTAAAGCATGGACACACGGAATTGTTAAAGCATGGAGACACGGCATTGTTAAAGCATGGAGAGACGGCATTGTTAAAGCATGGAGACACGGCATTGTTAAAGCCTGGAGACACGGCATTGTTAAAGCCTGGAGACAAGGCATTGTTAAGTCATGGAGACATGGCATCATGCAAGCATGGAGACAGGGCATTGTTAAGCATGGAGACACAGCTTTGTTAAGGCATGCACACACAGCATTGTTAAAGCCTATATACATGGCATTGTTAAAGCATGGAGACAGGGCATTGTTAAAGCATGGAGACACAGCTTTTTTAAAGCATGAATGCACGGCATTTTTCAAGCGTGGACACACAGCATTCTTAAAGCATGGACAAATGGAATTGTTAAAGCATGGAGACAGATTTGTTGAAGCATGGACATATTGCATTGTTAAAGCATGGAGACACAGCTTTGTGAAAGCATGGACACACAGCATTGTTAAAACAGGGAGACATGGCATCGCTAAAGCATGGAGACACGGAATTCTTAAAGCATGGACAAAAGCATTGTTAAAACATGGACACGCAGAATTTTTAAAGCATAGACACAAAGCATTGTTAAAGCATGGACACACTGCATTGTTAAAGCATGGACACACAGCATTGTTAAAGCATGGACACATGGCATTGTTAAAGCATGGAGACACGGCATTGTTAAAGCATAGAGATACGGCATTGTTAAAGCATGGACACGTGGAATTATTAAAGCAAGGAGATACAGCTGTTTTAAAGCATGGACAATGACATTGTTAAAGCTTGGAGACACTGCTTGTCAAAACATGGACACACGGCATTGTTAAAGCATGGAGACACGGCATTGTTAAAACATGGAGACATGGCATCGCTAAAGCATTGAGACACAGCATTGTTAAACCATGGACATAGAGTATTGTTAAAGCATGGAGACACAGCATTGTTAAAGCATGGAGACACGGCATTGTTAAAGCATGGACACACGGCATTGTTTACGCATGGAGACACGGCATTGTCAATGTATCAAAACAGGGCATTGTTAAAGCATGGACACACGGCATTGTTAAAGCATGGACACACGGCATTGTTAAAGCATGGAGACACGGCATTGTTGAAGCATGGAGAGACGGCATTGTTAAAGCATGGACACACGGCTTTGTTAAAGCATGGACATATGGCATTGTTAAAGCATGGAGACACGGCATTGTTAAAGCATGGAGACACAGCTTGTTAAAGCATGGACACACAGCATTGTTAAAGCATGGAAACACAGCATTGTTAAAGCATGGAGACACAGCATTGTTAAAGCATGGAAACACGGCATTGTGAAAGCATGGACAGACGGCATTGTGAAAGCATGGAGACACAGCATTGTTAAAGCATGGAGACACAGCATTGTTAAAGCATGGAAACACAGCATAGTTAAAGCATGGAGACACAGCTTTGTTAAGGCATGGACACACGGCATTGCTAAAGCATGGACACATGGAATTGTTAAAGCATGGACACACGGAATTGTTAAAGCATGGAGACACGGCATTGTTAAAGCATGGAGAGACGGCATTGTTAAAGCATGGAGACACGGCATTGTTAAAGCCTGGAGACACGGCATTGTTAAAGCCTGGAGACAAGGCATTGTTAAGTCATGGAGACATGGCATCATGCAAGCATGGAGACAGGGCATTGTTAAGCATGGAGACACAGCTTTGTTAAGGCATGCACACACAGCATTGTTAAAGCCTATATACATGGCATTGTTAAAGCATGGAGACAGGGCATTGTTAAAGCATGGAGACACAGCTTTTTTAAAGCATGAACGCACGGCATTTTTCAAGCGTGGACACACAGCATTCTTAAAGCATGGACAAATGGAATTGTTAAAGCATGGAGACAGATTTGTTGAAGCATGGACATATTGCATTGTTAAAGCATGGAGACACAGCTTTGTGAAAGCATGGACACACAGCATTGTTAAAACAGGGAGACATGGCATCGCTAAAGCATGGAGACACGGAATTCTTAAAGCATGGACAAAAGCATTGTTAAAACATGGACACGCAGAATTTTTAAAGCATAGACACAAAGCATTGTTAAAGCATGGACACACTGCATTGTTAAAGCATGGACACACAGCATTGTTAAAGCATGGACACATGGCATTGTTAAAGCATGGAGACACGGCATTGTTAAAGCATAGAGATACGGCATTGTTAAAGCATGGACACGTGGAATTATTAAAGCAAGGAGATACAGCTGTTTTAAAGCATGGACAATGACATTGTTAAAGCTTGGAGACACTGCTTGTCAAAACATGGACACACGGCATTGTTAAAGCATGGAGACACAGCATTGTTAAAACATGGAGACATGGCATCGCTAAAGCATTGAGACACAGCATTGTTAAACCATGGACATAGAGTATTGTTTAAGCATGGAGACACAGCATTGTTAAAGCATGGAGACACGGCATTGTTAAAGCATGGACACACGGCATTGTTTACGCATGGAGACACGGCATTGTCAATGTATCAAAACAGGGCATTGTTAAAGCATGGACACACGGCATTGTTAAAGCATGGACACACGGCATTGTTAAAGCATGGAGACACGGCATTGTTGAAGCATGGAGAGACGGCATTGTTAAAGCATGGACACACGGCTTTGTTAAAGCATGGACATATGGCATTGTTAAAGCATGGAGACACGGCATTGTTAAAGCATGGAGACACAGCTTGTTAAAGCATGGACACACAGCATTGTTAAAGCATGGAGACACAGCTTTGTTAAAGCATGGAGACAGGGCATTGTTAAAGCATGGAGTCACAGCATTGTTAAAGCATGGACACACAGCATTGAAAAGCATGGAGATATGGCATTGTTAAAGCATGGACACACTGCTTTGTTAAAGCATGGACACAAAGCATTGTTAAAGCATTGACACACAGCATTGTTAAAGCATGGAGACACGGCATTGTTAAAGCCTGGACACATGGCATTGTTAAAGCATGGACAAACTGCATTGTTAAAGCATGGACTAACAACATTGTTAAAGCATGGACACATGGCATTGTTAAAGCATGGAGAGATGGCATTGTTAAAGCATGGACACGCGGAATTGTTATAACATGGTAGACACAGCATTGTTAAAGCTTGGTCACGTGGAATTATTAAAGCAAGGAGTTACAGCTGTTTTAAAGCATGGACACATGACATTGTTAAAGCATGTAGACACAGCTTGTTAAAACATGGACATATGGCATTGTTAAAGCATGGAGACACGGCATTGTTAAAACATGGCGACATGGCATCACTAAAGCATGGAGAGACGGCACTGTTTAAGCATGGACACATAGCATTGTTAAAACATGGAGACATGGCATTGTTAAAGCATGGAGACACAGCTTTGTTAAAGCATGGACACGCGGAATTGTTATCACATAGTAGACACAGCATTGTTTAAGCATAGAGACACGTCATTGTTAAAGCATGGACACATGGCATTGTTAAAGCATGGACGCACAGCATTGTTAAAGCATGGACACATGGAATTATTAAAGCATGGAGATGCAGCTTTGTTAAAGCATGGAAACATGACATTGTTAAAGCATGGAGACATGGCATCGCTAAAGCATGGAGACACGGCATTGTTAAAGTACGGACACACAGCATTGTTAAAGCATGGACACACGGAACGTTTTAAGCATGGACACATGGTATTGTTCAAGCATTGAGACACAGATTTGTCAAAGCATGGACACATTGCATTGTTTAAGCATGTACACGTGGAATTGTTAAACTATGGTAGACACAGCATTGTTAAAGCATGGAGACACGGCATTGTTAAAGCGTGGGCACACAGCATGGTTTAAGCATGGACACATGGCATTGTTAAAGCATGGACACATGGCATTTTTAAAGCATGTAGATGCGGCATTGTTAAAGCATGGAGACACGGGATTATTAAAGCATGAACACACAGCATTGCTAAAGCATGGGAACATAGCATTGCTGAAGCAAGGAAACACGGTATTGTTAAAGTATTGAGACATGGCATTGTTAAATCAGAGAGACACAGCATTGTTAAAGCATGGACAAAAGTATTGTTAAAGCATGTACATGCGGAATTTTTAAAACATGGAAAAATGGCATTATTACGCATAGGGCAGAATCTTGTCGGCATGTGAGCAATGATAAGATTTGTGTCAGAATTGTATGAGTCGTCTAGTGCGGCTCATCTTGACGTTCGGAGCATTTTGCGGCTTCATTTGTGCTCTTTCCAAGCAGTGATAATGATTGTTTGTTTAACATCTCATTGATGGCACAACTGGCCTCATTACTATCCAGCTTTCATTCTCACCAAATACACCAACAATCTCGATGTCGAGATCTTGACTTGGAAACCAGAAGATGTACCTGATGGATTCAACTAATCTCTCGTTCCATGGTGTTTATCATCAAACTGGATCTCAGAGTGTAGTCCATGGGCACTAATGGCATGCTTCCCTCAGACATTGGCATCCAGCTTGTGCCAACACCTCTCGATTATCCTGGTATGTCTCTGATTCACTTTCAGGCTGCTCAACCTTATGAACCAGGCCAGAACCCCTCAACACACTTTAAGAAGTTAGCGTTAAACCTAACTTTTCTTATTTTAGGGGAAGGTGTGAAGTGAATATCCCAGGAGTGATGCAGCTGTTCAGGCAACTGGGTTTTAAGCAAAACAGAATATATTTTCACACTACTGTTAAACAAAAGAAAAGAGACTTTAGGATAACTTAACTAAGGATGAAAACCCAACTGACTCGATACAGCAACTTAACTATGGAACTGTTTCAATCCCTGCAACATTCCATAAACACACTCCTTGGCAAAGGGTACATTCAAACACTGGTTCTTACAGGCAGGAGAGATTTCAGAAAGAAAAGTCAGTCAGGCATCATCTGCTGAATCTTGGAACCTTTTCTCTGCAGCAGCTTCTCTACCTATGTCAGAAAAACAAACAGGATAAAAAAACCTGCCCTGGGAGGCCTGACAATTCCACTACCATCGTTAAACCAGTCTCCCACCCAGACATTTTGGCACCTCTGCCTTTATGATCTCTCTGAAAATAAAACCCAAGGACAAAAGAACCTTATTTAAGTTGTGGTGCTGTTCATCGAGCTGGAAGTTTTTGTTGCAAACGTTTCGTCCCCTGGCTAGGCGACATCATCAGTGCTTGGGAGCCTCCTGCGAAGCGCTTCTTTGATGTTTCCTCCGGTGTTTATAGTGGTCTGTCCCTGCCGCTTCCGGTTGTCAGTTTCAGCTGTCCGCTGTAGTGGTTGGTATATTGGGTCCAGGTCGATGTGTTTATTAATGGAGTTTGTGGATGAATGCCATGCCTCTAGGAATTCCCTGGCTGTTCTCTGTCTGGCTTGCCCTATGATGGTAGTGTTGTCCCAGTCGAATTCATGTTGCTTGTTGTCTGCGTGTGTATGGCTACTAAGGATAGCTGGTCATGTCGTTTCGTGGCTAGTTGATGTTCATGTATGCGGATTGTTAGCTGTCTTCCTGTTTGTCCTATATAGTGTTTTGTGCAGTCCTTGCATGGTATTTTGTACACTACATTAGTTTTGCTAATGTTGAGTATCGGGTCCTTTGTTCTGGTGAGTTGTTGTCTGAGCGTGGCTGTTGGTTTGTGTGCCGTTCTGAGTCCGAGGGGTCGCAGTAGTCTGGCTGTCTGTTCTGAGATGCTCCTGATGTATGGTAGTGTGGCTAGTCTTTTTGGTTGTGGTATGTCCTCATTCCGTGGTCAGTCCTTTTGGTTGTGACCACGGAATGAGGACATACCACAACCAAAAGGACTAGCCACACTACCATACATCAGGAGCATCTCAGAATAGACAGCCAGACTACTGCGACCCCTCGGACTCAGAACGGCACACAAACCAACAGCCACGCTCAGACAACAACTCACCAGAACGAACGACCCGATACCCAACATGAGCAAAACTAATGTAGTGTACAAAATCCCACGCAAGGACTGCACAAAACACTATATAGGACAAACAGGAAGACAGCTAACAATCCGCATACATGAACATCAACTAGCCACGAAACGACACGACCAGCTATCCTTAGTAGCCACACACGCAGACAACAAGCAAAATGAATTCGACTGGGACAACACTACTATCATAGGGCAAGCCAGACAGAGAACAGCCAGGGAATTCCTCGAGGCATGGCATTCATCCACAAACTCCATCAATAAACACATCGACCTGGACCCAATATACCAACCACTACAGTGGACAGCTGAAACTGACAACCGGAAGCGGCAGGGACAGACCACTATAAACACTGGAGGAAACATCAAAGAAGCGCTTCGCAGGAGGCTCCCAAGCACTGATGATGTCGCCTAGCCAGGGGACGAAAAGTTTGCAACAAAAACTTCCAGCTCGGCGAACAGAACCACAACAACGAGCACCCGAGCTACAAATCTTCGCACAAACTTTGAACCTTATTTAAGTGGCAGCATCATCGCAGCAGGAAGCGAAGACTCACATTGCAAGGGGTATCAAAGGGCTAATGCCAGCTCAGAGCCCCAGCCCAAGAATGGACATGATTACATCTCAACACTGCTTGCCGACTCTTGGAAGTCTCATTCACTTTGCATTTCTTTGCCTCGCCATGCCATGCAATGCCCGTTAACCCATTGGTGCTCCAACCAGAGCATGAGGCCACCATTACTGCCATATTGAGGTAGCACAGACACAGACTCACTGCCAATCATGTGTGCCAGTAGGGATCAGTCTGGGAAGGTAGGGGGAATCTTGCTGAATGGCCAAATGAGACATTTGTCAGACACAACAGGTGTCAGCTGCCCGTGTGCCAAACACACTGCACATCCATTTAAACAAATGGATATCGGGTCTCACCCTCAGTGCAGCCAAAGTGGGTAGAGGAAGGTGGGGCACACTGTCTGACAGGGCTTGTTGGTTCTGTCAGACATGGACACAGCCCAGGGACCTGTCATGATCAGTTGTTCACTTGGTTAGTTCGCGGTCAGGGGATCAGTCCCAGTAGGCTCTGGGGAATGGACAGCAATCAGTCTTGTAGGGCCACCACAAACAGTCATGGGGAAGCGAGTATAATCAGGTGCAAGGGACCTGTTTACCTATATCCAGGGCTGTTGGCTAAATTGAGTCAGAGGTCTGAGTCGCTCAGATCAGGAGGGTGCAAAGGGTCCTGTCGAGGTAGCAGAAGGATATCTGGAAAATGGGATGGGGCACTCTCAACGAGAGATTAAATCAGAGACATTTACAGAGGTGAGAGACAATTTCAGTGGTGTCAGGAAGGTCAAGGTGAACACGGGAATGAGGAACATCATTTCAGGATGTATAAGGCTACAGGATGGTGGTTTAGTGGGAGTAATACCCACTGTGGCATTTGCAAAAGGAACTTTCCGCATCAGGGTGGGTAACATTAAGGTGTAATGTAAAGGTACGGGGGCAGATTGGAAAATCAGAGGTGAAGGTGGGTCTCTAATGTGTCAGGGATGGAAGTGGGTGGTTGGGGTAGTGCAAGTTAAGAGGGGAGGTGGAGGCTCTGAGACGGGTCGTAACTGGTGACGATGGAGGGCCCAGTGTCAATGGTGTCCATTGAAAGCTGCATTTCCAACTATTGCCTGTCATTTTCTAGATTTGAAATGCAACTGGAGAATAACTGGGGTAGTTTTGGGGACCTGGGGACAAATCCCATCATGACAGAGGGTAGAATTTGAATGCAATAATAATGTGGAAAGAGGAATTTAATGATGACCATGAAACCATTGCTGGTGGTCACGAAAACGCCATCTGGGTCACTCATGTCCTTTAAGGAAGGGAGGTGCCATCCTCACCTGGTTAGGTTTCCATGTGACTCCAGACCCACAGCAATGTGGTTGATTCAGCAATGCCTCAAAACTCACTCTTGTGGTTGGCTCTTAATTGTCCACTGGATGATTTTAATTTTAAAAAGTCAGTGTCAGTTTGAAGGGTGAAAGTTCAGGATGCTTTACAGTGAGTGAACAAATAATTAAAGCTACCATTTGAAAACCTGAAGGTTATTTTATTTTCAGTTATGTTCCTGCCCATTTGCTATGCATGCAGTGAACGTGTTTGGGATTCAGGTATAGTCACAGCTTTAACAATTGCACTTCAGGTCCAAGATGTTCACAATCCATATCAATGTTTGGAGGTGGGAAAGAGATGTGATATTTCCAAATTTGCAGATGTTATAAAGCTAAATGTATCCATGAGGAAGTTGTGTTTGACTCATGTGATTGAGCATTCTGAGGTAGTAACAGGGAAAGCTGGTGTGGGTTGTATATTTGAGGCAGTGTACAAGGATTTTAACAAAAATCTTTGCTAAGTTACCACACGGCTGGCTAGGTATACAAATAAAGCCCATGATGTTCAAGCTGAATGACATGGATACAAAATTGGTTCAGAGGTTGGAAACGGTGGCTAATGGTCAATAGATGTGCATTGTGACTGCAAGGTGTTTCCAAAGGGTTTCTGCAGTTCTTAGTATTCGGTTCCTTGTTTTCTTTGTGGTGGGAGTGATTTGGACCTGTATGTAAACATTGAGAAGTTTAAAGATGATATAACCTTTTGCCTTGTAGTTGAAGAGGAAATCAGTCAACGCGGGAAAATATGAATGGATGACTTAACTGGACTGAACAGTGCCAATTGGAATTCATTCTGTGGAGGCAAGAGGGGAATGTATTGGGGGAAGGCTAAGAGGATGAGGAAAGCATCATTATTGGGCAGATACTCAGAACTGAAGTGAAAAAAAAAGAACATTAACGTTCACACGGAGTCATATAGTCTGACAGCACGCAAACAGACCCTTCATCCCAAACTAGTCCATGCTGACCAAAATGTCTGTCCCCGTTAACCCCATTTCCCTGCACTTGGTCTATATCCTTCAAAACCTTTCTGATCCATGTATTTGTCCAAATGCCTTTAAATGTTGTTAATGTACCTGCCTCAAACACTTCCATTGGCAACTCATTCCATGTATGTAGCATCTTCTGTGTAATAAAACTTGCTCCTCAGTTTCCCTCTAAGCTTAAACTGGTGCCTTCTAGTCCTCAATTCCCCAACGCTAGGAAAAAGATTGAGTGCATTCACTCTATCCATGCCTTTCATGATCTTATGCACCTCTATAAGGTCCTCAGTCTCCAATGTTCTAAAGAAACACGTCCTAGCTTGTCCAATCTCTCCCTCACACCAGCCAATGAATTCTCTCACTCCATTCAGGCCCAGTGGGACTCTTTAACTGTCACAGATCCGCAGACCAGCAGCAACTACAATGGCTTACCGGCCTGGATCCTTGAGAAAGCCGAGTCTTGGCTTTGTCTTGAGGTTTTGTTGTGGGCTGCCCAAGATTCGTGTTCAGGATGGATCCTGAGTGAGGCGATGCAATTATCTTCAAATAGATGATGCCCGCCCGCCGCCCAAGCTCAGTTGGACCAGCAAGTTCCACCTAAATATCCTGCAAAGCATTTACTCCATTTAAAACACTTCTTCGGGACCGTGCATTTTCACTTGTTGCCACTGAATTAACTCCACAGCAACCGGTATCTAATCTCATGGTCACCCTGGATTTACACATGAAGAGTGTGTGACACTGATCCAGCTCCCTCAGAGACAGCTCTCAGAGTGAGCAGGATATCTGACATTACTGGGTTTTTTTCTTATTATTTCCCAGCGCCCATGCTGGCCCAAATGCCAGCCAAACAGCACATCTCCGACCCTGGTCACATTTCTGATTATTTTTTTCTCCCACACTACCACCTAACTGCAGTAGTGCTGATTTTTTTCCTCGCACCCATGGTGTGTGTGTGTGCGGGTGTAAGATACAGTGATAGACACAAGGTGCATGAATCCTATCAATTTCCACCACCAGGAAGAAAAGAAACACCCGAGTGGCCAGTGACAAGCAATAACCCTCACATCAAAGGGCAATGCTGCGTGATCAAACACTGAAGGGGAGGGCAGGGATTAAATCAAAATAGAATTGGATGGGGAAATAATATACTCCACTCCCTGCGGAGCCCACCTCTCCCGGAGAAATTCCACGGTGTTAGTGGACACCAGGTGCTCCTTCTCCAGAGACATCTGGCTCTAATGTAACCGTGGAAGAGGGGCATGCAATTGGCTCTAATGGCCTACTCCATGGCCCACTGTCTGGGCCTGTTTATGGCCAGTTTGGTCAGGCAAAGGAGCAGACCCACGAGGAGTACGTCAGACCTGCCCTCCCCCCTCTGTACTGGTTGTCCGAAAATCAGTGGACGGCATGGTGGCACTGTGGTTAGCACTGCTGCCTCACAGCGCCAGAGACCTGGGTTCAATTTCCGCCTCAGGCAACTGCCTGTGTAGAGTTTTTACATTCTCCCCGTGTCTGCGTGGGTTTCCTCCGGGTGCTCCGGTTTCCTCCCACAGTCCAAAAATATGCAGGTTAGGTGAATTGATCATGCTAAATTGCCGGTAGTGTTAGATGTCGGGGAATGGGTCTGGGTGGGTTGGTTTTCGGAGGGTCAGTGTGGGCTGGTTGGGCCGAAGAACCTGTTTCCACACTGTAAGTAATCTAATCATGTGTGTAGGGTGGAAGTGCAACCAAAAACAGAGAAGGAGGTTTTTTAGGAAATCACCAGGGGAGTGCAAACATCCACACCCAATATAAACATGGTCCACAGACTCCACAGCAACACAGAACAAGCAGCTGGCCTGGGAGTCCGTGAACCACCGAAATCTACGGTTGCAGGGGACCGTTGCGTGTAGCACCTTCCAGCCCAGATCCCCGAGAGAAAAGGGGAAGGATTCCCGTGTGGAGAGCACTCCACTGGTAATCTCCACCACCAGGTGGCAAATGAGCACAGCAAGGCGTGCCCGGATGGTGGATGAGGGAGAAGAGGTGGACGGTGTGCAGCAGCAGTCGATACAGGGCCCACCTTTTTACGTCCTTAAAAGGGACAAAACTAAAATTCTGGAGGCGTCTCAGGTTATGGGGCACAGGCTCCCGCGGGAAGTACTGGACCTTGGGGCCAATGTGAAATTCCGTCCGGGCTGGGGTGAGCGCGGACGGGATCCCACCGCACACCTGAGCGTCCTCCAACTGTTGCACTACGTCAGGTCCGAGCACCGCCGTTTTAAGGCGTCGGATGGCGGTGGCCACGTACCGGCCGTCCACCGCTGCCCTGCTCACGATGTCCTGCGGCAGCGTCCAGCCCAGGCCCCCGCCACCCAGCACGTCCCCGACCCTGGTCACATTCCTGCTTATTTGTTTTCGGTTTTTTTTGAGAACCCCTGACACTTCTGTTCATTTTTTTTCCCCAGCGCCCATGTTGTGTGTGTGCAGGTGTGAGACACAGTGAAAGACACAAGGTGCACAAATATTTATTCAAATTTCCACCACCAGGAAGAACAAAACACCCGAGTGGCCAGTGACAAGCAGTGCCCTTCACATCAAAGGGCAGTGCTGTGTGATCAAACAGTGAAGGAGAGGGTAGGGACTAAATCAAAATAGAGTTGGAGGGAGAAATAATGCACTCCACTCCCTGCGGCGCCCACCTCTCCCTGAACAAATCCAGGGTGTTAGTGGACTTTGTGTGTTCCTTTTCCAGAGACACCCGGGCGCTAACGTAACCGCAGAAGAGGGGCAGGCAGTCGGCCCTAACGGCCCCCTCCACGGCCCGCTGCCTGGACCTGTTTATGGACAGTTTGGCCAGGGCCAGGAGCAGACCCACGAGGAGGTCTTCAGATCTGCCCTCCCTACTCCGTACTGGGTGCCCGAAGATCACGAACATCTGACTAAAGTGCATCCAAAAGCAGAGAAGAATGTTTTTAAGAAAATCAAAAGGAGACTGCAAACACCCACAGTTGGGCTGGGAGACGCCAACCCTGGTCACCCTCACCGCCACAGCCCTCCAATCTGACAGCCATTCGAACACACGAGGAAAGAGGTGCGGAGTCCTGACCAATGGCTAGCTGATGACAGCTACTACTCCTGCCGGAGGGTAGGTGCGACACAATTCAACCATGTTCCAGACAGTGATCAGGTCCTGCAGCATCCTGAGGGCGACAGCTAAACTATCACAGTTGACGAACACAAGCTGCGTGTCGTAGTTGAGGTTATGCACCTGGCAGAAAAAATACATCACCAGGGTGCACCAGCTCGGAGGAGGATCGACATAAAGGTATTGCTGCAAGGTCTGAAGGCAGAACAACATGACCTTGCTGTGGACACACACCAGCGACTGATCGCCCTCCTCAATCAGGAGACTCAGAATCTGCATAGTGACCCAGTGCATCTTTTTGTTCTGGATGTCAGCGACAAAACCAGGAGGAGGGACCAAAGTGACCAGCCGGTACCACAACATGGCGGCCACCAGCTGGTTTATGACCAGCACTCGACTCCTGTAAGATAGCACTCAGAACAGTCCTGTCCAGCGTCCTCGTCGAGCCGAGACTTTGGCCTCCAGCTCCTGCTAGTTCGCCGGTCAGGATTCCTCAGCCAGGCTGAGGTAGACCCCCAGTTAGAGGAGATGGGTGGTATTCCAGCTGAACCCCCCATAACTCCTCTGGCAGAGAATACACCAGCCACGGACCGACCAGTAGTCCGGAACATTTGGCCTAGTTGATCCTGGCGGGAGACGCTGTTGAGTACACGGCCTGGCACTCGCGCATCCTCCCCAGCTCAGCTGGGTCAGTGAAAGTGAGGAGCATGTCGTCGGCGTCGGCCGAGAGGACCAACCCCGCGCCCGTGCCACGCAGAACCTGCCCTGACAACCTCCTCTGCAAGAGGCACAGGAAAGGCTCCACGCACAGGGAATACAGCTGACTTATAGGGGGCGGCCTTGATGTACCCCTCCCAAAGCGAAGGGGCGCCATCAAGGACCCATTAACTTTAACCAGACACTTGGCAGCGGTGTACAAAAGTCGGATCCGGGGAACGAATTGCGTCCAGAATCCGAATGCCCGCAGAGTCTCGAGCAGATACTCCTGATCCATCCTGTCGAACGCCTTCTCTTGGTCGAGAGACAGGAAAGCACTCGACAGACCAGCCAGTCGACAGAAACCGATCAGGTCCCTGTCCAGGTGGACGGTGTCATGTATCTTCCAGCCTGGGACGGTGTAGGACTGGTCCCCGTGAAGCACGTGGGCCAGCACGGACGGCAGGCAAGAAGACAACACCCTGGCAAAAATGTTGTTGTCCGTGCTGAGGAGGGGGACCGGACACCAGTTCTTTACAGAATGAAGGTCCCCCTTCTTTGGCAGCAGGACGTTGATTGTCCTATGCCAAGAAACGGGCAGCTGTCTGGCATTTAGACACTCCCCCAGGACTTATGTGTAGTCGCTCCCCAGGACATCCCAAAAGGCCCTGAAGATCTCCACAGTCAGTGTCCAGCCTCGGGTACTTGCTCCTCGAGAGCTGGTCAAAGGCCCTGGTCAGCTCCTCTAAAGTGACGGGAGCGTCGAGCCTTCCGGCGTCCTCAGGGCTGAGCTGCATCAGGTCCTCCAACAGGACTCTGCCAGCATCCTCGCTGGCAGACGGATCTGGGGAGAACAGAGTCATATAATAAGTTCAGACGTGGGCCCTGATACCCTCCAGATCCGAGACAAGGGACCCGTTGTCGGCCACCATCACAAGCAGCTGCTGACAGGTGCTACGCCTTTTTTTGCTGCGAGCAGAAGAGGGAGCCGCGGTCTAGGTCCTGGAGAAACTGGATCTGTGAACTCACGTCCGCGCCTGGGACCCAACGAGCTGCAGGTCCCGGAGCATGGCCGTCTTCTCTTTGTAAACCCCGCACAGGGCCGGGTCAGCGTCTGTCTCACCGAGGTCGAGCATCTCCTTCTCCAATTCCTCGATTACCCCCCTCTTTTTTGACCCCCTCGCGTACTCCTGACAGAAAACGAGGACGTGAGCCTTGCCCACGTCCCACCATAGCCTCAGGGAGGGAAAGCTTCCCCACTTCCTTCTCCAGCCGGCCCAGAACTTATGAAATGAATCCCGGAACCACTCATCCTGCAGCAGCAAGTTGATAAAGTGCCAGTACGCGGAGCCGAGCTTGGCGCCGAACGGAAGGGGTTCCGCCCACACCAGGTGATGGTCCATGCACAACACCTGCCACGTGGAGGCCTTCGGAAAACAGGAGGCGTACGTCCACGAAACGTACAGGCGGTCGATTCTGGATGCTCCGACCCCAGGCCTCAAGAAGGTGAAGGCGATGGAGTCGGGATTGAGATTCAACCAGACGTCCACCAGATCGAAGGACTTGACCAAGTCCCCCAACCTCCTCCACGACGCCCAACCAGTGTGGGCACAGCCATGGTCCCTGTTCTCGAGAATTCAGTTAAAATCTCCCCTGAGGAAGACACACTGGCTCTCGTCGATGGAGGCGAGATGAGCAGACACTTCTCCAAAGAAGCTCGCTTGCCTCGACCCGGCCAAGAGAGCGTTGAAGTTCACCAAAGGAAGTACCGCACCCCCCAGCCGAACCTTCAGTTGAAGCAAATGGTCTGGCACAGGCCCCCTGACCCTCAAGACCTCCGGCTGAAAATGCGGGGCCAACAAGATAGCCACCCCGCCAGATCTGCGGTGAGGTGACTCATGTAGAACCGCCCTTGCCACTCGAGGAGCCAGGTGGCTTCGTCTCTCGGGATGGTGTGGGTTTCTTGCAGGAAGCGCATTGCATACCTCACATCCCGATGGATCGAGAGGGTCTGGAATCTGTGATGTGACTCCCTGCTGCCGTTGACATTGAGGCTGGCTATAGTTGTCTTCATGTCGGAAACATTGTCCAACCGCAATCAGTACATTCAAAAACTATATACATTTACTGGGAGGACGAGGGAGGGGCACAGACGTCCCTCACTCTCACCAGGAATGTTCCCAGAAAGTTCCTGACTTGCTTTTGCTCATTTGTGTCGAGACCAGGCAAGCAGCGTGGCTGACCAGTACACTCTTTCAAAGGAGCTCCAACGGTCGAGCGCCAGTTGGGCTCTATCCTGGCGATTTCGAGGGAAAAAGGTCCTCCCCCAGGTCCAAGGCCCCAGAAAAACAGTCTGGGAGGGAGGAGTGAGGATAACACTTTGCTCCCCTCCATCGCTCGACGACCCAGCGGATATTTCGCGATTGTCGGCCACACCATGGCCCATGTTGTTTTTAAAGTCATCTCCAGGGGCTGGTGGAATTATGGCAGCAGAAGGACCCTGGAGTTTCGGGCAGGTTAGGCCATGGTATGAGACAGGCAGGATACGCCGTCGGTTCATATCCTGAAGATGGACAGCGCCGCTAGCGAGCTGCCGGGAATTCTCTCCACTCCAAGTGCCAGCGCCTCTGCCCAAGAGAGACAGGTGGGAGATTTATGGCCCTTCCCCTCCCTGCCCGCCTTGGTGACCATTGGGCCCGAGGTTTCTCCCCTCAGATTCTCCCGCAATATAATTGGCTGGGGAATGTCAGAGGGCGTGGCCAGGGTGGGGAGTGCCAGCTGTGTCACTTCCTGCCCGCCCCTGGTTTATCAGTTGATGGTGGGCGGGCTAGGGACCCAGTTTTAGGGGTGTTGCCGGGTGGGGCAGGGGTTGAGCTCATGGACCCCCGGGCCAGGTGTTGCAGGGCAAGGACCAGGCAGCGATGCCCCAGGAGTTTCTGTAATGGGGCTGGGATTGGGCATGTGGTCAGCAGTGCACGGATCAGGCACGGACTGGGGGGGATCGGGGGTCATGGGTCCCACGCCCGGGCGATGCTGGCAAGGGGCATTGTCGTGCCGGTGTGGGGCAGATCGTAGGTCCATTTTGAGAGGAGGTGGTGGGGTGTTGTCCATGGCAGCGGGCTTGGCGCTTTATGTCTTTTTCCTGCACCTTGTGACGTCTGGATGCTCATCCCCATCCCTGCCAGAGGCCGAGGCACTATAGTCTTTGGTTCAGCCCCCGCTGCTGGGGTTTGTGGTGTTGAATTGAGAGGAGGGGGAATCGGTGCGGCTGTGCCACCCTCAGCCATTGGCGTGGGCTGGGCAGCCTTCTGGGTGGGGCAGTTCTGTCTTGTATGTCCCACCTCGCGGCACAGGTGACATTGCATGCCGTCGCCGTCCAGAAGACGCGGTATGCCGTGCCCTTGTGGAGGAGAGTAAACGAGCCCTCGGTGACCTCCTCCTGGCCCAGGCAAATAAACACTTGGTGTCGGAAGGAGTATGTATGCCAGAGGGCAGTGTCGTTCAGACCGAGCAGGAGCGGTTGGACACCTGACTGGATTTCCCCCAGAGTTTGAAGGTGTGGGAGGAGAAGCTCACTGACAATAAAGAGCGGGACATTGGAAATCACGTCTCTCTGGGCCGTAACCTCCCAAGGGTCGACAAACAGATGTGTCCCGCTCACAGTGACACCCCGTCTCCGCGGTAAGGTGGATCGCCTGCTCGGTCCTGAGGAAAAATACGGCCTTCCCACATGTCATGGCCGCAGCGATAATGGCCAGTGGGGCGACCAGAATAGCCATGACCTTACTGCAGGCCTCGATGGACATGTTGGGGTGGGGATAGGCCTTGACCTCCAATCGTTTAGTATGGTGCCTAAAGGGTGTCGGGTTTGTAGCTGGGGCTGGAGCAGCAGAGCCTAAGGCAGCGGTTACCCTGGCGTAGGTGCGGCTGGGTAAAAACAATGACTGCAGATGCTGGAAACCAGATTCTGGATTGGTTGTGCTGGAAGAGCACAGCAGTTCAGGCAGCATCCAAGGAGCTTCGTAGGTGCGGCTGGCCTTGCGGTGTTCGGGCTCGCCATGGCTGTGCTGTTGGGTGCTGTAGGAAACAGCTGTAGTTTTGAGTCCAATTGGGGTCCCAGGCCCAAGGCAGCAGCAGTGGTGGAGGCCATCTGGCAGCAACAGTAGCGATCTTGGGAGGGACCCAAGGCACGTTCCAGGCGGCATTAGGGGTGACAGGCCTCAAGTAGCAGCAGGTGGAGTCCAGGGACCAGCAGTGGGGGTGGCTCCCAGGCAGCAGCAACACTCCCTGGAGCTGGGTAAGGCTCTGGCAGCAGCCGTGGATGTAGGCCTCAGGCAGCAGCAGCAGCAGTTGGGACAGCTGGAGGCAAGGTCCAGGCTGTTGCACCAGAAGCAGGCCTAGGCCTCAGAACTTCTTCTCCTTCTGCCTCTGGTTTTTCTTCATTCTCCCCCTCCTTCTTGTCCTTCTCCTTCTAATGCACTGGTTGTGGGACAGTCAGTCCCAGAATAAGTCCCCCTTCTCTTGATACAATGAAGAGGAGAGTCCTTGAACACTGGTCCATCTCCCTCAAAGCCAACTCTCAGAATGAACAGAACCTCTAACACTCCTGTTTGTTAAGTTATTTATTTTTTGGAATGTCTGACACTTCTGTTCTTTTTTTCTCTTCTTCTATTTTTTACGCCTGTGTTTTTTACTCTTTTTTATTACCCCCACACTACTGCCTAACTGGGGTAGTGTTTCCCCCCCCCAAAAAAAAACACATGTTGTCAGTGTGTAGGTGTGAGACATAGTGAAAGAAACCAGGTGCACAAATCTTTATTCAATTTCCACCAACAGGAAGAAAGGAAACACACGCACTTTCCTTAGATTTGTTGTTGTTGAGTTTCTACAGCATTTTCTGATTTTATTTCAAAACTAATTCCACAGAGGCCAGTATTAGTGAACCTGATGGTTTTTGAACAATTGGCAATGGATTCATGTTCACCATGAGACTCAATTCTAGACTTTGATTGAATGCAAATTTCACTCTCTGCCATAGAGAGATTCGAACCCACATCCCAGGATATTTCCTAGATCTCTGGATTAAGAGCTTCGTGACAATTCCACTCTTCCATTGTCTCCTAGTTGATGCCAATCACGCTTCCTCTTAGCTCTTCTGGACCATGACTCCAGCATTGAACAATACGCCATTGTGTCCAGGTCCATCACTGATATCAAATTATCTGGTCAACAGTCCTCCACTGCCTCTGACTTCGGAGTCTCCGACCTTCTGACAACTTCCCAATGTTAAAATGGAGAGGCTGGTCATCAGCTTCAGGAAGTGGCCTGCAGGATATGCCTCTGTCGGTATCAGTATTGCTGAGGTGGAGAGCTTCAAGATCCTAGGAGTAAGCATCAGGAATGATCCATCCCCCAATCCATCCATGATGCTTCAGACAAGAAAACACATCAACACCTCTACTTCCTCAGGAGGCGAAGGAAATTCAGCATGTTCACAATGACACATCAATTTTCATTGATGTACCATAGAAAGCATCCTCCCCTGATGCCTCACAGCATGGTATGGCAACAGCTGTCCCTAAGACAGCAAGAAATTACAGAGAGTTGTGAACACAGCCCAGTCCTTCACACAAACCAGCCTCCCATCCATCTTAACTCAGGGAATCTAATCTAATCTTACTGCTGCCCTCGGGAAAGCAGCCAACAACATCACAGACCCCTCCCACCACGGGTAACTATCTTCCAACCTCTTCCATTAGGCAGATGGTACATGTTTAAAACACGTACCAACCGATTTAAGTACAGCTTCTTCCCCGATCATATGATCAAACCTCTCATACATTACAGTTGATCTTTCTCTGCACCTTCTCTGTAGCTGTAACACTATATTCTGCATTTGGTTCTATGACCCTGATGTACATTTGTAAGTTATGATTTGTTTGGTTAGCATGCAACTCAGTACTTTTCACTGTATCCCGTATGTGTGCCAATTATAAATCTCAACAAATCTTGATGGGTTGTTTCAGCCTCTTCCTACCCCGCGCAATGTAATTTGTTTCTGTCTTGACTCTATTTTTTTCAGTCCTTGTGCAATCTCTTCTACATGCACCCTGTGTGCCTAAACATGCCCTATATCACCTCAATACTATGACATTTCCTAGTTCAAACCATCTCTTCTCCACAATATCAATCACTCCATGGCAAAAGTGAGGACCGCAGATGCCGGAAATCAGAGTCTAGATTAGAGTGGTGCTAGAAAAGCACAGCAGGTCAGGCAGCATCCGAGGAGCAGGGAAATTGACATTTCGGGCAAAAGCCCTTCATCAGAACTGAAGGCCATCAGAATGGTTTCTGAATACACTATTTCCCAATGAAGTGAAGACCTAACCAATCCTCATCGATAACCCTCTCCCTTCTTCTGGTTGAATTTGTTTTCTTTTATCTTGGTAGTGTGGATGAGCAGAGGGATCTTGGTGTCCATGTACACAGATCTCTGAAAGTTGCCACCCAGGTAAATAGTGCGGTGAAGAAGGCATATGGCATACTGGCTTTTATTGGTAGAGGAATTGAGTTCCGGAGCCCTGAGGTCATGTTGCAGTTGTATAAGACTCTTTTGCGACCGCATCTGGAGAATTGTGTGCAGTTTTGGTCGCCATACTATAGGAAGGATGTGGAGGCACAGGAACGGGTGCAGAGGAGGTTTACCAGGATGTTGCCTGGTATGGTAGGAAGATCGTAAGAGGAAAGGCTGAGGCACTTGGGGCTGTTTTCATTGGAGAAAAGAAGGTTTGGGGGTGACTTGATAGAGGTGTACAAGATGATTAGGGGTTTAGATAGGTTTGACCATGAGAACCTTTTTCCACGTATGGAGTCAGCTATTACGAGGGGGCATAGCTTTAAATTAAGGGGTGGTAGGTATAGGACAGATGTTAGGGGTAGATTCTGTATTTTTCTATGTTCTATGTTCTATGCTGCATCATGAAGTGTTTTGTTATTCAATCTCACCTGGTCTCCTCCTCCTCATGGGATGGTTGTGTTATGATAACGTTAATGAATTCACAATCAAAAGAATAAGTTTCATCCCATCATGAAACATAGTGAATCTGGAATCAATTTTTAAAAATTGCGAAAGTAAATCTTGCCCAATGATGACCTACAAAACATTGTTGACTTGTATTACCACATAACGCCCCGGACCTGATCAGGTGTACCCTAGAACTCTTTGGAAAGCTGGGGAAGTGATTACTAGGCCCATTGCTGAGATATTTGGATCATTGATAGTCACAGGTGAGGTGCCGGAAGACTGAAGGATGGCTAACGTGGTTCCACCAATTAAGAAAGGTGGTAATGAAAAGCCAGGGAACTATACACCAGTCAGCCTGATATCAGTGGTGGAGGGAACCCTGAGGGGCAGGATTTACAAGTATTTGGAAAGGCAAGGACTGATGAGAGAAAGTCAATATGTCTTTGTATGTGGGAAATTGTGTCTTCCGAACTTAATGAGATTTTTGAGGAAGTAACAAAAGAGGATTGATGAGGGCAGATTGGTGGACGTGACCTATATAGACTTCAGTAATTTGTTTGACAAGGATCCCCATGGAAGACTGGTTAGTGAGATTCGATCTTATGGAATACAGAGAGAACTAGCCATTTGGTTACAGAAATGCCTCAAAACTATAATACAGAGGGTGGTGATGGAGGGTTGTTATTCAGACTGGAGGCCTGTGACCAGCAGTGTGCCAGAAGGATTTGTGCTGGATCCACTACTTTTCGTACTTACATAAATAATTTGGATGTGCGCATAGGAGGTATGCTTCGTATGTTTGAAGATGACACTAAAATTGGAGGAGTACTGGACAGGGACGTAGGTTACCTCAGAGTACAACGGGACTTTATCCGATGAGCCAATGTGCTGAGGAATGGCAGATGAAGTTTAATATGGATAAATGCAAGGTTATGCATTTTGGAAAGGCAAATCAGTGCAGGACTTATACACTGAATGGTATGGTCCTGGGGAGTGTTGTTGAAAAAAGAGACCATGGCGTGCAAGTTCATAGTCTCTTGAAAGTGGAATCAAAGGTAGATAGGATAGTGAAGAAGGCGTTTTGTGTGTATTTCCTTACTGGTCAGAGCATTGAGTACAGGAATTAGGATGTCACATTGAGACTGCACAGACTTTGGTTAGGCTACTCTTTGAATACTGCATTCATTTCTGGTCTCCCCATTTTTCGGAAAGATGTTGTGAAACTTGAAAGGGTTCAGAAAAGATATATAAGGATGTTTACCAGGGTTGGAGGATTTGAGCAACAGGGAGAGGCTGAACAGGCTGGGGCTGTTTTACCTGGAGCATTGGAGGCTGAGGGGTGAACTTATAGAGGTTTAGGTGCATGGATAGGATAAATAGACACGGTATTTTCCCTTGAGTGGGGGAGTCCAGAACTAGAGAGACTAGGTTGAGGTTGCGAGAGGAAAGATATAAAAGGGACCTATGGGGATTTTTTTTCACACAGAGGGTGGTGCATGTGTGGAATGGGCTGCCAGAGGTAGTGGTGGAGGCTGTTACAATTACAAGATTTAAAAGACAACTGGATGGGTATCGTAGAATCTCTACAGCGTGGAAACAGGCCATTTGACCCAACAAGTCTACACCGTCCCTCTGAAGAGTAACCCACCTAGACCCACCCCTCTACCCTATCACCCTACACTTATCTCTGACTAATGCACCTAACCTACACATCCCGAGACACTATGGACAATTTAGCACAGCCAATTCACCCGAACCTGCACATCTTTGGATTGTGGTCGGAAACCAGAGCACCCAAAGGAAACCGACACAGGCACGGGGAAAATGTGTAAACTCCACATAGCGTTTGGAAGTGTTTAGAGGGATATGTGGCAAATGTTGCTAAATGGGACTAGATTAGGATAGGATATCTGGTTGGCATGGACTAGGTGGACCGAAGGGTCTGTATCTGAGCTATATAACTGTGCGACTCTATGACTGTATCTGGTTCAGTAATGCCCTTAAATAAGGGGATCTGTTGTCATTGCCGAAGCTGGCCTATAGGTGACCTCTCCAACAGCAATATGGT
Source organism: Chiloscyllium plagiosum (assembly GCF_037043375.1). Classification (NCBI taxonomy): domain Eukaryota; kingdom Metazoa; phylum Chordata; class Chondrichthyes; order Orectolobiformes; family Hemiscylliidae; genus Chiloscyllium; species Chiloscyllium plagiosum. The sequence continues at coordinate 31,045,857 of NW_028270183.1, forward strand.
TTGCTCCCCTCTCGAAGGACAAACCAAGCCACTCAGCTCAAGACAATTTACAGTTCAGTGATGAACTTTGGCATGGCAAGTAATGCCCAAATCCAGGCACCGCCAAAACAAAGCCTCTTTTCCTTTGTGCTTCCTGCTGTTCTCCAATTCTACAGTCTTTAAAGAAAATCTGAAATTTCCTTTTGTCTTCAGAACTGATAAAAGCTCATCGATTTGAACTACAGGGCCTGTCCTTCAGGGGTTACTAATCCACTCACCCTCCCCCACACTGTACAATTCCAGAACACTTGAGCCTGTCCTTCAGTGGGTTACTAGCCCATCCCCCATTCCCCTACTGTACAATTATCCTTCTCTCAGTAGCAGTGAGATGAGAGACAGGAGTGGTATCTAATTAGGTTTAATGGTGCTGTACCTAAAGCCACTGCCCGTGGCTGGTATTAAGGTTTGAGTCAGAAGACCCATGATTTTCATCCGCCTCACCTCACACTTTTAATTCGAGAACACTGGAGCCTGTCCTTCAGGGGGTTCCTAACCCACCCCTCCCGCTCCCATTTTACAGTTCCAGAACACCGGAGACTGTCCTTCAGTGGTTACTAACCCACTCACCCTCACCCACACAGTACAATTCCAGAATACTGGAGCCTGTCCTTCATGGGGTGACTAACCCATTCCCCCATCCCCCTACTGTACAATTCCAGAACACTGGAGCCTGTCCTTCAGGAGTTACTAACCCACTCACCCTCCCCCACACTGTACAATTCCAGAACTTTGGAGCCTGTCCTTCTGGGGGTTACTAGCCCATCTCCCCCCACCCACTATACAGTTCCAGAACACTGCAGCCTGTCCTTCAGGGGGTTACTAACCCATCCCCCATCCCCAACTGTACAATTCCAGAACACTGGAGCCTGTCCTTCAGGAGTTACTAACCCACTCACCCTCCCCCACACTGTACAATTCCAGAACACCGAGACTGTCCTTCAGTGGTTACTAACCCACTCACCCTCACCCACACAGTACAATTCCAGAATACTGGAGCCTGTCCTTCATGGGGTTACTAACCCATTCCCCCATATTCCTACTGTACAATTCCAGAACACTGGAGCCTGTCCTTCAGGAGTTACTAACCCACTCACCCTCCCCCACACTGTACAATTCCAGAACTTTGGAGCCTGTCCTTCTGGGAGTTACTAGCCCATCTCCCCCACCCACTATACAGTTCCAGAACACTGCAGCCTGTCCTTCAGGGGGTTACTAACCCATCCCCCATCCCCAACTGTACAATTCCAGAACACTGGAGCTTGTCCTTCAGGAGTTACTAACCCACTCACCCACCCCCACACTGTACAATTCCAGAACACTGGAGCCTGTCCTTCAGGGAGTTACTAACACATACCTCCACCCACTTTACAATTCCAGAACACTGGATCCTGTCCTTCAGGGGGTTACTACCCCATCCCCCATTCCCCTACTGTACAATTATAGAACACTGGATCCTGTCCTTCAGGGGGTTACTACCCCATCCCCCTACTGTACAATTATAGAACACTGGATCCTGTTCTTCAGGGGGTTACTAGCCCATCCCCCATCCCCCTACTGTACAATTCCAGAACACTGGGGTCTGTCCATCAGGGGTTACTAACCCACTCACCCTCCCCCACACTGTACAACTCCAGAACACTGGAGCCTCTCTTTCAGGGGGTTACTCCCCCATCCCCACTCCCCCACTGTACAACTCCAGAACACTGGAGCCTCTCCGTCAAGGGTTACTAACCCACCCCGCACCCCACCCCCACTGTTCAATTCCACAACACTGGATCCTGTCCTTCAGAGGATTACGAGCCCATCCTCGATAATGTTGCTGGGAACAGGAGCTGCCCACCTCCAACTTTAGGGTCTTGATGGGAGGCAAATTTCTGCAGGTATCCTCTCTACTGCCTGGTAGGCTTGTAATCGGGTCGCTCCTGCAGAGTCCCATCACATTTCTTTGTGTTACAACAAGATTGCACCTATTCACGCTGTATCTCACCTCAGATGCTGCCTGAGTAGTTGAGAACTCGCAGCATTGATTGTACTTACTTCAGGTTTCCCACAATTGCAATATTTTGTTTTTGCATCATGAAGAAATAGGGTGTAGGTTTTTACACAGATATATTTCTGTGAGAAAGAGCGAGGAGAGGCTTATGTTGGACACACAAATGATATGGTTTGATGAATGTTTTTATTGCGTATGTTATATTTTCCATGAAATCTCATGTCATCCATTTCATCAAATGTTTGCACAATCTCAAATGCTGGGTGGGGTCAGTCATAGAGTCATAGACCCTTCGGTCCAACTGAGCCATGTTGCCCAGATATCCTAAATTAATCTAGTCCCATTTGGCAGCACTTGGCCCATGTCCTTCTAAACCCTTCCTATTCCCATATCCGTCCAGATGCCTTTTAAATGTTTTAATTGTGCTAGATTCTACCACTTCCTCTGACAGCTCATTCCATACAAACACCACCCTCAACCTAAAAAAAGGTGCCACTTAGGTCCCTTTTAAATCTAAATCCTTTCACCCTGAATCTGTGCCCTCTAGTTCTGGACTCCCCTCTCCTGGGGAAAATACCTAGAGCATGTATCCTATCTCTGGCCCTCTTGATTTTATAAACATCTATAAGCTCACCCCTCTGATGCTCCAGGGAAAACAGCCCCAACCTGTTCATCGTCTCCCTATACCTCAAACCCTCCAACCCTGGCAATGTCCTTGTAAATCTTTCCTGGGCCTTTGCAAATTTCACAATATCCTTCCTATAGGAGGGAGACCAGATTTGTCCACAATATTCCAAAAGTAGGATAACCAATGGCCTGTGCAGTTGCTTCCTGCAGAATAACCTTTGTGCCGTGCACAGTGGGGCATGAGATTTGATTTAATGAAATAATAATGTCAGGTGCCCATTTTGTTTTTTTTTAAATAATACAGCTCCTTCCCTAATTGGTTTCACATGGAAGAGCCAGATGATGCCCATACCAACCTGTTCACTAACCTGTTCGTAATGACAAGTGGGACGCAATTATACAGAACCATTAGGGAATCACTGTGCCATAAATAAATCACTGCTCTCTCCATTTACTAACTACTTCAGGCAGTGTGTTTGCCTCTTTCGTCACACAGAAGATGAACAGGTCATCGCTTTACCTGATAGAACTCATATACTATCCCATTCTTGCAGTGTTTGGAGTGCCTGGTAAGTCAATTCAAAAGGTGGTGCGTTCAACACATTGTGGGACAATTTTTACCCAATGCCTGGTAAAGGCACTCATGCTCGTGTACTCATTTTAGATCTTAATACTTGTCTGATCGATAAAGTTGGATGTTTCCAGGAGCCAGCTCAATACCAGATTGGTGCCCCTCACTAAACAAACAGAATATAATCACTTGTTTTGACAGTGAGAAATGTACAAACCATTTTCTGTTTGTTAACAGCCAATTCCTGTTTACACTCATCAGCTTTGGTTATCTTCTCTCAGCCTTGATATTTTCTTTCCAGCTGCTTTCTTCTATCCTTCATCCTCAATGCTTTACTTGTCCATTTTCACTTTGTTGTATTTTTACCTGGAGCTCTTTAACCATGATGTTCTCTTTGAACCTCTCGGTGCCACCTTGACATTGCCTTCCGTTCGGATCTCTTTCAACCAGGCTACTGTATAACCTTTCCCTTCCACCTTCACTCATTGCATTTCTTCTCCATCTTTCTCAGAATCATTGAATTCATACAGCGTGAAAGCACAAAGAATCCACACTGACCCCAAAGTGTCCACAATGTATCCCTACATTTCCCATAGCTAACCCACATAACCTGCATATCTCTGGACAGTATTGGCAAATTCTTATGGTCAATCTACCGATCCTGCACTTCTTTGGCCTCTTTTAATCCTGTTCTTTTGCTCATTGATGGTATTTTCTCTGCAACACTTCTGTTATGTCGAACTTTTAATCCTTGTTGTTTTCTTCTCTCATGTTCCCACGTTGCCTTTTTGCTGGCTTCTCTTCTGGTGCACATAATCCCTCATCTTGTCTCCCAATTTTTCCCTTTTCTTGAGGTTCCTCCCGGTTCCTTTTCTACAGTGCTGGCTTTTCATGGACTGTCTCCAACTCCCCACCTGCACTCTCCAATCCCAATCCTTCATAGAATCTCAACACCCTAACGTAAACCGTTTGATAGATGATGAATTGTTGGCCGTCGAGATTGAGACAGGCACGCAAGGGCAAGTGCATCAAATGCCTGATGAACGGCTTCTGCCCGAAATGTCGACTCTCCTGTTCCTTGGATGCTGTCTGACGTGCTGTGTTTTTCCAGCGCTCAAAGGCAAGTGTGAGAAATGGATTCAAATAGTTTGGTGATTGGTTTTGATCTGACACAGTCGTGATAGGTCAAATTGCCTTTTTAATGTGTCATACACTCCACAACAGATCTCCATGGATTGTACTAAACATGTGAGAATACTTGGTATTTCGTCTATGCCTTGATGTAGTCATATAATTATCAAATTGTTATAACACAGAAGAAGGCCATTGGACCTTCTGGCCCAATCCAGCCCTTTGCAAGGGTGATGTAGCTTAACTCACTTCTCCATACCTTTCCACAACACTGTAAAACACAAGCCAAACCCAGTTGCTTATCTAATTCTTTTGAAAGTGTGGAAGGACGTTTTTTCAACCTACATTTCAGGCAACTCATCGTCTTTTACTGCTTTTATCTTTCTGTCACAGTGAACGTGGTAGCGATCCTGATCCTGTACCTTGGAAAGTGTGATCTCTCTAAATGCATCACATGCTATCTGATGGCCATGGCTACAGCAGATCTGATGGTGGTGGTCTGCAATGTCATATTGTATCGGATTGCTGGTCTTTATTGGTTAAAGTCTTTCCTGCTCTACACTCCTGTGTGCAAGTTCATTCTCTTCCTGGCTCCGACTGCTATAGACTGCTCTGTTTGGTTAACTGTCGCTTTTACATTCGATCGGTTTGTTGCAATTTGCTGTGAAAAGCTGAAATCAAAATATTGTAAGGGTAAAATTGCAGTTGGGGTTGTAGTGATTGTGAATGTACTGTTCTGTGTGAAGAATATTCCCTGGGCTTTTACATATATTCATTATTTCAAAATTAACAGTATTCCAATGGGTTGCCTTAGATCATCAAGCTTTTATATGTTACCCACATGGATAGCATTTTCTTGGATTGAACAGCTGTTAACTCCATTACTTCCCTTCATTTTAATTTTATTGTTTAATGCTCTCACTGTCAGATGTATTTTAGTGGCTAGTCAGGTCCGGAAGAGCCTCAGGGACCACAGCAGTGGTGCAAATATTCAGGACCCTGAGATGAAGAGCCGAAAAAGATCCATCATCTTACTTTTTACCATATCCAGCAGTTTTATCCTGCTCTGGATGACAGCAGTCACATATTTTATATTCTATCGAATTACAGACATCTTTAAACGGAAATCTTCATTTAACCATTTCCAAAGTTTCCAAGAAGCAGGAAATATGCTTCACCTGCTGAGTTCTTGTACCAATACAGTCATTTACACAGTGACCCAGAGGAAGTTCAGAAGTGAGCTGCTTAATGTCCTCAGCTATCCTTTCATTCTAATTCATAAATCAATTCATTCAAACAGGAGGTAAATCTGACCTTGCCAGTAGGAATTATCGCTGCAGATCACAATGGGACTTCAATATTCCAGAATGTCAGATCAATGGGAGGGGGGTACGAGATACGACACAAAAGTGGATATTGCCCAAATTTCAAATTGATTTACATGTTTTTTTTGGTGCTGAATGAATCTGGTCTTGTGAAGCCATTGCCTTTAGGAAACTGCAGTGGGTATCAACACATCTCAGTCATTACACATTAAGCTGTTTCCAAGTGGAAGTTTCTTTGTCAACCTGTGCAAAGTGTAATCAAATTGTTCCAATCTTTGAATACTAATGGTGCGATTTAAAAAGTAATATAAGTTGAACAATTAAGTTAGCCCATTTGAGGGAATATTACTTTAACCCTCGAAGTGAAGGAGCCAGTGCTGGCCTGTGGTGTACAACGTTAATAAATCACCCAGCAGGTTTATTTGAAAGGACGAGCTTTCAGAGCGCTTCTGCTTCCTTACTTACCCAATGGAGGAGCAATGCTTGGAAAGCTAGTGCTTCCAAATGAACCTGTTGGACTAGAACCTGGTGTTGGGGGATTTTAAACATTAACTCTTGAAGGTGAACAGTCACTGGACCCACAATATTTAATCTGCTCTCCCCTCACAGAAGCTGCCAGACCTGCTGTGTTTATGAAACAATTTCTGTTTTTGTGTCTTTTGAGGTGTATTGTCTATCACTGTAAGTTGTTAAATTCTCACTGGTGTCTGGATTTATTGTGTCATTGAGATGTACAGCACAGAAACAGAGCCTTCAGTCCCACACACCCATGCTGACCAGATATCCTCAATAAATCTATTGCCATTAGCAGCATTTGACCCATACCCCTCGAACCCAATCCTAGTCATATAGCCATCCTTTAAATGTTGCAAATGTACCAGCCTCCGCCACTTCCTCTGCCAGCTCATTCCATACACACACCAACGTCGGCGTGAATAAGTTGTCCTTTAGGTCCTTTTTAAATCTTTCCCTTCTCACCTTAAACCTGCACTCACGGGTTTTGAAGTCCCCCATCCCAGGGAAAAGACCTTTTCTATTTATCCTATTCATGCCCCTCCTGATTTTATAAACCTCAAGAAAGTCACTCCTTTCTAGTTATGCTGAATCTGTTGTTTTGCAGCAGAGTTAAAATTTGCATGGAAATCCGCAAACTCAATCTTGCAATTGTTTGTCAGTTAGTTGAAAAACGAATTAAATGGTCACTATAAATCTAAAATAGCATGAAACTCAGAAAATTGTACTGAGAAGTGAGCATGGATTTCAAAAGGGAGGATCTTGCTGGGCTGTATGTTTTGAAGAGGTAGCAGAGGGAGTAGGCCCTGGGATGTGACTGGTATCAATTATCTGCATTTTCAAATGGCCTTCGATAAGGTACTCCATAATGGGCTAATTAATAGGGTTAGAGACAAAAAAAAACCTACATTTGCTGTAATCCAAGGTAGACAAGCAGGAGGCTGGAAGAACACAGTAAGCCAGGCAGCATCAGGAGGGTTAGCCACGGGAATGTGATGTCATGAATTGTGAGATGACTTCAAGCAAAACAGCAGAGAGTGTGATTAAAGGGTGGTTGATCAAAATGAGGAGCAGTGTTCCACATGGATCAGTGCTGGGAACACAGAGGGTCACAATATGGATTTGGACTTTGGAATTCAGATTTTCTAAATTGGCAGCTGACTGCACATTTATGGAGAGAGAGTTTTTGGGAAATATGTGAAAGTGAGGTCTGCAGATGCTGGAGATTACAGTTGAGAGTGTGGAGCTGGAAAAGCACAGCAGATCAGGCAGCATCCGAAGAGAAGAAAAATCGATGGAAGGGCAAAAGCCCTTCTCCTGACCCTCGGATGCTGCATGGTCTGCTGTGCTTTTCTGGCACAACACTCCAGTCAGGGAAATAGTCAATACTGAAGAGGACTGCAAGAAATCTTTTTTAACAAATACATGAATAAATGTGTAAAATGGGTAAATAATTACCAAGGGGAATTTGACGGGTAAATGGGAAGTGGTAGAGTGAATCAGAAGATCACTGATTACTTGAAAGGCGCGAATTTAGGAGGGGATGAGGGACAGAAAGATTTCACAGTACAAACACATTGATCACGAAAGGCTGGACCACAGGGTCAGCAAAACTATTAAAATAACGGTAATGTAGGACTGGGACAGAGTTGGAAAGTAAGGAATTTTCATTCTACTTGATTAGGAAGTCTGGTTAGGGCATACATAAAGCTGCTTACAGTTCCTGTCACTGTGTTATGGAAAGGATATAGAAGGACTGGAGAGGGGACAGGGAAGATTGATAAAGTTGTTATCAGAAATGCAAAGGTCAACATCTCAGGAAAGAACTGACAATCTGAGTTTGTTTCCTCTTGAATAAAAAAGGCTGAGAGCTTATTTAATGCAGGTCATTAAAACGATGGAAATTGATCATGTAGATGCAGAGAGGACATTTTCATTTGTTGGGAAGTATAACTAAAAGCTATCAATATAAAATAGTCATTACAGAATGCAGTAGGGATTCAGTTTGGTGAGAATGTGGACCATGCCCCGATAGAGATTTGTTGCAGTATAAATGTATTCCAGAGGAAGCTGAGACGTGCAGCTGAGTGAGAAGGTTGGTGGTTACAATGTTGGATTTAGATAAGGAAACCTGGAAGACAGATTGAGTGGACCATAATCGACAGGATTGAATCAAATGGTCTTTATTCCGTGAAGCTTGTTTTATGTAATGCTAGATTTGAAATGGCAGCACTGTTTGGATGAGCTACTCGCAGTGCCTAAGTCTATGTCACCAGTACATATTGCAAACACCGGTAATGTATAACATTGTACAGGGATGCCATGTGCACAAAGCCAAAACAAATCCAGCCCAGACAGTTACTGCCCAATCAATCCATTCATTTTGTATCACCAGCATGGAAGTTTCAGTCAACAGTAGTACTTGCTAAAGAATAAAGTGCTCACTTACACTCAGTTCGGGCTCTGCCAGGCCCAGTCAGTTCCTGACTTTATCAGCAGAGGACAAAAGAACTGAAAGAGGGGTGGTCGGGAGACTGGCCCTGACATCAAGGCAGGATTTGACCAAGTATGGGAATGAGCCCTGGCAAAATTGGAGGCAATAGGAACCGGGGGAATCTCTCCACTGGTTTTAGTTTGATATGTGTGTGCATGTATGTATATCACAAAGAAAGGTAGCTGTGTTTAATAGAGGTGAATTCTCTCAGCTCTTGGACATCAATATAAAATAATCACCAAAGGAGCTCCTCATAGTACTGTCCTAGGCCCAAGCATTTTCAGTTGCTTCATCAATGAGTGCATCATGTTCCATACCATTTGTGTCTTCTGAAGTACTGAAGCTATTTCCAAATGCCATCATTTGGTTTGAGCTAATAACTGGTAAGTCATATTTGCACCATACAAGTGGCATGTAATGGCAATCTCCAACGAGAGAGAATCTAATTATTGCTCCTTGACATTCAAAGGCATTTCCATCACTGAATCCCTCACTATCCCTCACCCTGGCAGTTACCATTGACTAGAAACCGAACACGACCAACTGTCTAAAGACTGTGGCAACAAGAGCAGGTTGGAAGCTCGGGATTCTACAGTGAATAACTCATCTCTTGACTCCTCAAAGTTTGTCTACAAGGCACAAGTAAGTAGGACAGTGGAAGACTTTCCACTTTCTTGCAGGAGCGTATCTCCATCACCACAACAGTTTAGGTCTCGTTCGTTAAGGAAGGATATCAAAACATTGGGGGTGGTTCAGCGCAGGATTTTTCGATTGCTGCTTGGTAGAAGCAGAAGTTTGATTGTCTCAGCTTGTTTTCATTAGAGCTGAGAAAAGTGAGGGGTGAACTGATTGAAGTGACTAAGACCCTGAATGGTCTTGGAAAGGTGGACATGGAAAGAATGTTTCCTCTCGTGGGTCAGTCCAGGATGACGGGGCACCCAGAAGGATAGCCTCAACTGAGATATTGTGTTCATGTCAAATTACAGCTGACCCCACGACTACACTGTACACTCTCTCAGTAACACACACACTCTTACATACGCACGCACTCTCACAGACCCTCCCTCATATACGTGGAGGAGAAAGTGAGGACTGCAGATGCTGGAGATCAGAGCAGAAAATGTGTTGCTGGAAAAGCGCAGCAGGTCAGGCAGCATCCAAGGAGCAGGACAATCGACGTTTCGGGCAGAAGCCCTTCTTCAGGAATGAGGAAAGTGTGTCCAGCAGCTAAGATAAAAGGTAGGGAGGAGGTACTTGGGGGAGGGGCGTTGGAAATGCGATAGGTGGAAGGAGGTCAAGGTGACGGTGATAGGCCGGAGTGGGGGTGGGGGCGGAGAGGTCAGGAAGAAGATTGCAGGTTAGGAAGGCGGTGCTGAGTTCAAGGGATTTGACTGAGACAAGGTGGGGGGAGGGGAAATGAGGAAACTGGAGAAATCTGAGTTCATCCCTTGTGGTTGGAGGGTTCCCATGCGGAAGATGAGGTGCTTTTCCTCCAACCGTCGTGTTGCTATGGTCTGGCGATGGAGGAGGCCAAGGACCTGCATGTCCTTGGTGGAGTGGGAGGGGAGTTGAAGTGTTGAGCCATGGGTGTCCCAGAGGTGTTCTCTGAAACGTTCCGCAAGTAGGCGGCCTGTCTCCCCAATATAGAGGAGGCCACATCGGGTGCAGCGGATGCAATAAATGATGTGTGTGGCGGTGCAGGTGAATTTGTGGCGGATATGGAAGGATCCCTTGAGCCCTTGGAGGGAAGTAAGGGGAGAGGTGTGGGCGCAAGTTTTGCACTTCTTGCTGTTGCAGGGGAAGGTGCCGGGAGTGGAGGTTGGGTTGGTGGGGGGTGTGGACCTGACGAGGGAGTCACGGATGGAGTGGTCTTTTCGGAACGCTGATAGGGAAGGGGAGAGAAATATATCCCTGGTAGTGGGGTTCGTTTGGAGGTGGCAGAAATGACGGCGGATGATACGCTGTATATGGAGGTTGGTGGGGTGGTAGGTGAGGACCAGTGGGGTTCTGTCCTGGTGGCGGCTGGAGGGGCGGGGCTCAAGGGTGGAGGAGCGGGAAGTGGAGGAGATGCCGTGGAGGGCATCGTCGACCATGTCTAGGGGGAAATTGCAGTCTTTGAAGAAGGAGGCCATCTGGGTTGTACGGTATTGGAACTAGTCCTCCTGGGAGCAGATGCAGCAGAGACGAAGGAATTGGGAATATTGGATGGTATTTTTACACGGGGCAGGGTGGGAGGAGGTGTAGTCTAGGTAGCTGTGGGAGTCGGTCGGTTTATAGTAAATGTCCGTGTTGATTCGGTCGCCTCAGATAGATATGGAAAGGTCTAGGAAGGGGAGGGAGGAGTCTGAGACGGTCCAGATGAATTTGAGGTCGGGGTGGAAGGTGTTGGTAAAGTGGATGAACTGTACTCCCACGAGGAGGTTGAACAGTAAATATTCCCAATTCCTTCGTCTCCACCACATCGGTTCCCAGGAGGACCAGTTCCAATACCGAACAACCCAGATGGCCTCCTTCTTCAAAGACCGCAATTTCCCCCCAGACGTGGTCAACGATGTCCTCCACCGCATCTCCTTCACTTCCCGCTCCTCCGCCCTTGAGCCCCGCCCCTCCAACCGACACCAGGACAGAACCCCACTGGTCCTGACCTGCTACCCCACCAACCACCAAGGCCCCAAGGGATCCTTTCATATCCATCACAAATTCACCTCCACACACATCATTTATTGCATCCGCTGCACCCGATGTGGCCTCCTCTATATTGGGGACATAGGCCGCCTACCTGCAGAACATTTCAGAGAACACCTCTGGGACACCCGGAATAACCAACCCAACCATCCCATGGCTCAACACTTCAACTCCCCCTCCCACTCCACCAAGGACATGCAGGTCCTTGGACTCCTCCATTGCCAGACCATAGCAACACGATGGTTGGAGGAAGAGCTCCTCATCTTCCGCCTAGGAACCCTCCAACCACAAGGGATGAACTCAGATTTCTCCAATTTCCTCATTTCCCCTCCCCCCACCTTGTCTCAGTCAAATCCCTCGAACTCAGCACCGCCTTCCTAACCTGCAATCTTCTTCCTGACCTCTCTGCCCCCACCCCCACTCCGGTCTATCACCCTCACCATGACCTTCTTCCACCTATCACAATTCCAACGCCCCTCCCCCAAGTCCCTCCTCCCTACCGTTTATCTTAACCTGCTGGACACACTTTCCTCATTCCTGAAACGTCGATTCTCCTGCTCCTTGGATGCTGCCTGACCTGCTGCGCTTTTCCAGCAACACATTTTCAGCTCACTCATATACTTGCCCTCTCTCGTATGCATACACATACACTTTCCATTCTCACACCATGCACAAACCCTGCCACAGGCTTATACTCCATCACATTGACACACACACACTCTTTACGAAGCATGCGCACATGCAAACACACTCTCTCAGACGCACTCATACTTACATGCACACACTCACGTGCAGACCCTCACACTCACATTTTCTCTCTCACTCTCTCATGCCCGTACACACACACACGTAGACGTCTATGGAGTGAATTTGCATGTGCAGAATTATATTTGCAGATACATTCTATTTTGCTCAAAAAGCACACAATCATCAGGCCGTCAATTCAGACAGTTAATCCTTGTAATATTTTATAAAATCTTACTTTGGAAATAGAAGCAGTCTCATTCAAGTTTGGCATACAGACATGTTCTAACCACACACCTTTAATACTTTGTCTGAGCTGAGATGTCATCTGTTTTATATAAAACTTTAAGTTATTTCGAGAATGCGACTTAAAAGAAGTTCTGGAGGTTACAGATTAATGAACCAAAACCTGCAATCTATTCTAAAAGATGACAGACTTAACAACAATTTAGATTTGTTTGGTATATCATTTCATTTGCATGACACTGTAATCTTTGCTATAAGTTCTGTGCACTATTATCCTGTCCCACAGCTACCTGATGAAGGAGCAGCGCTATGAAAACTAGTGCTTCCAAATATACCTATTGGACTATAAGCTGGTGTTGTGTGATTTTTAACCCAGAACTATGGGACGCTCTTTTAAAAATATTATCATCCTTTTTAGACAGAGATGAGGGAATTTCTTCCCTCTCCGAAGTTTGTGTGATTTTGGAACTCTCTGCTTCAGAAGCCGATGGAGGTCTGGGTCATTGAGGTCGAGGTAGATAGATTCACAGATACGTTATTGGCGCTGGATGAGTATGTGAATTTTGGAATATGTGAATACGCTTGGAGAAGCTTGACACAGTACAGGTTTGATTGGCACCCCACCAAAATCCTTCACCATTCACCACCACCATCATGATGTGCACCATCGACAAAATGCATTGTAACAGTTCACCAAGGCTGCTTCGAAACCACCTTCCAAACTGGGAGTCTCTACTATCTTTTAGGACAAGGGCAGCAGATACTCGGGGGCACCAGTACCTACACATTCCCCTCAAAGGCACTAACTCTCCTGATTGGGAACTATTTCACTGCCCCTTCACTGCAGCTGGGCTGAAATTCTGGATTTCCTAACAACATCGTGGAGGTACATACACCACAAGGGCTCCAGTGGTCCAAGGTGATATTCACCACTCCATTCTCAAGGGCAAGTAGAGATGGATTCTCAGTGTTTGCCCAACCAGCAACACCCATAACCTGAGGCCGAATAAATTAATAAATACTGGACACTCCATCTGTTCAGGTTATGCACTCTTTTCCCTTAGTTGCATGGTTTTGAATGCCAAACAGCGATTTTCATATTGAACCCAGGAAGCGGAAAGCCACAGTAAAGAGAAAATTCAGCACAGTCGGTTTACAAAGACTGGAGAAACTGCTTCGAGTTCTTCTCTTTGTATTTGTTATTCAGTCCGTCCTAATTCTCAGCTCTTGACTGCAGCTGTTCCTGTCACTGAGTACAATACGTTGTAATATGTCTCAGCTCTAATACGTGTCTTTCTCTGCACAGTATTGTACCGTTGGATGTAGGGAGTGTAGCTACGTTTGAATGCACTGCTCAATATTGCACATTCTGCCTGCAGCCATTAAGGGAGTGATGAGTAAAACATCTTCCGCACTGTTCAGGACTGCAGACTGAAGCTCCATGTTTCGGGATGAAACCAGAGGTATTCAATGGGGAGGGTGAGATGTTCTTCGGCGGATCAGCATGAACTTGATAGGCCGAATGGACTACTTTCACAGTGTCGAGATTCTATGGAATGTAAACTTTAATCGAAAGAGGGAACAGTGGTGAACACTGCTGCCTCAGATCACCGGGGAGTTGGGTTTGATTCCACACTCGAGGAGAAAGTGAGGTCTGCAGATGCTGGAGATCAAAGTTGAAACTTTATTGCTGGAACAGCACAGCAGGTCAGGCAGCATCCAGGGAACAGGAGATTCGACGTTTCGGGCATAGGCCCTTCTTCAGGAATGAGCAGAGAGTGTTCAGCAGGAGAAGATAAAAGGTAGGGAGGAGGGACTTGGAGGAGGGGCGTTGGAAATGTGATAGGTGGAAAGAGGTCAAGGTGAGGGTGATAGGTCGGAGTAGGATGGAGGCGGAGAGGTCAAGAAGAAGACTGCAGGTCAGGAAGGCGGTGCCGGGCTGGAGGGATCCGGCTGAGCCAAGGTGGGGGGAGGGGGGATGAAGAAACGGGTGAAGTCCAAGTTCATCCCCTGCGGTTGGAGGGTTCCCAGTCGGAAGATAAGACGCTCCTCCTCCGACCGTCGCGTTGTTGTGGTTTGGCGGTGGATGAGTCCAATGACCTGCATATCCTCGGTTGAGTGGGAGGGGGAGTTGAAATGCTGTGCTACAGGTTGGTTGGGTTGGTTCGTCCGGGTGGCCCAGAGGTGCTCTCTGAATCGCTCCGCAAGTAGGCAGCCTGTCTCCCCAATATAGAGGAGGCCACACCGGCTGCAGCGGATGCAGTAGATGATGTGGGTGGAGGTGCAGGTGAATCTGTGGCGGATATGGAAGTTTCCTTTGGGGCCTTGGAGAGAAGTGAGGGGGGAGGTGTGGGCGCAAGTGTTGCACCTCCTGCGGTTGCAAGGGAAGGTGCCGGGAGTGGAGGTTCGGTCGGTGGGGGGTGTGGATCTGACAAGGGAGTCGCGGAGGGAGTGGTCTCTACGGAAAGCTGATAGGGGAGGGTAGGGAAATATATCCTTGGTGCTGGGGTCTGTTTGGAGGTGGCGGAAGTGACGGCGGATGATGCGCTGTACATGGAGATTGGTGGGGTGGTAGGTGAGGACCAGTGGGGTTCTGTCCTGGTGGCGGTTGGCTGGGCGGGGCTCAAGGGCAGAGGGGCGGGAAGTGGAGGAGATGCGGTGGAGGGCACCGTCGACCACGTCGGGGGGGAAATTGCGGTCCTTGAAGAAGGAGGCCATCTGTGTTGTACGTATTTTGAACTGGTCCTCCTGGGAGCAGATGCGGCGGAGACAAAGGAATTGGGAGAATGGGATGGCGTTTTTACAGGGGGCAGGATGGGAGGAGGTGTAGTCCAGGTAGCTGTGGGAGTCGGTTGGTTTGTAGTAGATGTCCGTGTTGATTCGGTCGCCTGAGATAGAAACAGAAAGGTCTAGGAAGGGGAGGGAGAAGTCCGAGACTGTCCAGGTGAATTTGAGGTCGGGGTGGAAGGTGTTAGTGTAGTGGATGAACTGTTCAACCTCCTCGTGGGAGCACGAGGTAGCGCCGATACAGTCATCAATGTAGCGAAGGAAAAGATGGGGGGTGGGGCCAGTGTAGTTGCGGAAGATGGATTGTTCCACATACCCTACGAAGAGGCAGGCATAGCTGGGGCCCATGCGGGTGCCCATGGCTACTCCTTTTGTTTGGAGAAAGTGAGAGGATTGGAAAGAAAAGTTGTTCAGGGTGAGGACCACTTCGGTCAGTCGAAGGAGGGTGTCGGTGGAAGGGTACTGGGTGGTACGGCGGGAAAGGAAGAAGCGGAGTGCTTTGAGTCCTTCGTGATGGGGGATGGAGCTGTACAGGGACTGGATGTCCATGGTGAAGATGAGGCGTTGGGGACCGGGGAAGCGGAAATCCAGGAGGAGGTGGAGGGCGTGGGTGGTGTCACGAACGTAGGTGGGGAGTTCTTGGACTAATGGGGACAGGACCCTGTCGAGGTATGCCGAGATGAGTTCGGTTGGGCAGGAGCAGGCTGAGACGATGGGTCGTCCGGGGCAGTCAGGTTTGTGGATTTTGGGCAGGAGGAAGAAACGGGCGGTGCGGGGTTGTGGGACTATGAGGTTGGAGGCGGTGGATGGGAGGTCCCCTGAGGTGATGAGGTTATGGATGGTCTGGGAGATGATGGTTTGGTGGTGGGGGGTGGGGTCATGGTCAAGGGGATGGTAGGAGGAGGTATCTGCGAGCTGGCGTTTGGCCTCAGCGGTGTAAAGGTCAGTGCGCCAAACTACTACCGCGCCTCCCTTGTCAGCTGGTTTGATGGTGAGGTTGGGGTTGGAACGGAGGGAGTGGAGGGCTGCGCGTTCCGAGGGTGAGAGGTTGGAGTGGGTGGGAGGGGTGGGGGAGTTCAGGTAGCGGTTAATATCGCGGCGGCAGTTTGCTATGAAGAGGTCGAGGGCAGGTAGGAGGCCAGCACGGGGTGTCCAGGTGGATGGGGTGTGTTGGAGGCGGGAGAAGGGGTCGTCAGAGGGTGGGCGAGAGTCTTGATTGAAGAAGTAGGCACGGAGGCGAAGGCGGCGGAAGAATCGTTCCGTCACCGCGCCTAACCCCGCCCCCCCGCCGGTCTCCATCACCATGTCCAACTCCGCCGCCACGCCGACCTCTGTCCCCGCCCCCAGGCCTAACCCCGCTCCCACATCCAGCTCCAGTCCCACACCAGGTCCTAGCTCCCCGCCCTGCCGTGTGTTCACCATCCCTCCAGACTTGCCCCTCTCTGAGGATGAAAGACCAGTCCTCAGCAGAGGTCTCACATTCATTCCCACACGTTCTCCGGTCAATGAATTCAATACACAGAGTCACATCGAACAATTCTTCCGCCGCCTTCGCCTCCGTGCCTTCTTCTTCAATCAAGACTCTCGCCCACCCTCTGACGACCCCTTCTCCCACCTCCAACACACCCCGTCCACCTGGACACCCCGTGCTGGCCTCCTACCTGCCCTCGACCTCTTCATAGCAAACTGCCGCCGCGATATTAACCGCTACCTGAACTCCCACACCCCTCCCACCCACTCAAACCTCTCACCCTCGGAACGCGCAGCCCTACACTCCCTCCGTTCCAACCCCAACCTCACCATCAAACCAGCTGACAAGGGAGGCGCAGTAGTAGTTTGGCGCACTGACCTTTACACCGCTGAGGCCAAACGCCAGCTCGCAGATACCTCCTCCTACCATCCCCTTGACCATGACCCCATCCCCCACCACCAAACCATCATCTCCCAGACCATCCATAACCTCATCACCTCAAGTGACCTCCCATCCACCGCCTCCAACCTCATAGTCCCACAACCCCGCACCGCCCGTTTCTACCTCCTGCCCAAAATCCACAAACCTGACTGCCGCGGACGACCCATCGTCTCAGCCTGCTCCTGCCCAACCGAACTCATCTCGGCATACCTCGACACGGTCCTGTCCCCATTAGTCCAAGAACTCCCCACCTACGTTCGTGACACCACCCACGCCCTCCACCTCTTCCAGGATTTCCGCTTCCCCGGTCCCCAACGCCTCATCTTCACCATGGACATCCAGTCCCTGTACACCTCCATCCCCCATCACGAAGGACTCAAAGCACTCCGCTTCTTCCTTTCCCGCCGTACCACCCAGTACCCTTCCACCGACACCCTCCTTCGACTGACCGAAGTGGTCCTCACCCTGAACAACTTTTCTTTCCAATCCTCCCACTTTCTCCAAACAAAAGGAGTAGCCATGGGCACCCGCATGGGCCCCAGCTATGCCTGCTTCTTCGTAGGGTATGTGGAACAATCCATCTTCCGCAACTACACTGGCCCCACCCCCCATCTTTTCCTTCGCTACATTGATGACTGTATCGGCGCTACCTCGTGCTCCCACGAGGAGGTTGAACAGTTCATCCACTACACTAACACCTTCCACCCCGACCTCAAATTCACCTGGACAGTCTCGGACTCCTCCCTCCCCTTCCTAGACCTTTCTGTTTCTATCTCAGGCGACCGAATCAACACGGACATCTACTACAAACCAACCGACTCCCACAGCTACCTGGACTACACCTCCTCCCATCCTGCCCCCTGTAAAAACGCCATCCCATTCTCCCAATTCCTTTGTCTCCGCCGCATCTGCTCCCAGGAGGACCAGTTCAAAATACGTACAACACAGATGGCCTCCTTCTTCAAGGACCGCAATTTCCCCCCCGACGTGGTCGACGGTGCCCTCCACCGCATCTCCTCCACTTCCCGCTCCTCCGCCCTTGAGCCCCGCCCCGCCAACCGCCACCAGGACAGAACCCCACTGGTCCTCACCTACCACCCCACCAATCTCCATGTACAGCGCATCATCCGCCGTCACTTCCGCCACCTCCAAACAGACCCCAGCACCAAGGATATATTTCCCTACCCTCCCCTATCAGCTTTCCGTAGAGACCACTCCCTCCGCGACTCCCTTGTCAGATCCACACACCCCCACCGACCGAACCTCCACTCCCGGCACCTTCCCTTGCAACCGCAGGAGGTGCAACACTTGCGCCCACACCTCCCCCCTCACTTCTCTCCAAGGCCCCAAAGGAAACTTCCATATCCGCCACAGATTCACCTGCACCTCCACCCACATCATCTACTGCATCCGCTGCAGCCGGTGTGGCCTCCTCTATATTGGGGAGACAGGCCGCCTACTTGCGGAGCGATTCAGAGAGCACCTCTGGGCCACCCGGATGAACCAACCCAAACACGCTGTAGCACAGCATTTCAACTCCCCCTCCCACTCCACCGAGGATATGCAGTTCATTGGACTCATCCACCGCCAAACCACAACAACGCGACGGTCGGAGGAGGAGCGTCTTATCTTCCGACTGGGAACTCTCCAACTACAGGGGATGAACTTGGACTTCACCAGTTTCTTCATCCCCCCTCCCCCCACCTTGTCTCAGCCGAATCCCTCCAGCCCGGCACCGCCTTCCTGACCTGCAGTCTTCTTCTTGACCTCTCCGCCTCCATCCTACTCCGACCTATCACCCTCACCTTGACCTCTTTCCACCTATCACATTTCCAACGCACCTCCTCCAAGTCCCTCCTCCCTACCTTTTATCTTCTCCTGCTGAACACTCTCTGCTCATTCCTGAAGAAGGGCCTGTGCCCGAAACGTCGAATCTCCTGTTCCCTGGATGCTGCCTGACCTGCTGTGCTGTTCCAGCAATAAAGTTTCAACTTCCTTCAGAACTGTCAGGGGAGGTCATGACTCCAGACACTGTCGGCTTTCCCAGAATCCGACTGCGTGGAAACAGGACATTCAGTCCAGATAGTCCACACCAACTCACAAATAGCATCTCTGCCAGATATGTTTTTCTATGTTCTATACATCCCCTCATCCTATCCCTATAGCTGTGCATTTTCCATAGCTAATACATTTAACTTCAGCATCCTTGAACACTGGACAATCAACAAAATCTGCACATCTCTGGACTTTGGGAGGAAACCGGAGCACCCAGCAGACACCCACAAAGACACAGGTCGAACGTACAAACTCCACACACACAGACGCCCACGGCTGAATTTGAAGCTGAGTCCTTGGCGCTGTGAGGCAGCAGTCCTAACAACTTAACCATTGTGCTGAGGTGTGCCCGAGGTTGACCCCTGAATTGGTGAAGATCTTGTCTTCTCAATGAACACCTGGCAGTGTAGGAAGGATGGCAGTGACCTTCACCACTCCACCAGTGTAAGAGCCAGTATCTGCACTCTGTGATCTCGCATTCACTCTCTCTGCTGCTGCTCTAACCTCCCACTAGGACTCATGTTCTCCCACTCTCACAATGGAATGCAGCATCTTCTCACGTTCTCCCTGACCTCCCACTCGCCACAGAATGCAGCATCTTCTCACATTCTCCCTAACTTCCCACTCTCACCCCAGTGAATGCAGCATCTTCTCACGTTCTCCCTAACTTCCCACTCTCACCCCAGTGAGTGCAGCATCTTCTCACGTTCTCCCTAAACTCCGATTCTCACCCCAGTGAATGCAGCATCTTCTCACATTCTCCCTAACCTCCCACTCTAACCACTAAATGCAGCATCTTCTCACGTTCTCTCCAACCAGCCGCTCTCACCAATGAATGCAGCACCTTCTCACATTGTCCCTAACCAGCCGCTCTCACCACAGAATGCATCATCTTCGCACATTCTCCCTTACCTCCCACTCTCACCAGTGAATGCAGCATCTTCTCACATTCTCCCAACCTCTTCTCTGCCCTTTTCCCTCCCTTGTGCATGTGCTGCCTATTCACTTGCTCCGGACTCCTTGCCATCTTTCCCCTAGCTGTACCAACACTAACAGCTGTGGCAATCACTTCACTACCATTCACACGTTCTTAGTCGGTCTCTTATTCCAGAAGGAATCTCCACAATTAGGCATAAGGTCCAAGAGGGGTAGTGAACTCCTCAATATTCAAATACTCCCCATAACAGGGAAATGATCCTGACCTAAACAACCATGTGCGACTGACTGAATGTGTCCTGAACTGATATCAGAGACTCCCCTTGGCTCACTGTACTGGGGCCCTTGACTAACCGTGGACAATGATATCAATCTTCCTGGTTTTGTGTCTGTACTAAACAACAAGCCAGCACAGCAGGTGGGTGAGCCTGGTCGCTCTGGCAGAAGGGAAATACTGCTCCAGAGTTCGGCACGCAATACCTCTGTGAGCATTCTACTCAGCTCGAATCTCACATGACCAGCCTCAGACCTTCAAGGGAAACCAAACCAAGTTTGTCCACTCTCTCCTTAAAGCTCATCCCCTCCCAACCAGATTACATCCCGTTAAACTGTCTCTCTACTCTCCCCAAAGCATCCACATTCACGAGTGGCGTGGCAACTAGCACTGTACATAATATTCGAAATGTGGCTAAATTAATGTTCTATGAAGCTGCAATATTATTTGCCAACTTTTATATAAATGCCCCAATCGATGAAGGCAAGCATGCCATGAAAATTCTTGACTGCCTTGTTCACTTGGGTTTTCACTTTCAGGAGCCTGTCGACATGTCAGCCTCGGAATCCCCAGCAGAAATTGATGTTATGAAGAATTCTTCCATTTACTGTTTACATATCTCCTGCATGAGTCCTTCAAAAATGTATCACCTCTGAACTGTCCAGATTAAATTGCATCTGCCGTTTTTTGTCTCCAAGTCCGCAGCCTATCCATGTCCTGAAATATCATCTGGCAATTGTCCTCACTTTCCGCAGCTCTCTGAATTATGTGTGGTCTCGAAGATTTCTAATCAGAATACCTACTCTCTATCTCCAGAGCATTTATATATTTTCATAAACACCAGGAGATACAGTGTTGATCACTGTGGAACACAACTGGTCAAAGGTTTGAAGGCAAAAAAATCCATTCAACAGTCGTCTGTCTTCAGTCACCAAATTAGTTCGATATCCACTTTACCACCTCACGACAGATCCCACTTGACTTCACCTTCTGTATCAGCCAGCCATGATGGACCTTGTCCAAGACTTTGCTTGGGTCCATTTGGATAACATCCAGCTCCATGCCCTAATCAAGAATCTTTGTCACTCCCTTCAAAAAACTCAGTCGTATTTGTGAGACATGACCTCCCTGCACACAATCATACTGCCTATTGCTAGTAATTCCATATTTTACCAAATGAGAATCAATCCTACCTCGAATAAGTTTCTCTGATAATTTCCCTCCCACTGACGCTCACTGGCCTGTAATTTCCTAACAAATCCTGTTACCTTGCTTCAACGAGTGAACAATGTTGGAGATTCCACAGTTCTCCGAAATGTCTCCTGTGACGAAAGAAGATTTGAAGAACACAGACAACGGCTCAGCATTTTATTCCCGCTCCTCCCTCAGTATTCTGGGATTGATCTCTTCAGGTCCTGCGCACGTGTGCACTTTAATATTTATCAAAGTGTCCAGTACCTCCTCCATATTGTAATTAGAAACGCTCTGGACACATATCCCTTTCTATATTCACCATTCACCATGTACTTATTTTTGTGAATACAATGCAAAGGGTCTGTTCAGGATTTCATCCAATTCAACTCCACACATAAACTCCCTGCATTTTCATTTGAGTGGACCCCTCCTTTCACTAACTTCCCTCTTGCTGATATGTTTCAATTCATTTGGGATGTGGGCTTTGATGGCTGGTCAGCATTCATTGCCCTTTCCTAGTTGCCTAAGAGAAGGTCGTGCTCAGATGTCTTCTTGAACAGCTGCAGTCCACCTGCTTTCGGTTGTCCCACAGTGCCATTTACTGAGGGAATTTCAGGATTTGGATCAAGTCACGGTGAAGGGACGGCAATATATTGCCAAGTCAGAATGGAGAGAGGCTTGAAGGGGATCTTGAAGTTGGTGGTGTTCCCATATATCTGCTGCCCTTGTCCTTCCAGACAGAAGTGATGATAGTTTTGGAAGGTGCTGTCTGAGGATCGGTGGTGAAGTTCTGCATCTTTTAGATAGTACACACTATTGCTACTGAGCATCAGTTATGTAGGGATGGATGCTTGTGGATTTGTTGCCAATCAAGAGGGATCTGCTTTGTCCTGGATGGTATTAAGCTTCTTGAGTGTTGTTGGGGCTGCACCCAGCCAGGCAAGTGGGGAGTATTCCATCATACTCCTGCCCTGTGCATTATAGATGGTGGGACAGGCTTTGGGGAGTCAGGTGGTGACTTAGTCATCACAGTACTGCAAGCCTCTAACCTGATCTTGTAGATGTTTCATGACATTTGTGTGTTCAGTCCAGTTGAGATTCTGATCATTGATAACTCCAGGATGCTGATAATGATAGACTCAGTGATTCCATCACACTCCTGACTTGGGCATTGTAGATGGTGGACAGGCTTTGGGGAGTCAGGAGGTGAGTTACTCACCACAATATTCCTAGCCTCTCACCTGATCGTGTAGCCATTGCAATGCATTTGTGTGTTCAGTCCAGTTGAGATTCTGATCAATGATAACTCCAGGATGCTGATAGTGAGGGACTCAGTGATGATAACACTATTGAATGTCAAGGTGTTTCCATTTTAACTTATTGGAGACGGTCATAACCTTGAATTTGTGTAGCATGAATGTTATTTCCCACTTATCAGCCCAAGCCTGGATATCATCCAGATCTTTGTGCATTTAGACATGGACTGCTTTAGTGCCTGAGGAGTGGCGAATGGCACTGAACATTGTTCAATCATCAGGGAACATCCCCACTCCTGACCTTATGATGCAGGGAAGATGATTGACAACGCAACTGAAAATGGTTGGGCCTCGGTCATTTCCCTGAGGAAATCCTGCAGAGATGCGCTGGAGCTCAGATGGCTGACTTCCCACAATTCTCACCATCTTTCTGTGTGTCAGGTATGACTCCAACCACCTGAGAGGTTGCCCCTTGTTACCGCTAATGCCAGTTTTAGGCAGGCTCCTTGATGCCACTTTTAATCGATTGCGGCCTTGATGTCAAGGGCTGGCACTCTCATGTCACCTCTGGAATTCAGCTCTTTTTCTCCTTGTTTGGGCCAAGGTGGCGATGACATCAGGAGCTGAGAGGCCCTGGTGGAACCCAAGCTGGGCATCACTGAGTAGGTGCTGCTTGATAGTAATGTGATGGAAGGTGTCATTAACAATACTGATGATCGGCAGTGGACTGGTGGGTTTGGGAATTGGCCGGGTTGGATTTGTCTGTTTTTTGTTTGCAGGTCGTACCTGGGCAATCTTCCACAATATTCGGAAGATGCATGCATTGTAACTGGTCTGGAACAGCTTGGCTAGATGAGCAAAAAGGTTTGGAACACAACTCTTCAATACTACTGCCCGAATGTTCTCATAGCCTTTGCAGTGTCCAGTGTTTCCAACGTTTCCCTAATATCTCGTGGAGTGAATCGAATTGACTGAAGTCTGGTATCTGTAATGCTGGTAATCACTGGCGGAGGCTGAGATGGATCATCCACTCGGCACTTCTGGCTGAAGATTGCTGTGAAAGCTACAGCCTTATCTTTTACACTGAGGTGCTAGGCTCTTCTATCAATGAGGATGGGGATATTTGTGGAGTCTCCTCCTCCAGTGCGCTATTTAATCATTCGCTACCGGTCACGACAGAATGTGGCAAAACTGCCGAGCTTGGATCTGATCTATTGATTGTGGCATCGCTTAGCTCTGTCTAAAACTTGCTGTTTATATTGTTTGCTATGCAACTAGCCTTACTTGGTGGCTTCGCCAGCTTGGCACCTCATCTTCAGGTATGCCTGGTGCTGTTCCTGGCATGCCCTCCAGTACTCTCCATTGAACCAGTGATGATTCCCTGGTTTGATGGTGATGGCTTTGTGGGGGATATGCCGGGCCATGATGTTACACTTTGTGTAAGTACAAGTCTCCTGCTGTTGGTGTCCCACAGCGCCTCATGGATGCCCAGTCTTCAGTTGCTCGAACTGTTCAAAGTCTGTCCCATTGAGCACAGTATGAAGGGCGGCCCTTGGTCTCCAAAGAAGCTCTACCAAGCCCACTCATACCAATACAGTCATGGACAGATGTATTTGCAGCTGACAGATTGGTAAGGATGAGATCAGGTATATTTTTCCCTCTTGTTGGTTCCCTCACCACCATGCGGCAGACCCAGTCTAGCAGCAATGTCCTTTAGGAGCCGACCAGCTCGATCAGTAGTCCTGCTGCCGAGCCACTCTTGGGAGTGATCATTAAAATCCCCCCCACCCAGAGAATATTTGGTGCTTTTACCATCCTCATTGTTTCCTCATCATGTTGTTCAACACGGAAGAGTACTGGTTCATCAGCTGTGGGAAGATGATACGTGGTAATCAGCAGGAGGTTTCCTTGCCCATGTTTTCCCTAAAGCCATAAGTCTTCACAAGATCAAGTGTCAATGTTCAGGAATCGCAGAGAAACTCCCTTCGCCTTTGTCCCACTGTACTCCCACCTCTCCTAAGTCTATCCTGCGGCTGGGACAAGGCACATCCAGGAATGTGATTGTGGTGTCAGTGTCATTGCCTGTGAGGTATGATTGCATGAGCATGACTACGTCAGCCTGTTACTTATCTAGTCTGTGAGGCAGCTCTCCTAATTTTGGCACTAGCGCCCAGATCTTAGTGAGTCGACTTTTGAAAGTCCCACAAGGCTGTTTCTGCCATTTCCTTTTCCGGTGCCGAGTGTGATGATTGCTGATACATCCAGTTTCATTTGTTTGAGATTTTGTAGCGAATGGTACATCTGAATGGCTTGTTAGGTTATTTTGAGAGTGCAATTGAGAGTCAACCATATTGCTATGGATCTGAAGTCACACATAGGCCAAACCAGGTGGAGATAGTAGATTGTCTTCCCTGAAGCATATGGTCTTTTCTGACAATCTACAATGGAAACAATGGCATTAGCAGATTCTTAATTTCAGATGTTTTTAAAGTTATTGATTTCAAAAGTCCGCTATTTGCCATGGTGAGATTCGAACCTGGGTGCCAGGACATTAGCTGAGTTTATGGATTAACTGTCACGTGGAGGCCAATCAAGATGAAGATAGCAGATTTAATTCCCTGAAGGACACTGAGGAAGTTGATGTATTTTTCTGACAATCCACAATGGTTTCATTATCACTATTAGGTCCTTACTTCTAGATTTATTGAATTCAAATTCCACCATCTGCCGCAGGATTCAAAGTTGTGTCCCCAGATCATTTTCTGAGTCTCTGGTTTAATAGTCGAACGATAATACCAGTAAGCTATCGCCTTCCCTGACAGTTTATCCAGGTCAGGTCATGCAATAATGAAAACATTTCTTTCCTAATGTCTATCCCTGCACTGTTGCACTATTTAGCCTCGAGATAATAAGCTTCAGTTTACGGGCTCAAAAGTGAGCTGAAATCTATAATTCACTTCACCAAAACGCAATTTCCCCAAATGAAGTTAATAATTTTGAGCAGGTAGACTCCTTTTTTGTTTTCTCATTAATTTACTTTATTTTAATCTAGTTAACAACATTCATGGATGCTTAACCATTTTCTCGAATGCAGATCTGAATTTGCTCTGAGCTACTGCGGTGACAAATGTGTTGTTGCATGCGCACAATTGCCTTCACATATTGTTTTCTTTTAGATGGACATTTTGCAGATTGCTGAAGTCTGTCACTTTATAATCATCTATGAATCGTTCTTAAGAAGAAATAGGCAAGAAATTCATTCATGATTTGATGATGGTGCCAGAGACAGAACATGATAAATTGATTTCGTTTGTGTGGCCTTCCATCTATTCAGTGTAGTGGGGACATTTTGGAATATTGCTATGAATTGCTGGTATACCAGTTTCATCTGGAGAGTTTAATGCCACACCGTTTGTTGGAAACCTCTCCAGGAACTTCCAAGATGGTGACAAATGTTATGATATGCACCTCTTCATTTCATGAAACATTATCCTTTCCTTGTGAGTTTCATCAAATTGAAATGTGTAGATCTGTTAGTCACAAGAAAGATCACAGAGGTGATGAAGATAATATGACATGTTTCTCTTTCCTTTGTTGATATTATGGTTTCTGATAGCTTGGATAAGTATATAATGGTGAGACCACGATAATACTTTTGGGAATGTAAAGTCACTACACTCCCACAGGAGCACAGAATTGATCTCTCACCAGAGAGATGTAACTGGTGTCTGGTACAACCTGAGGGTGACCACCTCTCAGTCAAGGGGAGTGGTTGACAGGTTCCTTGGTTCGTCGGCTGATTTACTGTGCAGAATGAGACTAACAGCATCGGTTTATTTCCTGCTCTAGCTGAGGTTATCAGGATGGCTCTGCCTTCTCAATCTCATCCCTCGCTGATAGTGTGGTGAGTCTCAGATTAAACTCCCCACCAGTGCTCTCTCTCTCTCTCTCTCTCTCTCTTTCTCTCTCTATATATATACATATATATATATATATATATATATATATATATAGATCATAGAACGTTACAGCGAAATACAGGCCCTTTGGCTTTCGATGTTGCATCGATCTGTCATACCAATCTGAAGCCCATCTAACCTACACTATTCCATGTACGTCCATATGCTTGTCCAAAGACAACTTAAATGAACTTAAAGTTGGTGAATCTACTACCGTTGCAGGCAAAGCATTCCATACCCTTACTACTCTCTGAGTAAAGAAACTACCTCTGACACTTGTCCTATAACTATGCCCCCTCGTCCTTGCCGTCACCATACTTGGAAAAAGGTTCTTCCTGTCCACCCTCTCTAACCCTCTGATTATCTTATATGTCTCTATTAAGTCACCTCTCAACCTTCTTCTCTCCAACGAAAACAGCCTCAAGTCCCTCAGCCTTTCCTCATAAGACCTTCTCTCCATACCAGGCAACATCCTAGTCAATCTCCTCTGCACCCTTTCCAAAGTTTTCACATCCTTCTTATAATGTGGTGACCAGAACTGTACACGATACTCCAAGTGCAGCCATACCAGAGTTTTGTACAGCTTTAGCATAACCTCATGGTTCCGGAACTGGATCCCTCTATTAATAAAGGCTAAAACACTGCATACCTTCTTAACAACCCTGTCAACATGGGTGGCAACTTTCAAGGATCTGTGGACTTGGACACCAAGATCTCTCTGCTCATCTACACTACCAAGAATCTTACCATTAGCCCAGTACTTTGCATTCCGGCTACTCCGACCAAAGTGAATCACCTCACACTTGTCCACATTAAACACCATTTGCCACCTCTCAGCCCAGCTCTGCAGCTTATCTATGTCTCTCTGTAGCCTACAAAATCCTTCGTCACTATCCACAACTCCACCGACCTTAGTGTCATCTGCAAATTTACTAACCCACCCTTCTACACCCTCATCCAGGTCGTTTATAAAAATGTCGAGCAGCAGTGGACCCAACACCCACCTTTGTGGTACACCAATGGTAACTGGACTTGAGGATGAACATTTCCCATGAACCACCACCCTCTGTCTTCTTTCAGCAAGCTAATTACTGATCCAAACTGCTATATCTCCCACAATCCCATTCTTCCGCATTTTGTACAATAGCCTACTGTGGGGAACCTTTTCGAATGCCTTGCTGAAATCCATATACACCACATCAACCCGGTTTACTCTGTACACTACCTGTACACTAGCTTTCGGAACACTGTTTATTCATCAGTACATGGCGTAGTGTCTGCCTAAACTCTATAATCTTTCTTGTGACTTACAGATCTAGACATTTCAATTTGACGAAACTCACAAGGAAAGGTTAATGACCACCTGATGAAGGAGCAGTGCCCCGAAAGCGAGTGCAACCAAATAAACCTGTTGGACTATAAACTGGTGTTGAGTGATTTTTAACTTTGTACACCCCAGTCCAACACTGGCATCTCTAAATCTCTCTCTATGACAGTGCAGAATGTGGCGACTTTATCTTTGTAATATTGTCTCTTTTTAGGTCAGTGTTTGGAAAGCCCTTAAATAAATAGACATTGATTCTGTGATACCTCAACCTGTGAAATGCTATTTGGAGTTTCCTGTTTGTTACATCAATATCATGCAGGTATAACAAGTCCTGAATGATTATGCGAAAAAGTGACATCCAGTTCAGTAGCACATTGCATTTTAAAGCAAGCACTTCTTGACAAGGGGCATCAGTTAAATGAGAGTAGCTGAAGTTGACTGGCAAATTTTTCACCAGTAGTGAAGTGAAAGCGGTAAGCTGGTGAGCTGAAACCTTATGGTTATCGCCTCTATGAAGTCTGCTGAATATCGACTCACTGATCATTCCCAGAATGGAGTTGGATAATTTAAAGCAAAGTGAACAATTACTTGGTTATCCAGCACGTGGATAGAAATATTTGGAGCACCTACAAGCGAAAATGTGGATAGAGACAACAGAGCAGCTGGTCACTTCGTGCTCAGTATCAGTTTTGTAATCTATTACTTATTTCTGTTGTAAAGAACAAGCTGAATTAATCATCATCAAAGTGTTCTAATTTGATGTAAAATTCAGATTCTGTTGCAGATGATTAACAGCGTGTTTTTTAAAACTATTTGTTCCATTTGACAGTATGGAAAAGAAATGTTTGATGAAATGCAACATTACATTTGCTTAATGACTACAGTCTTTGTTCATTGTGATGTAACCTAACCAATGTATTGGAAGATACCTCCTGCTGCTCTCTAATTGCATCTCTAAGGATTCAACATCAGCTATAAACATGGAGAGGTGGAAATAATGCATCTGGGATACAAACAGACATCAGTGCTCCGAGGAAATAATGCATCTTCCACCAAGAGGCCTGATCTGTGCAATTTACTACACAGCCCTTGCAGGTATCGCAGTCCCAGGTAAAGTCCTCCGCATTTTAAGCATTTTGAAAAGCACTAGTTAAGTGGATTATCGTGGTAAAGATCTGTTGATGATAATTTTAACAACGAGATTCCAGCTGAGTTTTCTGAACAAGCTCTATCAGTTGGATTGATGTTCCAAGCTGAATGAACTTTTAAATGTTTTTCTTTAACTCAGTTAGAGTCGCGTTCTGATGTACATTCGGTATAAAAATGGTAAAGGCATCCACCTGGACCACTGTCCCAAGAATATTTCTAAACTGTGTTAATTCTCACCGATCAGCCACTTGGTCATTCTCTGACTACGCCTTTGCCTTCACTGTTCCTGGCTTGGGCAGCACTGACCTTCTATCTATAAATAGCCGGGAGACGGTGACGGCAACCAATGATACAAAAATGCTCAAATCCATATACCTTCACTCAGAGGAGCAGCTCAGCTTCTGTCCAGCTGCGCCTCCCAACTCTGGCCCTTTGTCTGGTAAATGACACTGTTTCTCCACAGATCGCGTTGATTTTTTTTGTACACACGTGCAATTCTAATCTTTGCCTCTGATCCACTTTCCATTCCAGTTTTGACCTCCCATCATGCTTTTACTGCTCGCTCATCTTGCGTAAATGGCATTAATTTGTTCCAAATCAGTTTGCCAGCTTTAAAATCAAATGCATCAGTTCCTTGTTTAACCTGTCTAGAGATTATGTAGCAAAGAGTTAACTCCAACGAGCATTTTGCAAGTTTCCATAATCGAGAAACAATGCTAATTAATGCAAGGGCTCCAAACACTGACGTGAAAAGTGTTCGTATTCCAACAATGAGGTCACCATAGTCAATGCTCTCATTACAAAGAGGGCCGACTGACAGAGTGGGTTGCTTCTGAGGGTCACCATATACCGCCAAGTGCTAACTTTGAAAAGGCAGACCCACCACGCAAACTTCAGTCGGTACAGGAATTGAACCCACACTTTGAAGGGAATCTTGCAGGGCAAATCAGACAACTGTCTAATAGAGCTAACAGTTCTCCGTTATCCCCTCCCCTGAGGTGTGGTGTCGCTCAGGTTATACCACCGCCAATCATCTCTCGCTGTTGAGAGAGCAGCACATTCTTCCTGTCGGGCTATGACGACTTCACCTTTATCTGGAAATATTATCGCAGTATTACCATCACATCCCATGCTATGATTTGCAATAAATTAGAAAGCAAAAGAAGACATTTGCCTGATTTCGGATATGATCAGGAATTATTTATCACCATGAGGACGGAACATAGTGTCACAGACGTCGACTGCACGGAAAAGAGTGATTTGAGCCAATGCATCTGTGCTGTTCCAAACACAACCTCACTTTTCTAATCCTATTTTCCAGCGCTTGCTCCATAACCGTGGATGCATTGGCTTACCAATTACACATCTATCTACTTCTGAAATGTTATGAAGGTTTCTGGATCTCCTAACGTTAAGTAGTGAATTCCACTTGTCCCCCACATGCTGTGTGTGTTATTGTTTCCTCCCATCTCCTCTTATGGAGACAGACCAGCGTGGACTCTTCTGTTTAAAATAGTGCTACAGATTGCCTAAGACAAAATGGAGCTTGGATTTAATACCTTTCAGATGAAAATAAGAGTGTTTTATTCCTTGAAATGTTTGATTAACAATTCCAAGCCAAATTCTGACAGTTGCATCATTTATTTTCAAGCAGTTGCTTTGATTTAATATACATTGGTTGAATTCAGACAAGGTGTAGAACACATTCTTCGGGTTTGCACGCAATTTAAAATCACGAAAGCTGTTGTGTCACTTGAAGGTTACTTACATAGTTTGGTCCTGGACTTGTACTTGGTCGATGCTACCATTTTTCATTCCAACAATGTCTATGTCCTCTTGAAATTCTCTGGACATACCAGCTCAGGCTATGTTGCTTCACTTGTGCGGTGGATCATTTTTGTTTATTTAAATTGTACATAGGTATTAATATCGTGTTCATTTCCGTGTAGACTCCAAGTATTTCTATTATTATAATGATAAAACAGTAACTGACATCCTATCAAGTTCTCATTTATCCCACCTTATCTTTAGATGCTAAAATATATTTGCTTACTTCAAATGTCAAACCTCCAACTTTGCATTATGATAAGTGTAATGTTTTCGTCACTCTTAACTGACACTGGTCATTTCATTTTGTTTGAACAGTTAATTTACTGGCGATTGCAATTTTGTCCCGAGGAAAATGTGGACTATCGAGATGTATCACAAGGTACTTGGTGTCCATGGCAGTAACGGACCTCCTGGTTATCATTACCGCTGTACTTCTAAACCGTATTCCTGGGATTTATTTTCCAGGTTCTGTCCTATCGATTACTCCCGTCTGCAGTCTCACCATTGTTTTAATTTACGCGGCCAGAAATACTTCTGTCTGGTTAACTGTTGCATTCACTGTGGACCGGTTTGTTGCTATTTGTTGTCAGAAATTTAAAGTCAAATATTGTACTGATACAATGTCTGCTGTGGTAATCGGAACAGTTTGCTCATTGGGATGTCTAAAGAGCGTCCCGTGGTACTTTCTACATGAACCCATCGACATAAATAATAACATACCATGGTATTGCAGGTTGAAGAAAATCCGTTATACTTCCCTTTTGTGGATAACATTTGAATGGGTTGAGCATATTTTAACGCCATGTTTTCCATTCTTTCTGATTCTTCTGCTAAATGCTCTGACTGTCAGAAACATTTTGGTGGCCAATGAGGCCCGCAGAAGACTCCTATCCCAACACAATGAAGAGAATAAGGCTGACCCGGAAATGGAGAGCCGGAGAAAGTCTATCGTTTTGCTATTTGCTGTATCCGGCAGTTTCATCCTTCTATGGCTGACGTTTCTTATCTACTTCCTTTATGAACGTTTTACAAATGATTATCAAATCACAGGTTTCAGCGATCCACAATTTATTCTTCGAGAATGTGGTAACATGTTGCAGCTACTCAGTGCATGCACCAACACGTTTATCTATGCCATAACTCAGAGCAAATTTAGAGAGGAGTTGAAGAACATTGTCAGGAATCCACTAATCGCTTGTGCAATTATAAGGAAAAACAAATGAAATAGAAACTACACAAGGGGGTTACCTGCCGCCAACTAGTGACATGATCTGGTGAAAAGTATACGGTTGCGAAGTGACTTTAATTATTCAATTCACTTTTGATCCAGTAAAAGGACATTTGATGACTTGGTGCTAAATACATTTCCTCCCGTTTGTGTAGCCTGGTGTAGATGAAGTCTGGTTTGAAATGGCAGGGAGAACTGGTTTCCGCAGCTCTATTAGGTACGACCAGTAATTGTTTCTTCTGCAATGTCAAACACATTAAAATAAAACGTATGCAGCAATTTGTGAGTTTAAAAAGGATGTGTCAGCTATTTTGTAAAAAGATTAATCTTGCAATCTGAGATTAACTTCTGTAGTGTGATGTGGGTGGAAAAAAATAAAGTGCTTTGAACATCTTACTTCTTCCTCAACGAATGATTTCTCTCTCCCTCTCAAATGAGGATAGGTTTGACAAGGTCAATGTGTCTGAGACATGTTTGGAGTTTCTGCATTCACTTCTTTCCTTCCTCTCAGAATTAGATATAATTCCACATTTCGGCTTCGTTTTCAGGGAACTCATTCACAGCTATCTCCAAATGAAAATTGATCCCTTCAGAAAAGGTACATTGACCACGTTCTGAAAATTTATTTTCACAGTCTTTTTATTTTCTCTGCATGTGTTATGAATTCACACATCTGTATATGAAATATTACACCTTTCAGACATAATGTGGGCCAATGCTATGTTCATTCCTTCCCAACTGGAAGGGAACAGAAATGTCTAATCCGAATACATAAACCTGTTGCTAATTAGTATGGGACAGCTTTCGTTTCGGATTGACGTTGTTACCATTGAGTCATTGAATCCCACAGCATGGAAACAGGCCCCTTTGCCTCTAACTGGCCCATGTCAAATAAACTGTTCATCCACGCTAAACCCATTTCCCTGCACTTGGACCATATTCTTCTAAACCTTTGGCATCAATGCATTTGTCCAAACTCCTTTCAAATGTTGTTAATGTGTCTGCTTCAATCACTTCCCCTGGCAGCTCATTCAACATGCGTATTACTGTCTGTGTAAAAGAAAGTTGTCCCTCATCTTCTCTTTTATTCTTTCCCCTCTAACCTTAAACTGATGCCCTCTATTCCTCGATTCCCCTACTCTGGGAAAAAGGCTGCGTGCATTCGCCTGATCAATGCCTCTCATGATCTTATACATTTCTATAACAGTCTCCTATGCTCTAAAGAAAAAGGTCTAGCTTGTCCAACTTCTTCCTATAACTCAGATCCTTGGTTCCTGGCAATGTTGTTGTAAATTCTTCTGCACTCTTGCCAGTTTACTAACATCATTCCTATAACAAGGTGACCAAAACTGAACACAGTACTCCAAGTGCAGTCTCCCCAATGTCCTGTCCAACTGCAACCTAACTTCCCAACTTCTATACTCAGTTCCTTGACTGATGAAGGCCAGTGTGCCAAAAGCCTTTTTCATTGCCCTGTTTATATGTGACAACAATTTCAGAGAAATGTACACCAGAACTCCAAGGTCCCTCTGTACATCTATACTCCTCAATGTCCGACAGTTCAACATGAAACTCCGATCTTGATTTCACTCTATAAAATGCAATACTTCACACTTATCTACATTAAACACCTTTTGCCATTTCTCGACCCAATTCTCCAGCTGATCAAGATCCTCCTGCATTTTCTAATACTCTTCCTCGTTTTCCACGATAACACATATTCATCTGCAAACTTACTGTACATTCTCATCCAAATCATTGATATAAATAACAAACAGCAATGGGCCCAGCACCGACCCCTGAGTCCATTAGTCACAGACCTCCAGTCTGACAAGTACCCTTTCACTATTACCCTCTGCTTCCTACCATCAAGCCAAGTGTGCATTCAATTTGGCAGCTCGCCCTGGATTCCATGCGATCTAACCTGCCAGAGCAGCCTACACTGTGGAATCTTATGAAAGAACTTATTGAAATCCAAGTAGACAAAATCTACCACCCTGCCCATGTCAGACTTTCTGGTCACTTCATTAAAGAACTCAAACACATTTGTCAGGCATTAACTCCTACATACAAATCCATGCTGACTATCCCTAACCAAGTGCATGTATGTCTTATCTCTCAGAATCTCTCAAGTAACTGACCTTCCACAGATGTTAGGTTTACTAGTCTACAGTTCCCAGGTTTTTCTTTGCACTTCTTCTTGAATAAGGGCATAAAACTCGCTCTTCACCAGTCGTTCAGGAGCAAACCCATAGCTAACGATGAATCAAAAATATAAATGAGGGCCCCCGCAATTTCTTCTCCAGCCTCTTGAAATGTTCTTGGATGTATCTGTTCAGGACAAGAGAATTTACCCACCTTCACATATTCTAATAGATCAAACACCTCCCGTACAGTGACATGGACTGTCCCCAAGATATCACCACTAACTTGCCCAAGTTGCTAAGCCTTCATGCCTTTCTCTGTGGTAAACATAGTGGAGCAATATCCATTGAGAACCTCATCCATCTCCAGCAGTTCTATACACGCATGCCCACTTTGGACCTTGAGGAGCCCTATTCTCTCTGTGGTTATTCTTGTTCCTTTAATATTAAAGTGAACAGACAGGTCAGGCTGGAACATGACGGGAAGCAAGGAATGCCTGTTGAATTAAATTGCATCTATCACAATGCAAGAGGGATGGTATCTGAAAATGTGTTGCTGGAAAAGCGCAGCAGGTCAGGCAGCATCCAAGGAACTGGAGAATCGACCTTTCGGGCATAAGCCCTTCTTCAGGAATGAGGAAAGTGTGTCCAGCAGGCTAAGATAAAAGGGAGGGAGGAGGGATTTGGGGGAGGGGCGTTGGAAATTAATAGGTGGAGGGAGGTCAAGGTGAGGGTGATAGGCCGGAGTGGGGTGGGGGCGGAGAGGTCAAGAAGATGATAGCAGGTTAGGAAGGCGGTGCTGAGTTCGAGGGATTTGACTGAGACAAGGTGGGGGGAGGGAAAATGAGGAAACTGGAGAAATCTGAGTTCATCCCTTATGGTTGGAGAGTTCCTAGGCGGAAGATGAGGCGCTCTTCCTCCAACCGTCGTGTTGCCATGGTCTGGCGATGGAGGAGTCCAAGGACCTGCATGTCCGTGGCGGAGTGGGAGGGGGAGTTAAAGTGTTTGGCTATGGGGTGGTTGGGTTGGTTGGTCCGGGTGTCCCAGAGGTGTTCTCTGAAACGTTCCGCAAGTAGGCGGCCTGTCTCCCCAATAAAGAGGCGGCCACATCGGGTGCAGCGAAAGCAATAGATGATGTGTGTGGAGGTGCAGGTGAATTTGTGGCGGATATGGAGGTGTCCCTTGGGGCCTTGGAGGGAAGTAAGGGGGGAGGTGTGGGCGCAAGTTTTGCATTTCTTGCGGTTGCAGAGGAAGGTGCCGGGAGTGGAGGTTGGGTTGGTGGGGGGTGTGGACCTGACGAGGGAGTCACGGAGGGAGTGGTCTTTCTGCTGACCTCTCCGCCCCCACACCACTCCGGCCTATCACCCTCACCTTGACCTCCCTCCACCTATCGCATTTCCAAGGCCCCTCCCCAAGTCCATCCTCCCTACCTTTTATCTTAGCCTGCTGGACACACTTTCCGCATTCCTGAAGAAGGGCGTATGCCCGAAACGTCGATTCTCCTGTTCCTTGGATGCTGCCTGACCTGCTGCGCTTTTCCAGCAACACATTTTCAGTTCTGATCTCCAGCATCTGCAGCCCTCACTTTCTCTCAAAGAGGGCTGATAGGTAAGGCTGATGAACTCAGGGCGTGGTTAGATACGTGGGCTGAGATATTATAGCCATTATAGAAACATGACTAAGGGAACGACAGGACAAGCAGCTTGATGTGTCAGGGTATAGATGTTTTAGGCAGGACAGAGGTGGTGGAAGGAAGGGAGGGGGAGATGTTTTTTGTACAAGGCATGTTCCATAACAATAATCAGAAATGAAATAACTGAATAATCATCCAATGAGGCTTTGTGTGTCTAGCTCAGGAATAAGGAGGGATGATGACGTTATTGGGTTGTACTGTAGGCCCTCACATTCTCAATTGGAATTAGAGGAACAAATTTGCAGGGAGATTGGTGAGACTTGCAGGAGCAACAGAGGGAGCATCCTGTGAATGCCCCATTGCAACCAACAACAGCCCTCCACACTATGTCCCACTCCACAAGCCTTCGCTAAGGTGTTTGATAAGACTCCACACTGTATGCTATTGAACAAAGTTTGGACCTTTGGGACTGAAGGTGATTTGGAGGTATGGATCAGAAATTGGCGAGCTGACAAAAGACAGGTGGTGGTTGATGGGAA
The DNA here is from genome assembly GCF_037043375.1 of Chiloscyllium plagiosum. Classification (NCBI taxonomy): domain Eukaryota; kingdom Metazoa; phylum Chordata; class Chondrichthyes; order Orectolobiformes; family Hemiscylliidae; genus Chiloscyllium; species Chiloscyllium plagiosum. The sequence goes on from NW_028270183.1 coordinate 31,082,448, forward strand.
ATGTTCATCCTGGAGCTCAGTTACCAGTGGTGTGCCACAACGATCTGTTTTGGGGCCACCGGTATTTTTCAGTTTTATAAATGATTTGGAATGGGCTTAGAAGGATGAGTGACTAAATTTGTGGATGACACTAAGGTAGGCACAGTTGTGGATAGTGCCAACGGATGTTGCAGGTTATAGAGGGACATAGATAAGACACAGATCTGGGCTCAAAAGTGATGAATGGAGTTTAAAGGTATGAGGAAAGGTATGAGGTAGTTCACTTCAGAAGAAGTAATAGGAATGCAGAATACTGGGCTAATGGTAAGATTCTTGGTAGTGCAGATGAATAGAGAGATCTCGGTGTCCAGGTGCATAAATCCCTGAAAGTTGCCGCCCAGGTTGATCGGGTTGTGAAGAAGGAATATGTTGTGTTGATGTTTATTGGTAGGGGGATTGAGTTTCGGAGCCACAAGGTCATGCTTCAGCTGTACAAGACACTGATAAGGCCGAACCCGGAGTATTATATACAGTTCTGGTAACCTCATTATAGGAAGGATGTGGAAGCTTTGGAAAGGATTCAGAGAAGATTTACTAGGATGATGCCTGGTATGGAAGGAAGGTCTTACAAGGAAAGGCTGAGGAAACTGAGCCTGTTTTCATTGGAAAGAATACGGTGGAGAGGTGGCTTAATCGAGACATATAAGATAATCAGAGGGTTAGAAGTGTGGACAGTGAGAGCCTTTTTTTCTCAGATGGTGAAGGCTAAAATGAGGGGCCATAGCTTAAATTGAGGGGTGATAGATTTAGGACACAGATAGTTTCTTTAATCAGAGAGTAGTAGGAGCGTGGAATGCCCTGCCCGCAACGATAGTAGATCACTGATGTTAAGGGCATTTAAATGGGCATTGTACATGAACATGGATAAGAATGGAATGGTGTAGTTTAGATTGGCATCAGATTAATTTCACAGGTTGACACAACATCGAGTGCTGAAGGGCCTGGACTGCACTGTAATATTCCATGTTCTCTGTTCTATGTTCGACTGTCACTTTGCAAAGAAAAACAATAAGATGAAGACAATACCTGAATCATTTAATGTAAGATTCGCTTTTACAATCATACAGATGGCATCCCTTATTTGGAGAGCTCCCGCACCTCCTTTTCCATTTTGTGTAATAATCTCAGCTGTAAACTATCCTGGATATTCAGTTCCCAGCATCGGTTACCCTGTCACCATGTCTGTCTCACCTCGTTAAATCATATCCTTTTACCTCGGTTTATGCAATGAATTCCTCAATCCTTTTTGAGAAAGCAACACACATCCAGACAGAGTGCCTTTCATTCATCTTTTTAACCCATTATTCCCTATTCCAATGTCACTTTTATTGCTCACTTTTACCGCTCAGAAAACAGTCAGACATCATCATACTCACAGAATCAGACCTGATGGTAATGTTGCACGAAGGAACATTACCATCCCTGGGTCTAGTGGTGGTGGCACCATGGTATAGTCAGGAAATGAATTACGCTGGGATTCTCCAGCATTATTCTAGAACCCAAGAAATCTCACGTTTAATGATGGTCAAGGAAACCGCTTGCTGATGGACATCTACTGTCCTCCACACCATCCCTCAGTAATGATTCTGTTCCCCTTGATATTGAAAACAAATGGGACGAAGCGCTAGGGTGACAAGGACACAGAACGTACTCTGGGTGTGGTACTTCAATGTCCAAAGATGGACTGTCTCCACAGACCCATCACTGACTTGTGCAGAACTAGGCCTCAATTGCACAGAAGCTAGACTCTGAACTGATGAGAGAACCAACAAGACAGAAACATTCTCAGCAAATTACTTTGCCCAGATGTCTGTGCAATAACAGTGTCTGTAAGAGCTCGCAGTACATATTCCTGGTAAAGTCTCAGCCTCATTTAAAGATATGGCCCAAGGTGTTATATAACACTACCTCCTGCGAAATAGGTAATACTTCTAAAGGACCTAGTAAATGGAAACTGGGCATCAATGAGGCACTGTGGGCTCTCAGCAACTGCAGCATCAATGGCCTTCCCTCCATCATCAACTCAGAAGTGGGTTGTTCACTGATGGGGGTTCCACAATGTTCAGCCCTATTCACAGGTAAACCGGTACTGAAACAGCTATTCAGCCCATCAAACAGGAACAGAAGAGGAAATTCGGCCATTGGAGCCTGATACTCAGCAATTAGAGCAGATTTTTTAAACTCTAATGTCTGTTACACAGGAAACGGAAGGGAACATTCAGCCTTTCAAAGCTGCTACATAGGAATATGGGGATAGAACATAGAACATAGAACAATGCAGCACAGAACAGGCCCTTCAGCCCACGATGTTGTGCCGAACATTTGTCCCAGCTTAAGCAACTATCCATGTACCTATCCAATTGCCTCTTAAAGTTCGCCAATGATTCTGACTCTGCCACTCCCACAGGCAGCGTATTCCATGCCCCCACCACTCTCTGGGTAAAGAACCTACCCCTGACATCTCCCCTATACCTTCCATTCTTCACGTTAAATTTATGTCCCCTTGTAACACTCTGTTGTACCCGGGGAAAAAGTTTCTGACTGTCTGCTCTATCTATTCCCCTGATCATCTTATACACCTCTATCAAGTCACCCCTCATTCATCTCCGTTCCAATGAGAAAAGGCCTAGCACTCTCAACCTATCCTCGTACGACCTATTCTCCATTCCAGGGAACATCCTGGTAAATCTTGTTTGCACCCTCTCCATAGCTTCCAAATCTTTCCTAAAGTGAGGCGACCAGAACTGCACACAGTACTCCAAATGTGGCCGAACCAAAGTCCTGTACAGCTGTAACATCACTTCACAACTCTTGAATTTAATCCCTCTGCTGATAAACGCTAATACACCATAGGCTTTCTTACAAGTTCAATCCACCTGAGTGGTAACTTTCAAAGATCTATGAACATAGATCCCAAGATCCCCCTGCTCCTCCACCTTACTAAGATCCCTACCGTTAACCCTGTATTCCGCGTTCTTATTTGTCCTTCCAAAATGGACAACCTCACACTTGGCAGGGTTGAACTCCATCTGCCACTCCTCAGCCCAGTTCTGCATCATATCTAAGTCCCTTTGCAGCCGACAACAGCCCTCCTCACTATCCACAACTCCACCAATCTTTGTATCATCTGCAAATTTACTGACCCACCCTTCGACTCCCTCTTCCAAGTCATTAATAAAAATTACAAACAGCAGAGGACCCAGAACTGATCCCTGCGGAACTCCACTTGTAACCGGGCTCCAGGCTGAATATTTACCATCTACCACCACTCTCTGACTTCGACCGGTTAGCCAGTTTTAGATCCAACTGGCCAAATTTCCCTGTATCCCATGCCTCCTGACTTTCCGCATAAGCCTACCATGGGGAACCTTATCAAATGCCTTACTAAAATCCATGTACACTACATCCACTGCTCTACCCTCATCCACATGCTTGGTCACCTCCTCAAAGAATTCAATAAGACTTGTAAGGCAAGACCTTCCCTTCACAAATCCGTGCTGGCTGTCCCTAATCAAGCAGTGTCTTTCCAGATACTCACAAATCCTATCCCTCAGTACCCTTTCCATTACTTTGCCTACCACCGAAGTAAGACTATCTGGCCTGTAATTCCCGGGGTTATCCCTATTCTCTTTTTTGAACAGTGGCACAACATTCGCCACTCTCCAGTCCTCTGGTACCCCCCCCCCCCCCCCCCCGCGCCCCGTTGACAGTGAAGACGAAAAGATCATTGCCAATGGCTCTGCAATTTCCTCTCTTGCTTCCCACATAATCCTAGGATACATCCCGTCAGGCCTGGGGGACTTGTCTATCCTCAAGTTATTCAAAATGTCCAACACATCTTCCTTCCCAACAAGTATCTCCTCTAGCTTACCAGTCCATTTCACACTCTCCTCTTCAACAATACGGTCCCTCTCATTTGTAAATACTGAAGAAAAGTACTCATTCAAGACCTCTTCTATCTCTGCCGACTCAATACACTGTCTCCAACTATTGTCCTTGTTCGGACCTACCCTCATTCTCGTCATTCTCATGTTTCTCACATACGCATAAAATGCCTTGGGATTATCCTTGATCCTATCCGCCAAAGATTTTTCATGCCCTCTCTTAGTTATCCTAATCGCTTTCTTCAGCTCCGTTCTGGCTATCCTGTATCCCTCCAATGCTCTGTCTGAACCTTGTTTCCTCAACCTTATGTAAGCCCCGTTCTTCCTCTTTACAAGACATTCAACCTCCCTCGTCAACCAAGGTTCCCTCACACGACCATCCCTTTCCTGCCTGACAGGTACATACTTATCAAAGACACGCCGTATCTGTTCCTTGAAAAAGTTGCACATTTCCACGACAACCTTCCCTGACAGCCTGTGCTCCCAACTTATGCTCCTCAGATCCTGTCTTACAGCATCGTATTTACCCTTCCCCCAATTTGAAAACCTACCCTGTTGCACGCACCGATCTCTCTCCAGAACCAAGGTGAAAGTCACAGAATTGTGGTCACCATCACCAAAATGTTAACCCACGAACAAGCCCATCACTTGTTCGTGACCAAGTACCAAATCCAATATGGCCTCCCCTCTGGTCGGGCAATCTACATACTGAGTTAGAAAAGCTTCCTGTACACACTGCACAAACACCGCCCCATCCAATCTACTTGATCTAAAGAGCTTCCAATCAATGTTTGGGAAGTTGAAATCACCCATGTCTACTACCCTGTGGCTTCTGCACCTTTCCAAAATCTATTTCCCAATCTGTTTCTCCACATCTCTGCTGCTATTGGGGGGCTTATAGTAAACACCCAACAAGGTGACTGTACCTTTCCTATTTCTGACTTCAGCCCATACTACCTCCAAAGGCAGATCCCCCTCGAACTGCCTTTCTGCAGCCGTTATACTATTTCTAATTAGCAATGCCACCCCCCCCCCTCCTTGTTTATCACCCTCCCTAATTTTACTAAAGCATCTGTAACCAGGAACCTCCAACAACCATTCCTGTCCCTCTTCTATCCACGTTTCCGTGATGGCCATAACATCGTAATCCCAGGTACCGATCCACGCCTTAAGTTCACCCACCTTATTTCTGATACTCCTTGCATTGAAGTATACACACTTGAGCCCATCTCTGTGTCCGCAAATATCCCTGTCAGTGCTACCTTCTCCACAGCCTCCCTACATTCTTGGACATCCTGACAAACAGCTAGCCTACTTGCATGACTACAAGTCCCGATCCCATCCCCCTGCCAAATTAGTTTAACCCCCCCCCCCCCCCCCCCGCCGAAGAGTGCTAGCAAACCTATCTCCCAGGATATTGGTGCCCTTCTCGTTCAGGTGCAACCCGCCCTGCTTGTACAGGTCCCACCTTCCCCAGAATGCAGTCCAACTATCCAAATACCTGAAGCCCTCTCTCCTACACCATCCTTGCAGCCACGTGTTCAACTGCACTCTCTTCCTATTCCTTGCCTCACTGTCACGTGGCACCGGCAACAACCCAGAGATGGCGACTCTGTCTGTCTGAGCTTTTAGCTTCCAGCCTAACTCCCTCAGCTCCTGAATGACCTCCCCACCCCTCTTCCTACCTATGTCGTTGGTGCCAACGTGCACCACGACTTCTGGCTGCACACCCTCTCCCTTAAGGATTCTGAAGACACGGTCCGAGACGTCTCGGACCCTGGCACCCAGGAGGCAACAAACCATTCGAGAGCCTCACCCATGTCCACAGAACCGCCTGATTTAAAATCTATTTTGAAATGAGTATAATGACATATGTAAGATTCAGATGGGTAGGATTAATGCAATTGTACATGAAGCACACGTAGGGAATATTGCTCTGGTAAAACAATACCCTTATTGGCTTAATCCTTTCAAGGCTAGACAAGTCCAGATGGAGATGGAGGCTATGCTCGATGAGAACATCATCAAACCAAGCCAGAGCGAGTTGAGTTCGCCGATCGTCTTAGTTCCCAAACAGGACGGGACTCAACGATTCTCTGTGGATTATTGGAAGGTCAGTGCCGTTACACAATCAAACTCATATCCAATTCCTAGATTGGAGGACTGTACTGAGAAAGTCGGACAAGCCAGTTATGTCACCAAGTTGAACTTAATGCGTGGTTAGTGTCATTAAACTTATCAGAGATGGCAAAAGAAATTTCTGCATTTGTAACCCCAAATGGGCTGCATCAGTTTAAAGTGATGCCCTTTGAAATGAAGAATGTACTCATCACATTCCAAACACACATGAATAGAGTTGTGGCTGGGTTAACAAGCTGTGCACTCCATTTAGATGATGTAATGATCTTTAGTAGTAAGTCCTGGAAAGACCTTATGGTACAGATGGCAGAGCTCCTTGAACTACTCCGACAAGCAAAACTGGTGATAAACGTAAGAGTACTCTTTCTTTCAGTATTAAATTCCGTCAAATGTAAGGAATGCAGTCCCCATAACAGTTATGGAAAGGCTCCGTCAGTACAACCCAATTTTGAAAGAGGCCTTTTTTCACTTCAGTGGTGGAACAGGACTCGATCTCCTCCCTAACTGTACCTAAGGGAACCTATTCCTTCATCTCCCCCTTCCAGCTCATGGGTGACATTATCCACCAACTCTGTCTCCTCACGCAGGGATGGAACTGTTGGGGAAAGACTATCAATTCCATTGTCGCGGATACCTGCCTTGGTAACAGTCACAGCTGCTGCTTGTTCACAGATTTTTGGCTGACATGCTTGGATTTTGCCAAACCATGGGAGAAGTCTATTTCATCATCTGTTTTAACATCAATATCCAATTTGTTCCGTCACAGAAGAGGGTCTTCCTTCAGCTTTTTCCTCATATTACACAGGTGGTTCCTCAATAATGCTCATTTAATAAAAGCCATTTCTCTGGAATGCGATACATGAATTAACCACAGTTTCTTTTATAGAGTGAGTTCCCGTTCGCTGTTACCCGATTCCCATCCCCCACACAAGGTGTCACGGTGCACAAAGGATTATACTCTGCACCAGCATTACATGGTCAGTCAGTTCATGCGATTTTTTCGTGAAGAACATTGTGAAACATATTGTGAAACGTTTGTGCTAGTGAACCTGGAAAAGCATCGTGAAAATGTCTCTACACTCTGAGGCCAAGAAATTAGGAGCTATCTGTTAATTTAAAAACTTAAAGAATTGAGATAAAAGTGAAATTTCACTGGAACTGACTCACAGTGAAAGGAATATGATGAGGATCAGTTTAAAATTTGGCCTTGTTGTTTGTATTAAAGCTTTTTTTTCTCTTTTTTCCTTAAAACGTACGTTTAGATGTTGAAGAATATCTGCACACTCACATGAATCTGTTTCAGTGACTAATCACTATGGAAACAAACTGCAAAACAATACCATTACATGGGCTTGGACATGGTCAGTCAGCTACTCAAGGTGATCAGAGTTGGCAACTCTGCACCCAGTGGGTGAAGGAGAGAAAGTTTGGAAACACACTATTACTTTCAGTGCATCTGTGGAGATGTCCTGAGGGGGTGAGTAGGCTGTGCAGAAGAGATTCAGGGTTATTCAGGGTCAGACGTTAGTGAGGGTGAGAGTGAGGAGGGAAGGTGTTGGAGGAAATGGTGGGTACAGTAACAGAGGTAGAGGGAGTGTGAGGTATCAATGAGAATGTGGTGGCCCTTTCCCTGGCAGAGTGGAGAAGGTCACTGATCTCTCATTATTCTGTGCATTCCTTCAGATGGTTGGGGCTACACTGGCCTGAATGGTAACCCAGGTTGGCATGGTTCCAGTAGAATGGCATCCTCTGCTGGCCTGGGTGAAAAGGATGCCCTGCCTCTGCATCAAGCCATCCCCATCAGTGGCATCTCCATGTCCCTGCACACAAGGAGAGGCACAAAATTTCCAGTGTCTGAGACGTCTAGGGCCAGTGTCAGGAACTATGTCGGGCAGCTCCAGACTGACAACCCTTTGTCTGGGTGCACAGTATCTTTCTAATGGTGGTGCTGCACCATGGGTCTTGGTCAGTTCTGGATATCTAGGAAGTGATGAGTTGTTTTGGTATGATGGTGCCAGATTGTGACAGAGGGGTACCAAAGGGTGGCGTAGGGGTGTTTTTTTTTTCTCTCGAGCAGCACATTATTTAACAAAACCTGCCTCAATTAGTACCTACCCCACCCTTTGGGGACACTGCTGAATGGCAGATTGAGTAATGTGTCACAATTGCAGTATTTAGGGATTCACGGGATACTGGCATACATTTGGATCAAACCTGTTTGTGTTACGTGTTTGAAGTTCAATCGGTTTCGGAACCGGGTTTATGAGTTGGAGGCTGCACAGCAGGCTATTTGACACATCGTGGAGTTGGAGGGGGGAAAGGTGGTGGTCCCTGGTGTCAGTCACAGCTCATGGGATTGGATCTTCTGATTTCATCAGTGTTCAAGGAAAGAGAGTGTGACTGTGATTTAGACAGGTGGGGAGAGCAGGGGACAGCACTGCAGGAGTTTGCAACCTTCCATCAGATTGCTGCTTGTCTGGATGGGGAGACAGAGTAAGAGGGCACTGAACATGGCACCCTGTTACAGGTAGTCACTGATGAGGAGGAGTAATAAAGAGTGTAGTGGCTGTAAGCGAAGGTATAGTGAGCAGGTTTGACATTGCATTTTGCAGCAAACTGCATGAGTCCAAATGGCTGTGTTAGCTGTTTGGGTGCCTGAGTTTCTGGGTAACTGCGTGTGTCCAAATGGCTGTGTTAGCTGCTGGGTGCCTGGGTTTCTGGGCAACTGCTCAGGGCTGGAAAGGAACCTGGAGTTGGAAAGAAGGATCCAGTTGTTATGGTCCACGCAGATCATAATGACATAGGCTGGACAAATGTAGCATATCAGCTCTATAAAGATGGGCCTTTATCTCTTGACTAACTGTCACAAACAGTTTGGCGTAAGATATCCTTATTGAATATAACAGCCCCTCTGCTAATATACTTTTAACCTCTCCAACCATGCAGGTAAAATCCCCTGTGAACTCAGGATACTGGGCCCTGCCCAACTGAGGCACAATTCAACCCTTTTGAATGGTCCCTGACCCATCTGTGTTTAAGCGCCCCCAGGAACAGTAGCGTTCCATCCTGCACCATGTCTCAGATCACAATGTTCTCTCACATGGGCCACCTTTATTACAAATGTGGTTCATTAACTGAAGTGTTTGAACTCACATCAATGGTTGTTATCCCCAGCCACTGATTGACATGTCCATGGTCCGATGCTCAGTGATTAGCACTTCTGCTAGACAGCAGCAGGGACCCGGGTTTGATTCATCCTCAGGTGACAGTCTGTGTGGAGTTTTCACATTCTCCTTGTGTCTGCTTGAGTTTCCTCCCACAGTCCAACGATGTGCAGGTTGGATGGATTGGCCATGATAAATTACCCATAGTGTTTTGGGATATGCAGACGAGGTGGATTGGCCATGATAAATTACCCATAGTGTTCAGGGAGATGCAGGTTAGGTGGATTGGCCATGCTATATAACCCAAAGTGCTCAGGGATGTGTAGGTTAGCTGGATTGACCATGGTAAATTATCCATCGTGTTCAGGGATGTGCAGGTTAGGTGGATTAATCAATGTAAATTACCCATAGTGCGCAGGGATGTGCAGGTTGGTGGACTAGCCATGGGAAATATAGGATAGGGGGATGGGTCAGGGTGCGATTCTCTTCAGAATGTTCATGCAGACTGGTTGGCCTGAATGGTCTGTTTCCACTCTGATGGGATTCTATGATCATGCATACTCATGAACTATACGTTCTATTTGTATCCTTGGCAGACCAGCTCAGTAGACAGAGCATACTAAAACTTGGAGAGAGGCCAAACTACAGAACGCTGTGACTTAAAGCTGAAGGAGTGTCAATTGAGTCAATCTGTTCACCGGATTCACTGTCACACAGAAGGGAAAGGGATTAAGAGGAGATTCTGGCCCTTTGCACTATTATAAGGAAAGCAAAAGCTTGGCATCCTGCTTCAGGAACTTCTCCCGACTCATTATCTCAGTTTGATCCTGTGAAATTCTTTGCAGAAGATGAAGAAGGGAATGCTGTTGGTTATTGGTGTCTTGCTGCTTATTCAGTGCACTCCTGCTCTCGGAGGTTTCCGGGGACATTTCGCAGGTACATTCTTGTGTTGTCTCACCCGGCTGTTTGCAGACAGTTTTTAGATTAGCTCTGTTTAATGCCTGACTGAAGCTGATTCTGATAAAGACTAAAAAATGCGATTCGTACCAACCCCATGTACATTTGTTTATTGGTAGCTCAGCCTGGAGAGGGAATGGATTTGAGCTGATTCAAGCTGATCAGTACGAAAAAGCAAATTCCTTTCTAGTGGAAAGTTGGAGTACTGTGTTGCACTCAGTGCACTGACACAGTTTGTACACAGCGCTAATGTATTAGACAGTGGGAGAATTCCTCCCGCAGAATGCTCACTTGTCCTGACCGTGAAGAGTGAATTGGAAATTCATTATATTCTCTTGTCTCGTTTCACAGATTTAGGAAGGGTGAATTCGGAATAATACTGGAAATATTTAAAGAACTAGTCAACATATGTGGGTCAGATTTTCAAAACACGAGTGAAGTCAGGAATGTGAGAAATTTTAAACAGTTTAAATCATCTTTAAGCTTTTAACGAATGGAATGTCAGCAACACTGGCAAGGACAGTATTTTTTGTTTATCTCTACTTGCCCTTGAAACGGCTGTCCTGCTGTGCTGTTTCCTCGTTCAGATCACAGCCAGTTACATTGCTGTCGGTCTGGATTCATATGGAGACCAGACTGGGTGAGGGTAGGAGATTTTCTTCCCTGAAGATAGTTAGTGAAGCAGATGTCGTTTTGAAACAATTGTTGATATTGTTATGATCGCTATGACTGAAACTGGGATTTGATTTCAGATTTTATGAAATGAATTTAAATTCCACGCGCTGCCTTGGTGGGGTTTTAGCCTCTGTCCCCAGGACATTAACCCCTTCACGTCGAGCCCAGTAACGGTATCACTACACCATCATCCCCGAATTTATTTGTTTGATGAATACAGCAGCCACCACAGAGATCACCTACTAAGAAGGTTGTCATCGTCATGGAAACAGGTGGCTGCCAACTTGGTTTGCTGAGGATTGGAGTGACCAAGCTGTGGGGTTGCTGACACAATCCACCGTGGGAGAGCTGCATTGTTGATGATTTGGGTTTTGGATGAGACATTGAATGTGATCTACTAATTCCCAGGGCCATAAATTTCCAGTGCTGCTGTTTGAAGGGTTGGGAATTTGACTGATGTCTTGGAGAACATCATTCTGTCTGGAGGCCCGAACATGGACACCACAGTCTCTCAGGAGGCCCAAATATTTCGGTTGGCATGGACCAGTTTGGGCTGAAGGGCCTGTCTCTCTGTTTTAGGACTCTACGTTTCTAATTGAAGTGTGGTGCTGGAAATGCACAGCCGGTTAGGCAGCATCTGAGCAGCAGGAGAATCGACATTTTGGGCATAAGGAATGTGGTGGGGTGTGGTTTTCTGACTGTGTTCAGAACCAGTCTGTGACTGTCAAACCCTCTGGTGAAGCGGAGAAGGATTCGCGCTCATTGTCAAAACTTTGTCTCTGGTCTAAAGCTGTGGTTTGTAAACTTCTCTGTTGGTTGTTATATTTCTTGCATTCGGAACATCGGAACAATTTGGAACATAGACCATTGATTCCTCAATCCCACTTCACCATTTAACAAGAGCATGATTGACTCATTTTCGATCTTAAATCCACATTATCCACATTAAATCCACATTTAAAATCCTTTAAAAAATTAACGAGAAACTGTCTGTGTGGAGTTTGCACGTTCTCCCCGTGTCTGCGTGGGTTTCCTCCGGGTGCTCCGGTTTCCTCCCACAGTCCAAAGCTGTGCGGGTCAGGTGAATTGGCCATGCTAAATTGCCCGTAGTGTTAGGTTTAAGGGGTAAATGTAGGGGTATGGGTGGGTTGCGCTTCGGCGGGTCGGTGTGGACTTGTTGGGCCGAAGGGCCTGTTTCCACACTGTAAGTAATCTAATCTAATCTAATCTAAACTGTATTAACTTGCTAACTGTACTGGAACTGTATTAACATGTTGGCTGCACTGGAAGTGTACAAACATGCTGACTGTCCTGGAACTGTATTAACATGCTAACTGTACTGGAACTGTATTAACATGTTGACTGCACTGGAAGTGTACAAACATGCTGACTGGACTGGCAACTTTGACTCAAAATGGGTCAACAGTTCTGATCTTTTTAAAGTGTGCTTCACTTCCTGGTAAGCTCCCTCACATCCCTGGGTCTATGTCCACTGCTGCCCTTCCCCAGCAGGGGCTTTAGCACGATAGTCAGATGCACACAAACTTTCCATAGTAATTTACACGGCCCACGATCGATCTCAGTTGGGACACATTCTTGTCTTGGGGCCTTCCTGATAGCTTCCAATTTCTTGGGTCCCTTGTGTATTTCCATGGATTATATGGCACAGGCACTCTATGGAGTCTTTACAAAACTCACATTTCTCCCTTTTTACTTGTTGGCTGTGGTCCCAGAACCTTTTGAAAGTTTCTTCTATGTTCTTCAAATGTTCCTCTTTGGCGGATCCAGTGAACGGAATGTCATCCAGGTAGCAGCAGACACCAGGCAATCCACCCAGAATTTTATCCACTACCCTCTGTGAGTGCAGAAGTCCCCTGGTGTCCCATTCACTCATCAGGATTCAATGTTGGAAGCTGATGAGGATGCTGACTTCTCAGAGGAATGCAGTCAGATCCAAGCCGTCTGGCACCACGAGCAGCTTGACTAGACAAGATGGGGAGGAAGAAGGAAAGAAGAGCAACAGTGATCGGGGATTCTTTAGTCGGGAAAGCAGCCGGGTGTTTCTGCAGCTGAAGACGTTCCTCCAGGATGCTGTGTTGCCTCCCTGGTGCCAGGGTCAGGGATGTCACTGAATGGCTGCGGGGCATCCTGAAAGGGAAGGGTGATGAGTTAAAGTCGTTGGTAGCAACATGTACAATGGTATGGCCAGAGGGAGGAATGAGGCCTTGAATCAAGAATTAAGGGAGCGAGGTGGAGGATTAAAAAGCAGGACCTCAACGGTTGTCATCTCTGGACTATTCCCAGTTCCACGTGCTAGAAAGTTTGGAAACTGGAAAATAAAGTAGATAGATGTGTGGATCAAGAGTTTGTGCAAGAGGGAGGGTTTTAGATTCCTGGATTACTGGGATTGTTTCTGGGGAGGTGGGACATGGACAAATAGTACAGTCTGCACCTGAACCACATTGGGACCAACATCCTGGCAGGGAGGCTTGCTGGTGCTGTTGGGAGGAGTTTAAACTAGTCTGACAGAGGGAGGGGACCACAGAATATTGATTCAACAGAGACACATCATGCTACAGGAACAGAAGCAAGTCACAGTGAGTTCAACGATATTGAGTGTCAAAAGACAAAGGCAAGGTGACACGGTCTTTCATATTTGGAATGTAACAGGTAAGACTTATGGGTTAATGGCATGGATTGACACATGCAAGCATGATACTGTTACCATCACAGAAACAAGATTGAGAGAAGGGATGGACTGGCAACTAAACGTTCCAGGGTTACAGGATCTTTCGGTGAAACAGAAGAGGCTGTCAATAGTATCACACTATTAATTAAGGAATCAATTCCTGCATTAGGGAGAGATGATATCTCGGCAGGTTCCTCAAACAAGGCTTTGTGGGTAGACTGTAGGAATGTTAAGGAGAGAGCTACTTTACTGAAAGTGTATTATAGGCCCCCAAAGAATCTGTGGGAAATAGAACAGCAAATATGTAGACAGTTCACAGAAGGGAGTTAGGGTAATAATCGGCTAATAATACAAGATGATTTCAACCTCCCCAGTACAAGTTGGGCTAGCTATAGGGTAAAGGATTTAAAGAGGGTGAACTTATTGAAATGTATCCAGGTGGGTTTCTGTATCAATGTGTCGAAGGGCCAATGCTGGAACTGGTTCTGGGGAAAGAAGCTGGATAAGTGATCGATGTGGCAGTGGGGGGACATTTTAGTGATCGTGACCACGATAGAATCTGCGTAAAAAATGTTCTAGACAAGGAGGAAATGGCCTGTAGAGGTCGGCTTTTGACTGGGGAAGCCTAATTGTATTAGAATAAAGCAGTATCTAGCCACAGTACATTGGGAACAGCTCCGTTTGCGTACGTCTACAGGAGAGCAATGGGGGATGGGGGCTTTCAGAAAGGAGCTGGGAAGAGTACAAGAGCAACACGGCACCTTTCAAGGGAAATGGAGGAGCAATAGGTTCAGGGAATACTGAATGTCCCAGACAATTCAACTCTGGATAAAGAAGAGGAGTAGAGTTTTTAGCAAGTCCAAAGAAAACAATTCAGTTATGGCCTGAGAGGATTATTGGAAATGCAGAAGGGAGGTTAAGAAAACAATTAGAAGAGCAAAACGTGGAAATTAGAAAGGATTTGGGAACAGGATTATGGAGAATCCTAAAGATATTTTAGAAATAAACTTAAGGGTAGAGGTTAATGAGGGAAAGTGTAGAGCCCATTAGGGACCAAGGGGACAAGCTCTGTAGACGTAAGATATTGGAGAGGTGTTGAATGACTCTTCAATCTTCACTCGGGAAAAGCAGAACATAGGCATGGAATTCAGGAAAAGGGACTGTTAGAGACTTGTACAGTTTGACATGGGAAATGGGAAGGTGTCGGAGGGTCTGTTGGGCTTAAAGACAGACATCTCCCGTGGCCCGGATCAATTGCATCCCGGGTTGCTGTGGGAGGTAAGGCAGGAAATTGTGGGAGATTTGACACAAATTCTTAATTCCTCTCTCGCCATATTGGAAGTGCCAGAGGACTGGAGGATGACTAATGTGACTTCACTTTTTAAGCAGGTTGATAGAGATGAACCAGAAAATTACAGAGCGATGAGTCTCATGTCAGTGGTCAGGAAACTGTTGGAGAAAATTCTGAAGGAGCGAATTAATACCCACTTGTCCAGGCATGGGTTAATTAAAGATAGTCAACAGGTGTTTGTCAGAAGAAAGTCATATCTGAGAAATTGGTGAGAATTGTTTTACAAAGTGATCAAGTGTATGGATGTGGGAAGTTCAGTTGATGGAGTTGATTTGATTTTAGAAAAGCTTTTTACAAGGTTCCACATGGGAAACTGATTGAGAGGGTTAAAGCACATGGAACAGTGGGACATTTGGTGAGATGGATCAGAAACCCGTGTCGTAATAAGATTGAAAGGGTCATGGTAGAAGGATGCTGATTGGAAACTGGTGTCCAGTGGTATCCCACAAGGATGAGTACTGGGAACTCATTGTTTGTCATGTACATCGATGATACAGATGGAAATGCGGGGGTCATGTTAAACAAATTTGCAGATGACACCAAAATTGATGGAGTTTTTAATAGTGAAGGAGATGTTTGAAGATTACAGGAAGGTAGAGGTGGGTTGGTCAGATGGGTAGACCAATGGCAGATGGTATTTAATCCAGACAAGTGCGAGGTAATGCACTTTGGAAGAAGAAACAAGATGAGGGAGTATTTAATGAATGGCAGGAGACTGGGTGGCTCAGAGGAACAAAGGACTCTTGTAATTATTCACAGATCCATGAGGCTAGCAGAGCATGTGAATAGGATCATTAAGAAGGAAGATGGGATACTTGCTTTCATTTGTTGTGGCATGGAGTATAAGAGCAAGGAGGTAAAGTTAGGGTCATACAGAGCTTTGGTTAGGCCACAGCTGCAGTATTCTGCTCACCTCACTCCAGGAAGGATGTGATCGCACTTGAGTGAGTACAGAGGATACAGTCCAGGGTGTTGCCTGGGATGGACAAATTGAGTGATACGGAGAGACTAGATATGTTTGGACTGTGTTCTTTAGATCCGAGAAAGTTGAGAGAGAACATGATTACAGTTTTTAAGCTCGAGGAACATGGACAGGGTGAATAGAGAGCAGCTGATCCCATTGGTTGAGGGGTCAGTCACATGTGGACATAGTCTTAGGGCAAGGGGTTGGATTCAGAGGGGATTTAGGCAAAAAATGTTTCCTCCGTGGGTACTAGGAATCTGGAATGGACTGTCTGGGAAGATAGTGGAGGCTGGAAACCTTACAAACTTTAAAAAAAAAAAATTGGATAAGCACTTCAAACATCAGAGTATTCAAGGGTATGGGACAAGTGCAGGAAATTGAAATGAGAGGACTTTCAGTGGGAGTTATGTTGGTCCAGACTTGGTGGGCTGCAGGGCCTGTTCTGTGCTGTATGATACAGTGAATGTGTGTGTTACTGCCATCAGTGGCAGGTCGGACTCCTCATGACCCCCATCTGTGACAGGCCCATCTCTAAGAATCACTTTCCACTCAACCAGTCCACTGGAAAGGTCTTCTCTGAGTGGAATGGGGTATTGATCTACTCTCAGCAATGGGTTGACTGCTTCAGCTAAAGGTTAATTTCTACTCCTTTCATTTCCCCCAGGGTTCCCTTGAAGGCATATTTGCAACTGTACAAAATCTCTTGCAAACCTGTTTATGAGTCCACCAGCCTATCAACCTGACCCTGATTTTACTTTAACATCTGTAATCCGAAAGGTCCAAATAATGTAGAATTGCCACCTTTTACTTCGTACAGAGGCAGTTCGCACACCGGGCTCTTAGTTATAATTTTGCCAGTTCATAGCCCTTCAGCAGCACGACATGTTCTGTATATATCCACAGTGTAATCTTGGTTAACTATTGATTCTGGGATTAGAGGCATGACTGCCCCTGTATCCACTTCCAGGTTTATGTCTTACTCTATATTTTGGAAAGAACCCAAAAACTCTCAGCTTCACTCTGTACCATCAGGATGTCTAACCAAAGCTCTGCTGACTCTGGGCCTTCTGGTTCTCCCACACACCCAGCGAATTCCTGGTCTACCCACTGGCAGGCCTCATCTACCTTATGCCTTTTCCTAGAAACTGTCTCCTTTAGACTCCACTTCTCTTGATGACGTGGTCCCTAGGAATTTTGGGTAATGTGACCCATTCGCTTCTGCCTGCAGCTCTGAGCTTCTCGAATCCATCATGTTGACTCCATGTGCCCAATCTTGCCATCTTGATGCCATTCCGAAACCTGCTGATCTTCCCCCACTCTATACTGCTGGGCCTAGCCAATCGTGTTGTTTCATTGGCGGCGAACAGTATTGAGGTGGCAACTTCAAAAGCTGTTGAAATCCAGGTCTCTCCTCATTAGCAGATTCTCTTGGATGGCTTTCTGTCAGAGGCCACAAACAAAATGGTCACTCAGGGCATCAGAAAGGAATCTGCAGATTCACAGTGTTCCACTAACCTCTGTAATGCCACCCAAACTGGGTGATGGACTCTCCTTCCTGCTGGAAATGTTTATAGGAACAGAAGGCAGACAATGGCATAACGGTCATATCGCTGGACCGTTAAACCAGAGATGGAAATGTGTTGCTGGAAAAGCGCAGCAGGTCAGGCAGCATCCAAGGAACAGGAGAATCGACATTTCGGGCATAAGCCCTTCTTCAGGAATGAGGAAAGTTTGTCCAGCAGGCTAAGATAAAAGGTAGGGAGGAGGGACCTGGGGGAGGGGCGTCGGAAATGTGAGAGGTGGAAAGAGGTCAAGGTGAGGGTGATAGGTCAGACTGGGGTGGGGGCGGAGAGGTCGGGAAGAAGATTGCAGGTTAGGAAGGCGGTGCTGAATTCGATGGATTTGACTGAGACAAGGTGGGGGGAGGGGAAATGAGGAAACTGGTGAAATCCGAGTTCATCCTTTGTGGTTGGACGGTTCCTAGGCGGAAGATGAGGCGCTCTTCCTCCAACCGTCGTGTTGTTGTGGTCTGGCGATGCAGGAGTCCAAGGACCTGCATATCCTTGGTGGAGTGGGAGGGGGAGTTGAAGTGTTGAGCCACAGGGTGGTTGGGTTGGTTGGTCCGGGTGTCCCAGAGGTGTTCTCTGAAACGCTCCACAAGTAGCCGGCCTGTCTCCCCAATATAGGGGAGGCCACATCGGGTGCAGAGGGTGCAATAGATGATGTGTGTGGAGGTGCAGGTGAATCTGTGGCGGATATGGAAGTTTCCTTTGGGGCCTTGGAGGGAGGTGAGGGGGGAGGTGTGGGCGCAAGTCTTGCACCTCCTGCGGTTGCAGGGGAAGGTGCCGGGAGTGGAGGTTGGGTTGGTGGGGGGTGTGGATCTGACGAGGGAGTCACGGAGGGAGTGGTCTTTACGGAATGCTGATAGGGGAGGGGAGGGAAATATATCCTTGGTGGTGGGGTCCATTTGGAGGTGGCGGAAATGACGGCGGATGATGCGTTGTACACGGAGATTTGTGGGGTGGTAGGTGAGGACAAGACCACTCCCTCCGTGACTCCCTCGTCAGATCCACACCCCCCACCAACCCAACCTCCACTCCCGGCACCTTCCCCTGCAACCGCAGGAGGTGCAAGACTTACGCCCACACCTCCCGCCTCACCTCCCTCCAAGGACCAAAAGGAAACTTCCATATCCGCCACAGATTCACCTGCACCTCCACACATATCATCTATTGCATCCTCTGCACCCGATGTGGCCTCCTCTATATTGGGGAGACAGGCCGGCTACTTGCGGAGTGTTTCAGAGAACACCTCTGGGATACCCGGACCAACCAAACCAACCACCCTGTGGCTCAACACTTCAACTCCCCCTCCCACTCCACCAAGAATATGCAGGTCTTTGGACTCCTCCATCGCCAGACCACAACAACACGATGGTTGGAGGAAGAGCGCCTCATCTTCCGCCTAGGAACCCTCCAACCACAAGGGATGAACTCGGATTTCACCAGTTTCCTCATTTCCCCTCCCCCCACCTTGTCTCAGTCAAATCCATCGAATTCAGCACCGCCTTCCGAACCTGCAATCTTCTTCCTGACCTCTCCGCCCCCACCCCAGTCTGACCTATCACCCTCACCTTGACCTCTTTCCACCTATCACATTTCCGATGCCCCTCCCCCAGGTCCCTCCTCCCTACCTTTTATCTTAGCCTGCTGGACAAACTTTCCTCATTCCTGAAGAAGGGCTTATGCCCGAAATGTCGATTCTCCTGTTCCCTGGATGCTACCTGACCTGCTGCGCTTTTCCAGCAACACATTTTCAGCTCTGATCTCCAGCATCTGCAGTCCTCACTTTCTCTTCCGTTAAACCAGAGAGTCAGGGAATGTTCTGGGGGAAGGGGTTTGAGTCCCGCTATGGCAGATGATTCCAGTAAATAAAAGTCTGCAATTAAGAGTCGAATGATGACCATGAATCTATCCTCGATT
This sequence comes from Chiloscyllium plagiosum, assembly GCF_037043375.1. Lineage (NCBI taxonomy): Eukaryota > Metazoa > Chordata > Chondrichthyes > Orectolobiformes > Hemiscylliidae > Chiloscyllium > Chiloscyllium plagiosum. Next base: position 31,101,792 of record NW_028270183.1, read on the forward strand.
TTTGAAAAAAAAATCTGTTTCACCAAAGTCCTTCAGGGAAAGAAACTGCCATCTTTAACTGGCCTGGCTGACATGTGACTCCAGTCCCACAGCCAAGTCAGTGTCGCCCTCATCCCATGAATGAATAACGAGAATGTACCGCAATGGTGTGCAACCTCAGTGCAAAATAACTCCCCAACCTTTTGCACAGACTTTGGAATGTCATTTCCCCGGGTTTCTCTACTTGCATTAGACTTCTTTGAATTGTGATGCCTTTCTGTCAATGGAGCTCCAGAAATCTGGTACCACTGAGTCTTCAGCCACTTCATGAGCCTTTAAGTGCATTTCAAAACATTTGGTGGACAGATCCAACTTCCTATCTCTTCATCAAACAGTTCCATCACTCCTAACTGATACGCCATTTTGTTTTCCTGCTACTGGAGTCTCGACGCTGTTTGCAGGCAGAGTCACCTCGGTGAATGTACTCTATCCCGGCTGCTCTCTCACTAATTGTGTTAGTGTATCATTCTTCAGTGGGTGTCACCCATCGTGTTATTCTCCTCATGATCCTCACTCTCAGCCCACTCCTCGGTGAGTAACTGTTCTTCCCTGTGAGGATGTTTTGCTGAACAAAGAGTACTTGGAGTGCAGGTTCATAGCTCCTTGAAAGTGGAGTCGCAGGTAGATAGGATAGTGAAGAAGGCGTTTGGTCTGCTTTCCTTTATCAGTCAGAGTATTGAGTAAAGGAGTTCGCAGCTGTACAAGACATTGGTTAGGCCACTTTTGGAATATTGCGTGCAATTCTGGTCTCCTTCCTATTGGAAAGATGTTGTGAAACTTGAAATGGTTCAGAAAAGATTTATAAGGATGTTGCTAGGGTTGGAGGATTTGAGCTATAGGGAGAGGCTGAACAGGCTGGGGCTGTTTTCCCTGGAGCATCGGAGGCTGAGGGGTGACCTTATAGAGGTTTAGAAAATTATGAGGGGCATGGCTATGATAAATAGACAAAGTATTTTCCCTGGGTTGGAAGAGTCCTGAACTAGAGTGCATAGGGTGAGAGGGGAAAGATGTAAAAGCGACCTAAGTTGCAACATTTTCACGCAGTGGGTGGTACGTATATGGAATATGCTGCCAGAGGAAGTGGTGGAGGCTGGTACAATTGCAACAGTTAAAAGGCATTTGGATGGTATATGAATAGGAAGAGTTTGGAGGGATATGGGCCAGGTGCTGACAGATAGGACTAACTTGGGTTGGGATATCTGGTCGGCATGGACGGGTTGGACCGATGGGTCTGTTTCCATGCTGTACATCTCTATGACTCTATGATTGGGGCCAGAGTCCCTTTAAGACCAGTTCCCTCGATGTTACCTCCGAAATCCAACACTGTTTACTGAATCTTGACGGTGTCATTCCTCACAATAAAGAAAACAGCATCACACAGAATTAGTGGCCCAAACCTCGTCTCGTTGCCAGTTATTGTGTTTGTGGTTCACAGATATAGAACGCGAGGTGGATGGAGGGTAAACTGTCCTCTGAGCACCATAATCAGGTTATAGACTGACCCTCTCAATCCACCTTCTGAGTCACCTGACCTTAAAGAGGCAACACCCACCCAACTCCATAAAGTGACCACCACCCAGTCCTTGTGGAGATGAAATGAAGTCTTCCCACCAAGCAGACTCTCCATCATGCCATATGGCATGATAACCATGTTACAATGGGTGCCAACTCAAAACTGGGCATCCATGGAGCACTGTGGGCCATCACTATAAGCAGAATGATATTCCAATGCAATCTGAGACCTTACAGCCTGGCATATCCCCCACGCTACCATTCCTACCAAGTGGGCAGATCAACCCTGGAGATTAGGAACAAAGTACTGCAGATTCTGGCACCTGTACTGAAAACAACAAATGCTGGAGATCACAGCGGGTCAGACAGTATCCATGGTGAGAGAGTAATCTGACGTTTCCACTCCGAATGGCTCTCCATCAGAGCTGACCAGAAATATGGTGGTGGCCAGTGCAGCATTTATGAGATAGTTTAGGGGTGGAGCGGATTGCAGAGTGCTGGGTGAGAAAGGATGTTAATAGTTCAAACTAAGATCACTTAATATGAACTAACAACATCCCTTCTCCACCAGCACCCTAGCCCCCTCCCCCCACTAAAGCATTATGCTTCCCCTCCCCACCCTTTTGGACAGCTCTGATGGAGAGCCATCGACACTGGGAACGTTAGCTTGCTCTCTCTCTCTATGGATGCTGTCTGACCCGCTGTGATCTCCAGCATTTGTAGTTTTCAACCCTGGAGTGTGCAGTCAGGCATTCCAGGGCAGCACCAGGTAAACTTGAAAAAGAGGGAGTGGCCTGGTGAAAGTAAAAACAGGAGGACTTGTGTGATAAGCAGCGAGTGACACACAGAGCCAAGTAACTCCACTAACAACAGATCAGGTCGAAGCTCTGAAACTTTGTACACAGTTCTGGTCACCACATTACAGCGGTGTTCCAGTGAGACTGTGAAGAATACTTACAAGAATATTACCATGGCTTGAAAATTCCAGATGTGAGGATTGGATCGGATAGGCTCGCATTACTTTCCTCTGAACACAAGCCGTTGAGAGCTGACAGAATCGAGGTGTCTATCACAATGAGGGGCTTGGAGTTGATGAGGAGACCTGTTCTCCCTTACAGAGGTCAGTTACCTGGGGGACACAGGTTTGAGATGATCAGTTGAATTGTTAGAGGGGACCTGAGGAAAGTCATTTACCCCAGAGGCTGGTGGGTGTCTGCAATCCCCTGCCTCGTGCTGGTGGTTGATGTGGAAACCCTCAACCCAGCCAAAAAGATCATTTCATCTCCACACCCGAAGCAGCAGACGCTGCTTGGAGCAGGTGTTGGGAAATGAGCTCATGTATTCAGCCAGCACGCACATGTTGGGTTGAATAGGTCTCTTTCTGTGCTTGAACCACACTGTGTTTCCAGGGAAATTCGAGTGTTCCCTTCTTTCAGTTCCATGGAAAGCCTTTGGCTGCGGTTCAGGATGGGGTGTGAGACTGTGAACGTTGCAGAACTTCCCGTGTGGGGAGAGGTTGTCAAAGTGACACTGACTGACCCTGTTTTCTCATTGTTTGTCCCACCCCCTCCCTGTCCCATCACTACAGGATGTCCAATAACCTGTCCCTAACTTGTTTTTTTCAGTCTACCTGGGACGGTGCAACAAGCCGGGTACAAAATGTCGTGCTGGCCCTTGTGAACCAGAAGAGAAACTTTTCCCACTGCAATGCCCTGGCCTTTTGGATTGTTGTAAAATGATGGAGTGGAAAGTCCTGTAGAGATGGATTCCCATTGCAGACTGCAACCTCCTATCTCTCTCCAAGGAAACCTTCATACAGTGGATGTCATTCGGCTGTTTGGGGGAGGAGTATCCTGGAATTGTACAACCACATTCTCAATCATGGCCTGACCTCGTCAATAAAACACATTGTATTGATCAGAGCTTCACGTCAATGAGCAATTCCTATTTAAGGTTATTGGGCTGTCTGGGGAGAACAAGACTTGGGAGAATGCTGGGGGGAAATGGAAAAGGAATCCGCTTCAGGAAATGCAGACTGACCCATTTCGTAAAGATTAGATTAGATTACATTTCATTTCAGTGTGGAAACAGGCCCTTCCGCCCAACAAGTCCACACCGACCCGCTGAAGCGCATCCCACCCATACCCCTACATTTACCCATTACCTAACACTATGGACAATTTAACATGGTCAATTCACCTGACCTGCACATCTTTGGAGTGTGGGAGGAAACCGGAGCACCCGGAGGAAACCCACGCAGACACGGGGAGAATGTGCAAACTCCACACAGTCAGTCGCCTGAGGCGGGAATTGAACCCGGGTCTCAGGCGCTGTGAGGCAGCATTGCTAACCACGGTGCCACCGTGCCGCCCACTTATTAAAGGACTTTAATAAGACAGGAGTACTGAATCTGACACTAACACTGCACCATACCATCCCTCCTTGGGCTCATGTTATTGACAGGATTTGAAATTTAAGGCACAATGAGTTATTTAGTAACGTGGTTAATCTTGAATATATCAGGTCATGGAATTGTTTCATCTGCCTGCATGGCTAATCTTGCTCTCTCTCTCTCTCATGCATCGACATATCTTTATTCAAAACAAAATCCTGCAAATGCTAGAAATCTGAAACAAACGCAGAGAATGCTGGAGAAACTCAGCAACACGTGTGCAGAGAGAAACAGTGTTAACATTTTGAGTCTGGATGACACTTCTTCAAATCTCCCCCAGAAATGTTTCGGAACTGAGTTCTGAAGGAGAGACAGACTGTACTTGAAATGTTCGCTTTGTTTCTCTCTCTGCAGATGCTGGAAGAAAGTGAGGAGTGCAGATGCTGGAGATCAGAGTCAAAAAGTCTGACGCTGGAAAAGCACAGCCGTTGAGGCAGCATCTGAGGAGCAGGAGAGTTGACGTTTCGAGCATAAGCTCTTCATCACATTCCTGAAGGAATGTTGTTGAGGTGTCCAGGGTGTTATCTGTTGACTGCATACATTCCCGACAGGAAGGGGCAAGGCCAATGACAGGAGCTGCCCTGGAATGAAGATCCCATTGGTGGAAGTTCCATCGAGTGAGAGGTATCAGCCAATCAGCATCGAGCCAGGGAGACAGTGTTTACTCAGGGCAGTCATGGAGGATGAAGGACAAAGAGAAGGGACCTACTAGTGGTGTCTAAGGTCAAGCGAGGCAAGGACAGGGTGATTGCACTCCGTCTTTTTCCCAGGGTTGGGGAATCGAGGACGAGAGGACATCAGTTTAAGGGGAAAGAATAAAAAGGAACGTTAGGGGTAACTTTCTTACACAGAGGGTGATACGCATATGGAATTGGTTGAGGCAGGTACATTAACAACATTTAAAAGGCATTTGGACAAATACATGGATGGGGAAGGGTTAGAAGGATATGGGCCAAGTGCTGGGAAATGGGGTGAGTGTGAATGGACATTTTGGTCAGCATGGACCAATTAGGGCTGTCAGACTCTGATTCTTTGGGTGTTGGTAACAGACATGGACATGGGCTCCTCAGAGAAAGCTTCCTGGCTCACTGATTAACCCTCTGTCACCACTTCTACTTCTCTGTCACCACAGCCTCTGGCCTGTAGGTAAAGACAGAGGCAGAATATTAATTTAACACTTTCACCAGGCCTCATGCTTTCAGGTGTAAACCTCCTTTTCTGTCTTGAACTGCCCATCCTTCTCCATTCCCTTTGTTAATATTGATGTGCAAGTGGAAGCCTGGGATTTCCTTTTATATCAATTGCCAGTCTTTTCCTCACAGTCCCAAGTAGTTTCTCTCATTTGTTTGCGGCCTCCTCTCTGAAATATCTCAGCAATATTTACTATTTGACACGTGCTATAATAACCCTTTCTCTCCTTTACCTACATTTCTGTGGCCTCCATCAGTCAGGGAAAATGTTTGTTCTCCCTTGACCTTTTGAGGAAATGGACCTTGACTGTTCCCTCTTTTAAAATAGCGAATTGCTCAGCTCCTGGATTTCCCAGCAGTGTTTGGTTCCTCTCTGTCGAGCTAAACCCATTCTTGTTCCAGAGTAAGCCTCTCTTTACCAATTGTTCACAGAATCAGAGAAACGTTACAGACTGAAGGAGGCCAATCAGTCCACTGTGCCTGTACCAGCTTGTTAAAGGACCATCATCATCTGCATCCTGCATTTTCCTCATACCTTTCAGCGTTATTTTACACAAATAATCATCCAATGTCCCTCTCAAAAGCCTCATTTGAACTGTCTCCACACATTTCCAGGCAATGCATTCCATACCCTCAGCTACTTGCCCCATGAGAACGGTTTCCCTCACTTCACCTTCATTTCTTTCACAGATCACTTTCAGTCTGTATCCTCTTTGGTTGTTCCTTTTATGAATGGGAACAGAGTCTCCCTACCTGCTCTATCCAGTTCAGGAAGTTAAAAGCCTCTATCAAATCTCCTCGCAGCCATCTTCCTTCCAAGGGAACAGTACAAACTTCTTCAATAGGATCCTTGTAACTGAAGATCCTCATACCTCGCACTTGTAAACCCCTTCTGTATTCTCTCCAAAGTGGAAATAAACTGTTTGTAATCATAGAATCCCTACAGTGTGGAAACAGGCCATTAGGCCCAACAAGTCCACACTGACCCTCCAAAGAGTAACCCACCCAGACCCATTCCCCAACCCCATTACTCTAAATCTCCCTCCCCGACAAATGCACCTAACCCTACATATCCCTGGACACCCACCATGTGGGTGGCACGGTGGCACAGTGGTTAGCACTGCTGCCTCACAGCGCCAGAGACCCGGGTTCAATTCCTGCCTCAGGCGACTGACTGTGTGGAGTTTGCACCTTCTCCCCGTTGCTGCGTGGGTTTCCTCCGGGTGCTCCGGTTTCCTCCCACAGTCCAAAGATGTGCAGGTTAGGTGAATTGGCCATGCTAAATTGCCTGTAGTGTTTGGTAAGGGGTAAATGTAGGGGTATGGGTGGGTTGCGCTTCGGCGGGTCGGTGTGGACTTGTTGGGCAGAAGGGCCTGTTTCCACACTGTAATGTAATCTCAATCTAATCTATGGAGAATTTAGCAAGGCCAATTCTTCAAACTTGCACATCTTTGGACTGTGGGAGGAAACTGGAGCACCCAGAAGAATCCTACGCAGTCACAGGGAGAATTTATAAACTCTACACAGACAGTAGCCTGAGACTGGAATCAAGCCTGGGTCCTAGCTAATGTGAGGCACCAGTGTTATGTACTGAGCCGCTGAACCAGAACTGCATGCAATCCTTCAGCCAAAGTGAAATAAGCATTTTCTCCAAGTTGAACATCACCTCTTTGATCTATATGTTTAATGACTTGTTAAGAAACCCCAGGAAACTGTATGCCTTCCTTACTGATGTCTCTACCTGCACGTATACAACTAGGTCCTGGAATCTCGTTAGAGTGGTACACCCTAATTCATATTGTTTTTTTTAACATTCTTATGATCAAACTGCATCAATTTACACTTCGAAAGGACATCGAACATCGAACAGTACAGGCCCTCCGGCCCTCAATGGTGTGCAGAACGTCTATCCTACTCTCAGATCAAACTAACCTTATTACCCTTCACTGTACTATTTTCCAAGTGCCTATCCAAGAGTCGCTTAAATGTCCCAATTGTATCTGACTCTACTACCACTGCTGGCAGTGCAGTCCATGCACCCACTACTCTCTGTGTATAGAACCTATCTCTGACCAGAACTGAACACAATATTCCAAGTGTGGCTTAAGCAGGACTCTACACAGCTGCAACATAACCTTGTGTCTCTTAAACCCGATGCCCTGGCCAACGAAAGCCAACATCCATAAACCTTCTTCATAACCCGATCAACTTGGATTGTAACTTTGAGGGATCGCAGAAAAGGACCCCAAGATCTCTCTGTTCCTCCACACTGCCAAGAATCCTGCCTTTAACCCTGCATTCTGCATTCAAATTCGACCTTCCAAAATGAATCACTTCACGCTTTTCCAGGTTGAACTTCATCTGCCACTTCTCAGCCTAGTTCTGCATCCTATCATTGCCCTGTTGCAACCTACAACAGCCCCCCACACTGTCCACCACTCCACCATCCTTTGTGTCATTGGCAAACGTTCTAATCCACCCTTCCACTTCCTCATCCAAGCCATCTATAAAAATCACAAAGAGCAGAGGGCCAAGAACAGATCCCTGCGGAACACTACTCGTCACCAAGCTCCAGGCTGAATACTGGCCATCTACTCCCACCCGCTGTCTTCTATGGGCCAGCCAATTCTGTATCCAGACAGACAGGTTTTCCTGTATCCCATGCCTCCTTACTTTCTGAATGAGTCTACAATGGTGAACCTTACCAAACGCTTTGCTAAGATCCATATACACCACATCCACTGCTCTTCTTTCCTCAATGTGTTTTGACACATCTCAAAGAATTCAATAAGGTTTGTGTGGTATGACCTGCCCCTCCCAAAGCCATACTACTTTTAAATAAACTATGGTTTTCCAACTAATCATAAATCCTGTCTCTCAGAATCCTCTACAATAATTTGCCCACAACAGACGTGGAACTGACTGGTCTGGAATTCCCAAGATTATCCCCATTCCTTTTCCTGAACAGGGGAATAATATTTGCCAATCTCCAATCATCTGGCACTACTCCAATGGACAGAAAGAACACAAACATCATTGCCAAAGGTGCAGTAACCTCTTCCCCTGCTTCTTATAGCAACCATCTGGCCCAGGGAATTTATCTATCATCATGTTTTTCAAATTTTTCTGCACATTCTCCTTCTTAACATCAACGTGTTTGAGCATATCAGCCTGTTTCATGTTCACTCTCTCAGCAGAGCAGGTAAGGGCTGTTTGGCAGTGGCTGCTTGAAGGCTCGGTGATGTTTGTTTAACGGTTTAAATTTAAAAGTTTTTTTTTTAAAAAGCGCGGAGCGGACCCGGAAGCTGGTGTAGCGCAAGCTTACCTGGGTAGGTTTTTTCCCCTATAAAAGGGCGCAGGAGAGGAACCTGAGGCACTACAGAGGTAGTGCCTCCCACCCGCCATCCTCCTCTAACCTAATAATAAGTCCCGTTGTGATAAGTAGGTAAGTGCTGCATTTTGCTTGTTCTATTCTTGGACCTAGTTTTTTTTTTAAAAGGTTACTTTTCGAGGGATGGCAGTGAAGGCAGTGCAATGTTCCTCTTGCAACATGTTTGAGGTGAGGGATGCCATGGCCGTCCCTGCTGATTACACTTGCAGGAAGTGCACCCATCTCCAACTCCACCAAGACCATGTTAGGGAACTGGAGCTGGAGTTGGGATCTTAGGATCATTCGGGAGGCAGAGGGGGTCATAGATCGGAGCTTTAGGGAAGTAGTAACTCCAAAGATTGCAGACAGATGGGTGACAGTGAGGGGGACTGGGAGGAAGCAGCCAGTGCAGGGACTCCCTGCGGCTGTTCCCCTCAAGAACAAGTATACCGTTTTGGATACTTGTGGGGGGGATGACTAACCAGGGGTAAGCAATGGGGTAGAGGCCTCTGGTACGGAGCCTGTCCCCGTTGCTCAGAAGGGAAGGGTGGAGAAGAGCAGAGCAATAGTAATTGGGGACTCGATAGTTCGGGGCACAGATAGGAGGTTTTGTGGTGGCGAGAGAGACTCATGTTTGGTATGTTGCCTCCCAGGTGCAAGGGTACGTGACGTCTCTGATCGTGTTTTCCGGGTCCTTTCGGGGAAGGGGGAGCAGCCCGAAGTCGTGGTCCACATTGGCACCAATGACCTAGGTAGGAAGAGAGCTGAGGATGTTAGGCAGGCTTTCAGGGAGCTAGGTTGGAAGCTCAGAGTTTGAACAAACAGAGTTGTTGTCTCTGGTTTGTTACCCGTGCCACGTGATAGAGAGTCGAGGAATAGGGAGAGAGAACAGTTAAATGCGTGGCTACAGGGATGGTGCAGGAGGGAGGGATTCCGGTACTGGATAACTGGAGTTCTTTCTGGGAAAGGTGGGACCTCTATAAACAGGATGGTCTACACCTGAACCTGAGGGGCACCATTATCCTTGGGGGGAGGTTTGCTAGTGCTCTTTGAGGGGGTTTAAACTAACTCTGCAGGGGCATGGGAACCTAGACTGTAGCTTTAGGGTGCAGGACCTGGAGTATAGGGAGGTTAGGAACATGGCATCAATCTCAAAGGAGGGTGCCTGTAAACAGGAAAGTGGCTTGAAGTGTGTATACTTCAATGCAAGAAGTATACGAAATAAGGTAGGTGAACTTGCAGCTGGGTTGGTACCTGGGATTTCTATGTTGTGGCTATTACGGAGACATGGGTAGAATAGGGACAGGATTGGCTGTTGCAGGTTCCAGGGTTTAAATGCTTTAGTAGGGTCAGAGGTGGGGGTAAAAGAGAGGGAGGTGTGGTATTGCTTGTCAAAGATAGCATTACAGCAGTGGAAAGGACGATGGATGAAGACTCGCCATCTGAGGTAGTTTGGGCTGAGGTTAGGAATAGGAAAGGTGAGGTCACCCTGTTAGGAGATTTTACAGGCCTCCTAATAGTCCTAGAGACGTAGAAGAAAGGATTGCAAGGATGATTCAGGAGAAGAGTGAAAGTGATAGGGTGCTTGATATGGGGGACTTTAACTTTCCAGATATTGACTGAGAAAGCTATAGCTCGAGTTCGTTAGATGGGTCGGTGTTTGTCCAATGTGTGCAGGAGGGTTTCCTGACACAATATGTAGACAGGCCAACAAGAGGTGAGGCCATACTGGATTTGGTTCTGGGTAACGAACCAGGCCAGGTGTTAGAATTGGAGGTAGGTGAGCACTTTGGGGACAGTGACCACAATTCGGTGACTTTTACTCTAGTGTTGGAGAGGGATAAGTGTGCACTACAGGGCAAGATTTATAGCTGGGGGCAGGGAAATTATGATGCGGTGAGGCACGACCTAGGATGCGTGGCTTGGTAAAGTAGGCTTCAAGGGAAGGGCGCAATTGATATGTGGAGCTTGTTCAAGGAGCAACTATTGAGTGTCCTTGATAAGTATGTACCCGTCAGGCAGGGAGGAAAGGGTCGTGTGAGGGAGTCGTGGTTTAATAAGGAATTGGAATCCCTTGTTAAAGGGAAGAGGGCGGCCTATGTAAAGATGAGGCGTGAAGGTTCAATTGGGGCGATTGAGAGTTATAGGGTAGCCAGGAAGGACCTGAAGAGAGAGCTAAGAGTAGCAAGGAGGGGACATGAAAATTCCTTAGTTGGTAGGATTAGGGAAAACCCTAAGGCTTTCTATAGGTATGTCAGGAATAAAAGAATGACTAGGGTAGGAATAGGTCCAGTCAAGGATAATAGTAGGAAGTTGCGTGTGGAGGCTGAAGAGATTGGGGAGACACTGAATGAATACTTTTCATCAGTATTCACTCAGGAACAGGACATTGTTACCGATGTGAATACTGAGTCACAATTAATTAGAATGGATGGCTTTGAGATATGTAGGGAAGAGGTGTTGGAAATTCTGGAAAGGGTGAAAATAGATAAGTCCCCTGGGCCTGATGGCATTTATCCTAGGATTTTCTGGGAAGCAAGGGAGGAGATTGCAGAGCCATTGGCCTTGTTTTTTATGTCCTCGTTGTCTACAGGAATAGTGCCAGAAGACTGGAGGGTAGCAAATGTGGTTCCCTTGTTCAAGAAGGGGAGTAGGGATAACCCTAGTAACTATAGGCCGGTGAGTCTCACTTGTGTTGTGGGCAAAGTCTTAGAGAGAATTGCAAGGGACAGGATTTATGAACATCTGGATAGGAATAATGTGATCAAGGATAGTCAGCAAGGTTTTGTGAAGGGCAGGTCGTGCCTCACAAACCTTATTGAATTATTTGAGACGGTGGCTAAGGAGGTGGACGAGGGTAAAACGGTAGATGTGGTGCATATGGATTTTAGTAAGGCGTTTGATAAGGTTCCCCATGGTAGGCTACTGCAAAAAATACGGAGGTATGGCATTGAGGGTGAGTTGGAGGTTTGGATTAGGAGTTGGCTGGCTGGAAGAAGACAGAGGGTAGTAGTTGATGGTAAAAGTTCATCTTGGAGTGCCGTTACTAGCGGTGTTCTGCAAGGATCTGTTTTGGGACCATTGCTGTTTGTCATTTTTATAAATGACCTGGAGGAGCGGCTAGAAGGTTGGATGAGCAAGGTTGCGGATGATACGAAAGTCGGTGGAGTTGTTGACAGTGAGGAAGGATGTGGCAGGTTACAGCGGGATATAGATAAGCTGCAGAGCTGGGCAGAAAGGTGGCAAATGGAGTTCAATGTAGCTAAGTGTGAGGTGATTCACTTTGGTAAGAGTAACAAGAAGATGGGGTACTGGGCTAATGGTCGGATACTTGGTATTGTGGATGAGCAGAGGGATCTTGGTGTCCATGTACACAGATCTCTGAAAGTTGCCACCCAGGTAAATAGTGTGGTGAAGAAGGCATATGGTGTACTGGTTTTTATTGGTAGAGGAATTGAGTTCCGGAGTCCTGAGGTCATGCTGCAGTTGTATAAGACTCTGGTGCGGCCGCATCTGGAGTATTGTGTGCAGTTCTGGTCGCCATACTATAGGAAGGATGTGGAGGCACTGGAACGGGTGCAAAGGAGGTTTACCAGGATGTTGCCTGGTATGGTAGGAAGATCGTATGAGGAAAGGCTGAGGCACTTGGGGCTGTTTTCATTGGAGAAAAGAAGGTTTAGGGGTGACTTGATAGAGGTGTACAAGATGATTAGGGGTTTAGATAGGGTTGACCATGAGAACCTTTTTCCACGTATGGAGTCAGCTATTATGAGGGGGCATAGCTTTAAATTAAGGGGTGGTAGGTATAGGACAGATGTTAGTGGTAGATTCTTTACTCAGCGAGTCGTGAGTTCATGGAATGCCCTGCCAGTAGCAGTGATGGACTCTCCCTCTTTATGGGCATTTAAACGTGCATTGGATAGGCATATGGAGGATAGTGGGCAAGTGTAGGTTAGGTGGGCTTGGATCGGCGCAACATCGAGGGCCAAAGGGCCTGTACTGCGTTGTATTTTTCTATGTTTAATGTTCTATGCCAAATGACAAGATCCTTCTTTGTAGTGAATACTGAAGGAAGGCATTCATTAAAGGTATCCCCTACCTCCTCTGACTCCAGGCACAAGTTCCCTCCTCTATCACTAATCAGCCCGACCCTCACGCTCGCCATCCTCTTGTTTCTCACACAAATGTAGAATGCCTTGGGGTTTTCCTTAATCCTTTCCACCAAGGCTTTTTCATGCCTCCTTCTCGCTTTCCTCAGTCCACTTTTCAGTTCCTTCCCGTTGACCTTGCAACCCTCTCGATCCCTGTTTGATCCTAGCCTCCACAACCTTAAGTAAGTTTCCTTCTTCCTCTTGACTAGAGGTTCCGTCTCTTCCCTGCCTCAGTGAGACAAACCTGTCCAGCAATATCAGCACTAAACAACCTCCCCGTTTCTGTCATGCATTTCTCTGAGAATATCTATTCCCAATTTAAATGAGATGATTAGATTCCCGACAGTGTAGAAACAGACCCTTCGGCGCCAACAAGACCACACCGACCCTTGAAGAGTAACCCACCCAGACCCATTTCCCTCTGATCAAAGCACCTAACACTATGGGCAATTTAGCATGGCCAATTCACCTGACCTGCACATCTTTGGACTGTGGAAGGAAATCCGAGCACCCGAAGGAAACCCATGCAGACACCGGGAGAATGTACAAATTCCACACAGACAGTCACCCGAGACTGGAAATGAACCCGGGTCCCTGGCGCTGTAAGGCAGCAGTGCTAACCACTGAGCCATTGTGGCACCTCAATTCCTGCCTAATAACATTGTAATGCCTACCTCCCAAAATTAAATACTTTTCCATACTGTCTGCTCCTATCCCTCTCCATGATTATAATAAAGGTCAGGAAGCAGTGATCACTCTGTTGTCAAACTCTCCATGATGACCTCCCTATCTGTAGCTGTGATACTAAGCCTGATTGGCAATGCCAATCCCCCAACTCTTTTACCTCCCTTCCTATTCCTTTTGAAACAGCTGAACGCCGAGAAATCCAACAACCGTTCCTGCCCCTGTAATATCCAAGTCTCCATAATGACCACAACATTGCAGCTCCAGGTACTGATCCATATGCTGAGTTTGGCACCCTAATTCTCTCATACGTCTTGCATTGAAGGAGACACACTTCAACCCATCACACTGACTGTACCTTTGCCCTACAGAGTGTCTTTCCTTCCTCACAGACTCCCTGAACGCTGTATCTGTCTGTTCACTAGCTACTCCATCATCTGTTCTTTACCTCGGTTCCTATCCCCCTGCCAATCTATTTTAAATCCTCTCGAAGAGCTCTAGCAAATCTCCCGCCCAGGATAATGCTGCCCCTCCAGGGTAGGTGCAAACCATCCTCCTTGTGCAGGTCCCACCTTCCCCAAAGGTATCCTAATGATCCACATATCTGAAGCCCTCCCTCCTACAACAGTCCTGCAGCCACATGTTCAGCTGCACTCACTCTCTGTTCCTAGCCTCATTAGCCCATGGCACCCGTACCACTCCTAAGATTACTACTCTGATCGTCCTGCCTTTTAATTTCCAACCTAACTCCCTATATTCTCTTTTCAGGTCTTTATCTCTTTACCTAGCTATGGCATTGGTATCAATGTGTACCACAACATCTGGCTGCTCACTCTTCCACTTAAGAATCCTGTAGGCTCAATCCGAGACATCCCTGACCCTGGCACCCGGAATGTTCATGACCACAGAGTCTCCTGTCAGTTCCTCTCATGACTGAATCTCTTATCACTATCACTCTCCGCCTTTCCCCCCATTCTGAGCCGTAGAGCCAAGCTCAGTGCCCCAAGACCTGGCCAATGTGGGTTTCCCCTGGCAGGTCATTCCCCCCAACAGTATCCAAAGCGGTGTACTAATTATTGAGGGGAACAGCCACAGGCGATAATAGCACTGTCTGCCTATTCCCTTTCCCTCTCCTGATGGTCACCCAACTGCATTTATTCTGTAACTGAGGTGTGACTACCTCCCTGTAACTCCTCTCTATCACCCCCTCAGCCTCCTGAATGATCTGAAATTCATCCAGCTCCAGTTCCCTAACACAATCTGTGAGGAGCTGGAGTTGGGTGCACTTCTCACAGGCAAAGTCAGCAGGGACACCAGTAGTGACTCTTCCATCCCACATCCTGCAGGAGAAGCATGCAACTGCCCTAGCCTCCATCCCCTCTGCTCTACAATACTGAGAGAGATTGCATAAATGAAATAAAAAAGCCTTACATTATTAACCCTCCACAAAGGGTCTTTTTTTTGTTAGACAGGGAGGACAGGTGGGAGACATTACAAGTGGCGTGCCTCGGTTTTAACCACAGCTCAAATATATTATTTCTCGTGGCCGTCAATCCTCGTGTCCAGGCCCATTCCTGTTGAGTTTTCCCTCTGCTTATTCGTGAGGAAAATCCGTTCAGAGGAAACTTTACCTTCCCAGCAGCCCCCTGGTCTGCGCACTTCCTGCTCCTACTGCTGCTGAAAATGGAGGCTGCTGACTCTTTAGGCAAATCCTTTCAGAGGGAAATTTGCCTTCCCAACAGCCCACTGGTCCGCGCTCTCCTCGCTTCCACTGTTGACACCGACTGCTCACTCCATCTACTCGTCTCTGTCCTCCTGAAGTCCAACACTGTGCTCCTCATAGTTCACAATTGAATTGTATCACCTGAATACTTTGTAATTATCCCCGTGCTCACCAAGATCTCGATAATTAATAAATCTCAGGAAACTCTAGGTTCTCAATAATGACCCCTGGAAAACTCGAAGAAGGATCTTCCTCCAGCCTGAAAATATTCATTGACCATTTCCCTCTGTTTCCAATCCCTCAGGCAATGTTGTATCCACATTACTACTGACCCACTTATTCTATGAGCTAAATATTTCCTCATCTGTCTAATATTTGTCTCTTTCTGAAGGTCCTTGCACACCACATCGACAGTGCTAACCTCAATGTGTCTTTCTTTAACTTCTTCACAAACTCCAAGTTGGTTTACCTTGATTTCCTGTTTAGAAATCCCCACTTACTCTTCGTCATCAATCATCCTTTCTCCCTGGGACTACTGACTCTATTCCAAACCATCGGCTCTGCCAGCTTTCCCAACACTGAAGGTAAACAGACTGGTCTGTAATTGGTGGGCTTATCTGAACAACTTTTCCTGAACAAGACAGTTATGATTGCAAATCTCAAGTTGCCGACCACATCCCCTGAGTCTAGGGAAGAATGAAAGATTATTACTAGTGCTCCGAAAAAATACTGCAAGCACTTCGTTCAAAATCCAGACTTTCAAGTGTGAGCAGGGCCTGCTTTCCTGGTGGAGTGGACACTTCCTGCTGTAGGATACACTCCTGAAAACAATCTAAGACCCTTTGTCCCTTGCTGTCCCTTGAACTATCACAATCCCAGTCACTGTAGCAGGGAGGTGATGGGCCAGTGGTTTCTGAAATAACTCCACAGAGGTCGGTATCCCGTTACCAAGTCACCATTTATTGACATGTCTTTGACACTGATCTAGCTCCCTCAGAGCCAGCTCTCAGTGTAAACAGAACCCCTAACACTCCTATTCTGATCTGTGAGCCAGGGCTTCCTGATTGGACCAGGTTAACAGCCCCAATCAGGGAAATTGTTACTATGAGTCCACCTGCTGACCTCATTACAATCTCTCCATCTCCCTACCTGTCGGAGTCCGAGGACATTATCCCGTTCTTTTTCTCACAGGTCCGCTTGGGGCAGTTCAGCACTGTGCCTCTGATATGGGCAGCATGGAACAGACAGTAGCTCCCCTCTTGTGGACCGGAACATCTCAGAAGAAAGTCATTCTCTTCTTCGGGCGGTAAAAGCCTCGAGACAGTGACAGTGGCTGTGTCCATCTCAGATTGTGAGGTAACTTCAACGCTTGAGAGAAGGTCATCGATATAAATAACTTGGATGAAAACGTAGATGGGTGGGTCAGTAAGCTTGCAAATGACACAAAGGTCGGGGTAGTTGTGAGTACTCTGGAAGATTGTCAAAGAATACAGTGGGATATAGATCAGTTGCAGATATGAGTAGAGAAATGGCAGATGGAATTTAATCCAGATAAGTGTGAGGTGCTGCACTTTGGGAGATCGGATGTTAAGGGAAAGTATAGTTAATAGCAGGACCCTGAACAGCATTGATGTACAGAGGGATCTTGGGGTTCAAGTCTATAGCTCCCTGAGAGTGGTCATGCAAATAGATAGGATGGTAAAGAAGGCATATGGCATGCTTTCCTTTATTGGTCAGGGAATTGAGTACAAGAGTCAGGACGTTATATTGCAGTTTTACAAGACTTTGATTAGGCCACATTTAGAGTATTGTGTTCAGTTCTGGTTGCCACATTACAGGAAGGATGTGGAGGCTTTGGAGAGGTTGTAGGGGAGTTTTACCAGGCTGCTGCCTCCATTAGAGGGTCTGAGCTACAAGGAGAGCCTAGAAAACTCAGGATGTTTTCTTTCTGCAATGGAAGGGTAAAGGAGGGACCTGATTACAAAATTATAAGATATTTGACAGGGTTGGCAATCAGAATTCTACCACATCATAATTCTAAAAGGGCAATGAAAGTCAATAAAATGAGCCTGAAGGCTCTGTGTCTGAGTGAGAGAAACATCTGTCATTAGGAGGATGAATTAACTGTGCAGACAAGCATTAATTGATATGATATAATTGGAACACAGAGACCTGGCTCCAGGTTGACCAAGGATGGGAACTCAACATCCAGGGTTATTTAGCATTTGGGAAAGGTGGAGGGAAAGGAAAGGGAGGTGGGGTAGCGTTGCTAGTTAAGGACAAATTAACACAAGAGTAAGGGAGGACATTAACCTGGACGATGTTGAATCTGTCTGGGTGGAGCTGAGGAACACCAACGGGAAAAGGCACTCATAGGAGATAGACCACTTACCAAAGAATATTTGTTAGGTTGGTGGCTGTATCAAACAGGAAATTAGAGATGCATGCTGTAAGCGTACAGCAGTTATGATGGGTGAAATCAATCTCTATATTGCTTGGACTGACCAAACTGGTAGCAATGTGATGGAGGGGTATTTCCTGGAATGTTCGAGGGATGGTTTCCTCAGCCAATACATCGAGGAACCAACTCAAGAGCAGGACATCCCATACTGGGTATTGTGTAATGAGAGAGGATTAATTATCAACATTATGGTGCGAGATCCTTTGGGGAAGGGTGAACATAACATGGTGGAATTTTTCATTAAGATGGAGAGTGACACAGTTAAATCTGAGACCAGGGTCTTGATCTTAAAGCAAGCAAACGTTGATGGAATAAGCTGGCCAGGGATACTTAAAGAATGGGCAGTGGATCGGCAATGGCAACCATTTAAAGAACATGTGGATGAACTACACAATTGTACATCCCTATCTGGCATAAGAGGAAAACAGGGAAGGTGGCTCAACCACAGTTAACAAGGGAAATCAGGAAGAGTGTTAAAGCCAGAGAGGACTCAGAGAAATTGTCCAGAAAAAGCAGCAAACCTGAGGACTGGGAGAAATGTAAAATTCATCAGAGGAGGACAAAAGGGTTTGATTCAGAAAGGGAATATAGAACATGAATGTAAGCTTGTGGAAAACTTAAAAACTTATTATAAAAGCATCTATAGATTTGTGAAGAGAACAAGATTGCTGACGGTGAATGTAGGTCCCTTGTAGTTAGAATCAGGTGAATTCCTGATGGACAACAGAGAGATGGCAGACCAGCTGAAGAAGTACTTTGGATCTGTCTTCCCGAGGACAAACCAAATAACCTTCCAGAAATGCTCGGAGACAGAGGGTCAAGCATGAAAGAGGAACTTAAGGAAGTCCTCATTAGTCATGACATGGTATTGAACATGGACAGGAAATTGATGGGATTTAAACCCGCTCAGTCCCCAGGGCCTGATGCTCTGTATCTCAGAGTACTTAAGGAAGTGGTCTGAGAAATAGTGGACACATTGGTGATCGTTTTCCAGCATTCTGTAGCCTCTGGAAGAATTCCAATGGACTGGAGGGAAGCTAATGTAACTCCATGTTTTGAAAAAGGAGGAAGAGAGAAAATTTGGAATTATAGACTGGTTAACCTGACATTGGTAGTGGGGAAAATATTGGAATCAGTTATTAAGTATGTCACAACTGAGCATTTGGAAAGCGGGGAAAGAATTGGTCCAAGTCAACATGGATTCACTGAAGGGAAATGATACTTGACAAATCTCCTGGAATCTTTTGAGGCTGTGACCAGGCGTGTGGACAAGGGAGAATCAGCTGTTGTGTATCTGGACTTTGCAAAGGGTTTTGACGATGTTCCACACAAGAGATTAGTAAGGAAAATTAAAGCTCATAGTGTTGGAGGTAGAGTACTGACACGGAAAGAGAACTGGTTGGCAGACAGGAAGCAGAGAGCTGGACTAAATGGGTCCTTCTCAGAGTGGCAGGCAATAATGAATGGGGCAACACAGGGTTCAGCACTGTGACCCCAGCTGTTCACAATACACATTAACCATTTGGATTAAGGAATTGAATGCAATGTCTCCAAATGTGCAGACAACAATGAGCTGGGTGTCAGTGTGTGCTGTGAGAAGGATGCTGAGAAGCTGCAGGATGACGTAGACAGACTAGCTGAGTGGGAAAATTCTGATGGTGATTCCTGATGAAGGGCTTTTGCCTGGAACGTCGATTTTCCTGCTCCTCGGATGCTGCCGGACCTTCTGTGCTTTTCAAGGAGCACTCTAATCTTGACTCTGATCTCCCACATCTGAAGTACTCACTTTCATCTGAGTGGGCAAATACTTGGCAAATGCAACACAACGTGGATAAATGTGAGGTTATCCACTTTGGTGGCAAAAACAGGAAGGCAGATTACGATCTGAATGGTGGCAGTTGAGGAAAAGGTGGGGTGCAATAAAACCTGGGTGTCATGGTGGAACAGTCTCTGAAGGTTGGCACGCAGGTACAGCAGGCAGTGAGGAAAGCTAATGGCATGCTGGCCTTCATAGTGAGAGGATTGGGGTACCAGACTCTGGACTGGACAGGCTAGATGCGGGAAGTATGTTCCCCATTTTGGGGAAGTCCAGACCCAGGGGACACAGTCTCAGAATAAGGGGTAAGCCATTCAGGGCTGAGATGAGGAAGAATTTCTTCACTCAGACAGTTGTGAGCCGATGGACTTCTCTCCCACAGGATGCTGTTGTGGCCAATCCATTAGATATATTCCAGAGGGAGTTGGGCATGACCCTTGCAGCTATAGGGATCAAGGGATATGGAGAGAGAGTAGGATTAGGATAGTGAGTTTGCAGGATCAGCCATCATCATGTTGGAAGGGGGGGGGCAGGTTCGAAGGGCTGAATGGCCTCCTCCTGTCTCTCTCACTTAGTGGAGTCACATGGTAGGGATTTGTTCCCGTTGCCATTTCACTCTCTGTTCTTCCCAGAGATCTCGGAAGTTGAGGTTTAAACTGGTGTGGAATCTTCTCTCCATTAACAGCTCTGCTGGAGCTATCCCTGTTGCTGTATGAGGGATGGCCCTGTAATTAAATAGGAAACTGGGACAGTTTGGTATCGAGTGAAGGTGTATACTCTCTCTTTAAGCTCACCTTTAAAGTTTGGACAACTCTTTCTGCCACACTATTGGACAATGGATGGTATGGAGCTGTCCTTTGGATTATAGGGAATACTCTAGTTCCCTGCTGGTAAACACTGCCCTGTTATCTGGGGCCAACACTTCCAGGAGTCTGGGTACTGAAAGATGTGCGCAGTTTTTCTATCATTGTCTCTGCGTTTGATAAATAAACTCTGGGCATGTCCAGCCACTCTGAGTGGGTGTCCACACTGACTGAGAACATCGAGCCCATGAAAGGGCTGACAATTCCAGAATGGTGGTCGTTAGGGGTGGGGGGAGGCTTCTGGTGGTAATTTGTGCCCTTATTGGCACTCTGGGCACTGCCCCACCAAATACAGCTGTGTCTACATCCAACCCTAGCCACCTGGCATAATGTCTCATCAACATCTTCATTTTGGAAATCCCAGAATGACCCTGGTGGAGTTCAGCCAGTATCTGGCAGTGACCTTTTCTCAGAACAATCACTCTTGTTCATCATAATCATATCCCATCCTCGACGGTGATCTGGTCTCTCCGGATCCAAAATGGATTCAGTTCTGGTTGTGACGGCCTTTGGTTTCCCCGCTCACCGCCAGCTGGTTCCGTTTTACCAGGACCGGATCTGTCTGCGTCCACAGTCTGATATTGTCAGCTGTGACTGGAAGTGTGTCCAGAAAATGTAAAACCATGACAGACTCTTCCAGCGATGGTACCATCGGAAGCCAGTGGGAGGCAACTCAATGCATCCACCTTTGTTACTTGGTCTCCCAAACAGTGTTCCAATTTGTATGAACATGCACGTTGTATTAGAGCCCATCACTGAATTCAACCTGAAGCTATGGCCAGCACTGCCTTGTTTCTTTAAGTAGACCTCGTAGATGTTTGTAGTCCGTTATTTTTACAAATTTGCTTCCATAAAGATATTGGTGGAACGTCCTGACCTGAAACATGACTGCCAAACCTTTCTTCCCTACAGGGGTATATTTACACTCTGTGTTTGCCTGGATGCATACACTATTGGGAATTCCTCTCCATTAGGCCACCTATGAGCTAATGATGCCCTAATGCCGTACATGGAGGTATCTCTTGTTAATACCAGGTCTGGCTTGGGATCATGTTGTGCCAACACCGTGGAGGAAAATAGCTGTTTCTTCACTTCCCTGAAAGCTATGGCTTGGCTATGTGACCATTTCCATGCCTGACCCTTTCTTAAGAGTTGATGCAAAGGTGTCAGGACTAAGACCAGGTTATGCAAGAACTTTGCATAATTACTCACTAGCCCAAGGAAAGATCCAAGCTCCAGGACAGACATGGGAGTCAGGGCAACTTTGATCACCCTCTCTACCTTCCAATGAGTCTAACCTGTCTTGTCAACTCCGTAGGCAAGTAGGTCACTTGTGGTATCTGGATCACTCAAGTTTCCCTTTTTATGCCCACCTGGGACAAATATCTAAGGACTCTGTCCAAGATATCTGGTGCTTCTTCGAGGTCTTCCCTGTTATTAGTACATCATCTGGATAAATAGAAACATTGGGTAGACCACATAAAATGGCCACCATCATTCGCTGGGTAATATCCCAGATGGCAGACTCGTATATTGGTACAAACTCTTCTGAGTATTAATTGCAGTATATTTCTGGGAATCCTCATCTAACCACAATTACAAGTATGCAAGGCTGTGAAAAACAGCATTCCTGCCAACTTTGCACATAAATCCTCTATGCGACAGATTGGGTATTTATCCAGCTACAAGAAGCAATTTACTGTTTGGTTAAAATCCCTTCAAAGGCCCATTAAGATTCACAATGGGTAATACCAGTGCTGTGAATTCCATGAACTGTTTTGGCTTGATGATTCCGTCACTTTCCAGTCTCCTGATACCTGTCTCGACTTTTGTATATAAGGTATTGGGTGGGCTGTGCACAATTATGGAATTTCCCCCTGGTCAACGTGCAAGGTGGCCTTGGCTCCTTTCATAGTCCTTAGACCTTCCTGAAAAACATCCAGGTATTCCATTCGGACTTCATTCAGGCAGCCATTTTCTAACTGGGAAATCAAGGTGAATATTTCTGAACCAATTTCACCCCATCAGGCGTGGTCTGAGCTTTTTACTACAATCAGTGGGAACTGAACCAGCCACTTCTCAGAAGAGAGTGAAACTGAAGTTGTCCCCTGAATCTGTACAAGTTCCCCAACGTAGGTTCTCAGTCCAACTGAGGTCCTGAGCAATGTTAAGATGAAAGTTCAGGGTAAGGTTTATTCAAGTCTGGTTCTACGATCACTGAAACAGTTGCATTGTTATCGACCTCCACTGGTACCAGGTCAACATTTATCCAGTTGTTTATTTTATTCAGTTCCAACTTGGATATTGCAAATAACCATTCCAAACCAGCTGTTGGTGGATTTTCCAAGGTGTGCACTCTCTTGGCTTCCGGCCCATGAGTTCTCTTACTCTATAGATGGGTTAACTCCAGGAAGGGTAAGAGAGGTAGGCAGCTAGTGCAGGAGTCTTTCAAACAGCTATGCTGTTTTGAAAAATGTAAGGGGTCATGGATTCTCAGGGGAACGTAGCACGTACAACCAAGTTTCTGGTATTGAGACTGGCTCTAATGCAATGAGGGGTACATCAGCTTCCAAGAGATCAATTGTGT
The DNA here is from genome assembly GCF_037043375.1 of Chiloscyllium plagiosum. Taxonomy (NCBI): domain Eukaryota; kingdom Metazoa; phylum Chordata; class Chondrichthyes; order Orectolobiformes; family Hemiscylliidae; genus Chiloscyllium; species Chiloscyllium plagiosum. Next base: position 31,124,640 of record NW_028270183.1, read on the forward strand.
GAGAGGATTCTGTAGTCTGAGGTACAGACAGACGTTTCTGTGGCCAGCAGAGAAAAAGCAGAATGGTGTGTTGTTTCCCTGGTGCCAGGATCAAGGATGTCTCAGAGAGGGTGCAGAATGTTCTCACGGGGGAGAGGGGCCAACAGGAGGTCATTGTCCACATTGGAACCAACGACATAGGAAAGGAAAAGGTTGAGATTCTGAAGGGAGATTACAGAGAGTTAGGCAGAAATTTAAAAAGGAGGTCCTTAAGGGTAGTAATATCTGGATTACTCCCAGTGATACGAGCTAGTGAGGGCAGGAATAGGAGGATAGAGCAGATGAATGCATGGCTGAGGAGCTGGTGTATGGGAGAAGGATTCACATTTTTGGATCATTGGAATCTGTTTTGGGGTAAAAGTGACCTGTACAAGAAGGACGGATTGCACCATAATTGGAAGGGGACTAATATACTGGCAGGGAGATTTGCTAGAACTGCTCAGGAGGATTTAAACTAGTAAGGTGGGGGGCGGGGGGGGGGAACCCAGGGAGATAGTGAGGAAAGAGATCAATCTGAGAACGGGTACAGCTGAGAACAGAAGTGAGTCAGGAAACCTGAAGAAGGGCCTGTGCCCGAAACTTCGAATCTCCTGTTCCCTGGATGCTGCCTGACCTGCTGTGCTGTTCCAGCAATAAAGTTTCAACTAATAAATTAAACTCATTTATTTCAATGCAAGGGGCCTAACAGGGAAGGCAGATGAACTCAGGTCATGGTTAGGAACATGGGACTGGGATATCATAGCAATTCCAGAAACATGGCTCAGGGATGGGCAAAACTGGCAGCTTAATGTTCCAGGATACAAATGCTACAGGAAGGATAGAAAGGGAGGCAAGAGAGGAGGGGGAGTGACATTTTTGATAAGTGATAGCATTACAGCTGTGCTGAGGGAGGACATTCCCGGAAATACATCCAGGGAAATTATTTGGGTGGAACTGAGAAATAAGAAAGGGATGATCACCTTATTGGGATTGTATTATAGACCCCCTATAATACAGAGGGAAATTGAGAAACAAACTTGTAAGGAGATATCAGCTATCTGTAGGAATAACAGGGTAGTTATGGTAGGGGATTTTAACTTTCCAAACATCGACTGGGACTGCGATAGTGTTAAAGGTTTTGATGGAGAGGAATTTCTTAAGTGTGTACAAGACAATTTTCTGATTCAGAATGTGGATGCACCTATTAGAGAAGGTGCAAAACTTGACCTACTCTTGGGAAATAAGGCAGGGCAGGTGACTGAGGTGTCAGTGGGAGAGTACTTTGGGGCCAGAAACCATAATTCTATTCGTTTTAAAATAGTGATGGGAAAGGATAGACCAGATCTAAAACTTGAAGTTCTAAATTGGAGAAAGGCCAATTTTGATGGTATTAGGTTGGCACGGTGGATCAGTGGTCAGCACTGCTGCCTCACAGCACCAGGGTCCCGGGTTCGATTCCAGCCTCGGGCAACTGTCTGTGTGGAGTTTGCACATTCTCCCCGTGTCTGCGTGGGATTCCTCTGGGTGCTCCGGTTTCCTCCCACAGTCTAAAAATTTGCAGGTTAGGTGGATTGGCCATGCTAAATTGTCCAAAGTGTTAGGTGCATTAGTCAGAGGGAAATGGGTCTGAGTGGGTTACTCTTCGGAGGGTAGGTGTGGACTTGTTGGGCAAAAAGGCTGTCAGGAATCTAACTTTTGAAAGTTGATTGGAGGCAGTTGTTCGCAGGTAAAGGGACGGCTGGAAAATGGGAAGCCTTCAGAAATGAGATAACAAGAATCCAGAGAAAGTATATTCCTGTCAGGGTGAAAGGTAAGGCTGGTACATATAGAGAATGCTGGATGAGAGTTTGGTTAAGAAAAAGAAGGAAGCATATGTCAGGTACAGACAGGATAGATCGAGTGAGTCCTTAAAAGAGTATAAAGGAAGTAGGAGTATACTTCAGAGGGAAATCAGGAGGGCAAAACAGGGACATGAAATAGCGTTGGCAAATACAATTAAGGAGAATCCAAAGATTTTTTACAAATATATTAAGGACAAAAGGGTAACGAGGGAGAGAATAGGGCCCCTCAGAGATCAGCAAGGCGGCCTTTTTTGTGGAGCCACAGAAAATGGGGGAGATACTAAATTAATATTTTACATCAGTGTTTACTGTGGAAGAGGATATGGAAGATACAGATTGTCAGAAAATAGATGGCGACATCTTGCAAAATGTCCAGATTACAGAGGAGGAAGTGCTGGATGTCTTGAAACAGTTAAAGGTGGATAAATCCCCAGGACCTGATCAGGTGTACCCGAGAACTCTGCGGGAAGCTCGGGAAGTGATTGCTGGGCCTCTTGCTGAGATATTTGTATCATTGATAGTCACTGGTGAGGTGCCAGAAGACTGGAGGTTGGCAAACGTGCTGCCACTGTTAAAGAAGGGCGGTAAGGACAAGCCAGAGAACTATAGACTGGTGAGCCTGACCTCGGTGGTGGGAAAGTTGTTGAAGGGAATCCTGAGGGACAGGATGTACATGTATTTGGAAAGGCAAGGACTGATTAGGGATAGTCAACGTGGCTTTGTGCGTGGGAAATCATGTCTCACAAACTTGATTGAGTTTTTTGAAGAAGTAACAAAGAAGATTGATGAGGGCAGAACAGTAGATGTGATCTATATGGACTTCAGTAAGGCGTTCGACAAGGTTCCCCATTGGAGACTGATTAGCATGGTTAGATTAGATTACTTACAGTGTGGAAACAGGCCCTTCGGCCCAACAAGTCCACACCGACCCACCATCCACCCAGACCCACTCCCCTACAATTACTCCTTCACCTAACACTAATGACAATTGAGCATGGCCAATTTAACTAAACTGCACATTTTTGGACTGTGGGAGGAAACTGGAGCACCCGAAGGAAGCCCACGCAGATACAGGGAGAATCTGCAAACTCCACACAGTCAGTTGCCTGAGGCGGGAATTGAACCCGGTTCACTGGCGTTGTGAGGCAGCAGTGCCGCCCATGGATCTCATGGAATACAGAGAGAACTAGCCATTTGGATACAGAACTGGCTCAAAGATAGAAGACAGAGGGTTGTAGTGGAGGGTTAGGCCACTGTTGGAATATTGCATGCAGTTCTGGTCTCCTTCCTATCGCAAAGATGTTTTGAAACTTGGAAATCTTCAGAAAAGATTTACAAGGATGTTGCCAGGGTTGGAGGATTTGAGCTGTAGGGTGAGGCTGAACAGGCTGGGGCTGTTTTTCCTGGAGTGTCGGAGGCCGAGGGGTGACCTTATAGAGGTTTACAAAATTATGAGGGGCATGGATAGGATAAATAGGTAAAGTCTTTTCCCTGGGGTCGGGGAGTCCAGAACTAGAGGGCATAAATTTAGGGTGAGAGGGGAAAGACATAAAAGAGACCTGAGGGGCAACATTTTCACGCAGAGGGTGGTACGTGGAGGGAATGAGCTGCCAGAGGATGTGGTGATGGAAGCTGGTACAATTTCAACATTTATGAGGCATTTGGATGGGTAAATGAATAGGAAGGGTTTGGAGGGATATGGGCTGAGTGCTGGCAGGTGGGACTAGATTGGTTTGGGATATCTGGTCGGCATGGACAGGTTGGACCGAAGGGTCTGTTTCCATGCTGTACATCTCTATGACTCTATTTAGGTCGAGTGAGACCCTTTCACTGTCTCAGGTCCCCATACCAGCAGCAACTACGATGCTTGCCAGCTCTGACCTTGAAGAAAATTTATTGATTTGGCCGAGGCATGGTTTTGTTTTGGGGTTTTCCTGTGGGTCCTGACTTAGAGTCCCTCTGATCATGATATATCCTAACTGAGGCTGTGCAATTGCCTTCAGTCACTTAGTGCCCACAAGCTCAGTTGGCCTGGCCAAGGTGCCCACTTCCATCAGTACACCCTGTAACTCCAATGTTATAGAACAATACAGCACAGAACAGGCCCTTCGGCCCATGATGTTGTGTCGAACATTTGTCCCAGCTTAAGCACCCATCCATGTACCTATCCAATTGCCGCTTAAAGGTCACCAAAGATTCTGACTCTACCACTCCCACAGGCAACGCATTCCATGCCACCACCACTCTCTGGGTAAAGAACCCATCCATGACATCTCCCCTATACCTTCCACCCTTCACCTTAAATTTATGTCTCCTTGTAACACTCTGTTGTACCCGGGGAAAATGTTTCTGACTGTCTACTCTATCTATTCCTCTATTAGCCACGTTTTCCTATGACGAGACCAGTTTTAGTGCCAGTTGGGTTTCAGCCAGGAGGCGCTTTTGCATGGTCACCTTATTAATCCCAGTCTCGTTGTCACTGAAGTAACTCCACAGAGGCCGGTATCCCATCACTAAGTTACCCTTCATATACACATGGACAGTCCATAACACTGATCCAGCTCCCTCAGAGCTTACTCTCAGTGTGAACAGAACCCCTGACACTTCTTTTTTATATCTGTCAGCCAGGGCTCCTGACTGGGCCAGATTAACAGCCCCAATCATGAATGCGTACTCTGTGAGATCCAGCTGGCTGCCTTGTTCCAATCAGTCCAGTTTGACTATCAAACCTATTAATCCAGTGACCCAGGCAATGTTCTGGGGGCATGGGGACCATAGCAGGTGTAGGATCTGAATTCAATTTTGAAAAGTAAAGAAAATCTGGAATAGAGTGTCTAGTAAAATGATAAAATAGAACAGCAGAAACAGGCCATTCAACTCATTGAGTCTGGTCCTCCAATCGATCAGAGCTGATATGTTTCTCCTGCCTTCTCCCAAAATCCTTGACTCCATTATCAATCAAGGATCTTTGTACACCTGACTAAAGGTCTCTCAGTAACTTGGCCTCCATAATCCTCTAAAGCAATCAGATCCAAGGGTTGACAACTCTCTGGCTGACGAAATTCCTCCTCATCTCAGTTCTAAAGGGTGGTCCCTTTGCTCAGAGGCTGTGCCATTCGCTCCCAATCTCTCTACGAGGACATCGTCTCCATGTTCACTCTATCCAGACCCCTCAGTATTCTGTAATTTTCAATCTGATTCCCCCTCATCCTCCATCACATACAGGTCCAGCGTCCTCAATTACTTCTTATGTGCCAAGCCCTTCACCCCTGGGATCATTCTCATTAACCTCCACTGGAACCCCTCCAACACCAGCAAATCCTTCCTTCGATACAGGGCCCAAAACCGCTCACAATATTCCACATGCTGTCTGATCGGATCTTAAACAGCCCCAGCAATACATCTCTGCCCTTGTATTCTATGCTTCTTGAAGTGAGTGCTAACATTTCATGTCATTTCTTAACTACTAAACTGAACCAGCATATTAACCTTATGGGAACCCAGAACTATGAGTCCCAAGACCTTTTGTGTTTCAGATTTCTGAACCTTTTCCCATTTACAAAACAATTTATGCCTCTATTCTTCCGTACAAAGTGCATAACCTCACACCTTCCCACGTTGTACTCCATCTGCCATTTTTTGGCCCACTCTCCCAGCCTGTCCAAATCCTTCTGCAGCCTCCAGGCTTTCTCAACACTACCTGTCCCTCCACCAATCTATGTGTCATCGCAAACTCATCAACAATGCCCTCAGTTCCTCCATCCAGATCGTTAATGTATCACCGAAATTGTTGTGATCCCAACACCGACCCCTGCAGAACTCCAGAAAACAGAGTCCTTTATCCCAACCCTCTGCTTCTGCCCGTCAGCCAGTTCTCTTTCCATGTCAGTGCCTTGCCCTCAACACCATGGGCTTTATGTTATTGAGTATCCCCCTGTGTGGTGCCTTGTCAAAGCGCTTTTGCAAATCCACATCGATCACATCTACTGGTTCTCCCTTGTCTCACTTGTTTGTTGCCTCCTCAATGAATTCAAACAGATTTGTCAAGCACAATCTCTTCTTGCTGAAGCTGTGCTAACTCTGTCCTACTTTACCATGCTCCTCCAAGTACATTGAACCTGATCCTTTATAATGGATTCCAAAATCTGACCAACATCCAAGGTCAGACTGACTGGATTATAGCTTCCTCTCTTCTGCCTCCCTACCTTCTTAAATAGGGGTGTCACTTTAGCCATTTCCCTGTCTTCCCTGGCTTAAAGTGTTTCCTGAAAGATTACCACCAATGCCTGTACAATCTCGTTCAGAACTCTGGTCTGTAGTCCTCTGGTCTGGGTGACTTATCCATCTTCAGACCTTTCAGTGTCAGTAGCACCTTCTCCTTTGTGATGGGCACGGCACTCACCTCTTTCCCCGACTCTCTCGAAGTTCTGGTACACTGCTATTGTCTTCCACTGTGAAAACTGATGCAAATGACCTATTCAGTTCCTCTGTCATTTCTTTGTTCCCATTACTATTTCTTCAGCTTCCTTTTCCAGCAATCCGATGTTTACTGTTGCCTCTCTCTTACCTTTTAGATATCTAAATTCAATCTTCCAATCTTCTTTTATATTACTAGCGAGCTTACTCTCATATTTCATCTTCTCTCCCGATTGGTGTTTCAGTTCCCCGCTGCTGGGTTTTAAAGGCTGACCAATCTTCTGGCTTCCCACTCATCTTCAATACATTATAGATATTTATTTTTGTTTTCTTTGAGTTATGGAGCACAGAAACCATCCCTTCGGCCCAACTCATCCATGCTGACCAGGTTTCTGAAACTGAACTAGTCCCATTTGCCTGCATTTGGCCCACATTCCTCTAAACCTTTCCTATCCTTGTATCTGATCAAATGTCTTTGAAATGTTGTAACTATACTCACCTCCACCACTTCCTGTGCCATCTCTTTCCATGCACACACCACCCACTGTGCGAAGACACATATCCCTACAGTGAGGCAACTGGCCCTTCAGCCCAACAAGTCCACTCTGACCCTCCGAAGAGTAACCCCTCCAGAACCATTCTGCTACCCTATCACTCTACACTTACACCTCACTAATGCACTTAACCTACATATCCCTGAACACAGTGGGACAATTTCCCATGGTCAATCCACCCTAACCTGCACATCTTTGGACTGGGGGAGGAATCCGGAGCACCCGGAGGAAACCCACGCAGACACGGTGAGAATGTGCAAACACCACACAGACAGTCGCTCGAGGCTGTAAGCAAACCTGGGTCCCTGGCACTGTGCGGCAGCAGAGATAAATGCTGAGACACCGTGCCACCCCAAATCTTGCCCGTCAGGTCCCTTTTAAATTTCAGCTGCCTCACCTTAAACCTGTGCCCTCTAGTTTTGGACTCCCCTGACCTGGGGAAAAGATCAATTTATCTATATCTCATATCATTTTATAAACCTCCATCAGGTCATCCCTCAGTCTCCTATGTTCCAGGGAAAAAAGTCTCAGCCTATCGAACCTCTCCTCTGAACGCAATCCTTGGGAGCATCCTTGTAAATCCGTTTTATACCCTTTCCAGTTCAATAAGATCCTTCCTGTAGCACAGCGACCAGAATTGTACGCAATGGCCTTACCATTGTCTTGTACAGCTGTAACATGACATCCCAACTTCTGCAGGAGAAAGTGAGGAACTGCAGATCCTGGAGATCAGAGTCAAGAGTGTGGTGCTGGAAAAGCATTTCCTGATGAACGACTGATGCGCAAGATGTTGATTCTCCTGCTCCTCAGATGCTGCCTGACTTGCTGTGCTTTTCCAGCACCACACTCTCTATCTCAACGTCTGTACTCAGTTCTCTCTCCGATGAAGACGAGTGTGTTAAATACCTTCTTCATTATCCTGGGGAGACAAGCAGGAGGCTGGAAGAACACAGCAAGTCATGCAGCTTCAGGAGGGGGAGAAGTCGATGTTTCAGGTGTAACCCTTCTCCAGGACTGTTTTTTGGTGTGGGGGCGCTGCACATAAAGGGGTTGGTGGGGGTAGGGTGGTGAAGTGAGGTGGGTGAAGACAGGTAGAGGGTATGACCCAGTTGGTCAATGGGAGGATTGAATCCGGTTGGTGACAGGGAGCAGTGGCAGTGAGGGGGAGGGGCTTGGAAGGGAGTCGGGGGAAGAAAGTGAGGTTATTTGAAATTGGAGAACTCAGTGTTGAGTCCTCCACGTTGTAGGCTGCCCAGGTGGAAGATGAGTTATTGTTCCTCCAATTTGTGGTTTGATTTGTTGTGGCAATGGAGGAGGCCAAGGATGGTCATGTCGTACAGGGAGTGGGAAGGGGAACTGAAATGAGTGGTGACTGGGAGGTCCGGTTGGCCGTTGTGGACCCAGCTGTGATGTTCGCTCAGCCATTCCCTAAGTTTACGTTTAGTCTCCCCGATATAGAGAGATTGGGAGACCAAACATAAAATGAGGGAACACGAGCGACCGGATCTCTCAGCCACCAACCGGATCCATTCCTCCCAATGATCAACCAGGTCGTACCCTATCCCCACTTCACTACCCTGCTCCCACCTCCCCTTTTACCTGCAACCACCTCCTCCCCGACACCCATCTCCATATTGGAAGAAGGGTTACATCCGAAACGTTGATCTCTCCACTTCCTGATGCTGCCTGCCTTGCTGTGTTCTTCCAGCCTCCTTCCTGTCTACTTTGGATTCCAGCTTCTGCTGTAATTTTATGTTCCTTCTTCATTACCCTGTCTATATGTGACGGCACTTTCGAGGAACTATGTCCCTGCGGCCTTGGATCTCTCTGTACAACATCACTCCCCAGGACTTGACCTCAAACTGTGTGAGACACTTGTCCTTGGTTTGCCATATCTTGTATTGATCTATATTATACTCCTTCTGCCATTCCTCTCCACTGGCCCTGTTGACCAAGATCCAATTGTCCTCTTTGATAACATTTTTCACAGTTTACTACAACACTTGATTCTTGCAGCACAAGGTGCTGGGAGAGGGTGGTTTTTCAGACTGGAGGCTTGTGACCAGAGGGTCAGGTACCTCCAGAATCCTGGGACAGAATGGGGATTTTATAGGATCTCTTCATCTGCAAACCGAGCGGGGCCCAATAAATTCTGCCCTTTTTATGCCTTCTTCTGTCTTCTATCCTCAGCCCGCTCAGTCAGTTTATAACATCACCCTTATATGATATTGACCCCAAACCCATTGGGAGATCTGAATGAAAATTATTAACCAGTGCAGCAAGACAATTACACTTCATCCCGTATGATGAAGCAGAATGAAATCTTTAGTTTAGATCCAGCCAACCATGAGTACGTACTGATCATACTTGGGAAGGCAATGGCCCAGAGGTGTTTTCACGAGACTGTTCATCCAGAGACCCAAGTAATGTTCTAGGGATATGGGTTTAAATCCCACCCTGGAAGACGGTGTAACTTGGACTCAGTAAAATCTGGAATGAAGAGTCTAATGATGACATGAATCCATTGTTGATTGTTAGAAAAACCTTTCTGCTTCACTAATGCCCAATAGGGAAGGAATCATCCATCCTTATTCGGTCTGGTCTACATGTGACTCCAGACCCACAGTAATGTGGTTAATTCTTAACTGCCCTCTGAGCAACTGGGGATGGGTAATAAATGTTGACCTGGCCAGTGCTGCCTTCTTCCCATGAATGAATAATTTTTTAAAAAGTTCCTTGGCTTTTCCCGGTCAAAACAGTTCATTTCACCAAAGTGAATCATTGCAATGACAATTTTTGTGCTCCTATTGCAGTGTGTGTGTGTGTGTGTCTGTGTGTGAGAGAGAGAGACTGTGTGTGAGTGTGTGTGTGTGTCTGTGAGTGTGTGAGTGAGAGACACGATGTGTGTGAGACTGTATGTGTGTATATGTGTGGGGAAAATATTTATATTTTCTCTTCACAAACCAAGTGCATTAAGTAGTTTTATATCTTCATTGAATAATTTTATTTCATAATAAATCTATACTTTTTTAAAAAACCTGATCAATGGATCATTTTATTTCCGTATCAGGATCTGGGTCAGACAAGGAATGATGTTGCACTGTGTGACACGCCTCCCAACTTGGCCATAACAACGTGGATTGAATATTTATTAACAGATTTACTTTCCATTAATTGTAACAAAAAGGAAAACAACGTTATGCTGATTTTTCACAGATTGAGGTATGAATAGAATCAGATGGCCAATCATGCAGGAAGTCACCACACAGTCTTCTTCATAGCTTTGATGGCCATTCGGCTGACTGCTGTCCCAAAACCTGAAAGAGGAGAGAACCTGGAACAGAATCAATGGACTGCTCAATATTACATTTCATTTCAGAACGTTCTCCAATGCAGACAATAGTTTCTCCTGAAACTGAGGGTTAAACATTTGACAGAGTCACTGTATTCTCTGACAAAAACCATAATGGGGGTTCACCACATATAGAAGGAATGTTCTTTGTGATGCACTTGCGATCCACTTCTTGCTACTGCAAGGACACCTCACATGGAGGACACACACACCCAGCTCCCAGACGGGAGCAAGCGATTTCGCTGCTCCTTGGATGCTGCCTGAACTGCTGTGCTCTTCCAGCACCACTAATCCAGAGCCTCTGGTATTAATCCAGTGGCTTAGATATAGCCAGTCAGGGTAAAGAACTACACATTGGTCATCCTGTCTTGGCTCTTTCTGCTCTATAATTGCCCGCTTTCTCTTGCTTTGAGGGAAAGGAAGAAATGAAGGTGAATGTGGTTGGCACAATTGTTAGTGCTGGAGCAGGCTGAGGGAAAATGGTGAGGTCTTCTGAGTGAGTACGTGGACAGTACTGAGGCTCTGCAGCGTTAGTGGTGTGGGACACCTGAATGGGGGAGTGAGGAAGGGAAGACGTTGCATGCAATAGTGAGATTGTAGAGCATGAGCCATTTTGGGAGGTGTGTAATAGAGAGTGTGAGGGAGCTGAAACAAGGTGGCTGGACCCATCATGGCAAAGCGGAGAAGGTCATAGACCTTCTTTATCCAGCTCTGGGCCAAAGGTGGACAGGCAGGAGGCTGGAAGAACACAGCAAGCCAGGCAGCATCAGGAGGGAGAGAAGGCAATGTTTCAGGTGGAACCCTTCTTCAGGATTCAAGGCAAGCTTGAACAAGGGCACGGTGGACTTTGGAGGAGATGCCAGCACTAAGGATTTGAGATTTCCTGAAAGTGGGAAGCATCACCAACTACAGCATGCAAAAGAACCAGGCTCACTTTGGATAATGACATGAGTTTGGGACAATAGCAGGAGAAAAGTCACTGGTCCATGCAGACAGACTGTGACACAAATGAGATTGGGCCAAAATATGGGGAAGTATCAGCCCTGTATGTTCATTCCAAAGAAACATTAATTTTCAATCACAGCTCTTCAGTGCATTGGTACTAACAGCAGGTACTTTCCTTTTCCCTCTGACTCACAAAACTCAGAATTTAAACAGTTAAATAATAACATACAGAGTCAAAGTCTTAATCACCAATTAATTGGATTCAAATGGAGACTCTGGGTTTCCTCTGACTCAGAAAACTCTGACTGTTAAACAGTTAAAATAATAATATGTAGAGCCAAATTCTGGGTTTGATTTTTCCTCACACTGCAGAAATGAGACTTACTTAAATATGAACCCATAATAGAAACCAAACAGTGAACACAAAGAAATTGATCCAGCAATAATGACAGTGCATAGGCAGAGTGCAAGCAATGTCAACACTGATACAATGGTAACCTTTCACCTTTTTGAACATGGGACATAGAACATGGGACATAGAACTGTACTACAGGCCCTTCGGCCCTCGATGTTGTGCCAACATCTTACCCTACTCTAAGATGAAACTAACAAACACACCCTTTATTTTTCTAGCACCCATGTGTCTAACCAAGAGGCGCTTAAATGTCCCTAATGTATCTGACTCTGCTGCCACTGCTGGCAGGCATTCCACACACCCACCACTCTCTGTATAAAGAACCTGAACTGAAGGGTCTGTTTCTGTGCTGTACATCTCGATGACTCTATCACCTCTGACATCTCTCCTAAACCTTCTTCCAATCACCTTAAAACTATGCCCCCCCCCCCCCTCATGATAGCCATTTCTGCCCTGGGAAGAAGTCTCTGGCTATCCACTCTATCGATGCCTCTCATCATCTTGTCTACCTCTATCAAGTTCCCCCTTGTCCTTCTTCGCTCCAATGAGAAAAGCTTTCTTCATAAGACATGCCCGCCAGTCCTCTGCTCCCTCTTTAAAGCTTCATCATCCTTACTATAATGAGGTGGCCAGAACTGAAGACAATATTCCAAGTGTGGTCTAACCTTGGTTCCATCGTGCTGCAGTATGACCTCGCAACTCTTTAACTCAATCCCCCGCAAATGAAGACCAACCATTCTTACCAACCCGACCAACTTGGTTTCTGATTCATTCCTTCAAGCATCCAGAAGCAGTTGTTCCCACATGGAAGGAAGGATCTGGATAGGGATGAAGCAAAGGAATGCTCACTTTGAAGAAGTACCATGTGCCAACACATGGGCACCATCCATCAGTTCAGATAAACGCGAAAGAACATCATCAGGTTTCCAGGCCTCTATTCCCACTTACCCTGGTGTGTCAAAGTTCTTCAGGAAGTCAATAACCTAGAGAGGTTCAAACAATGAAATATACTTCATGTTCTTTCTTAAAACAATTTATGGACTTATTGGAATGTCATACCAGACAAGGCCTGACATCCCCCTAGGAAACTGGATAGATCGAAACCTGGTCAAACACACTGGCAAGTCCATTATGGAACCCAAATGTAAGTCACCATCCCTCCCCTCCCTGGTCACCTCTCCTGATCACCTAATAATATCCCAACTCAATCAGCCCTGAGATCATTCAAGGTTATACCTCCAGCCCTGAACCAAATATCATTTGACCACCTGACTATCCCACAACCCAACTATTCCTGACCACATCTAAATAGTCCTTCAAACCAATTATAACTAACACCCTCACCCCAGCCAAAACTAACTACTTCCTGACCACACATTTACCCACTCACACATCTCACCTACCTAACATCTCCATTCCTGGTATAATCTCTGAGGGGGCTAGGCAAGGAATGGGTCTATTCTCACTGTCATTGAATTCCATTTTATTCCCTGATGGATTATATTTGGAAGGGCTGAAATTTTAACCACAGCATTCGTAAAATGTGAAGCTAGAACTAATTAAAAAAGGCATGCAGACTGTCAAGGTGAGGGGCTATCGTGTATGATAGACAGACAACACCTACAAAGACTGCGAGAAGCAAGTATATTAACATGGATATTGGTTGTGAGTTTGTGCTTGTTGTACAGGACAGTTTAGTATGGCCAATCCATCGGAACCTGTAGACCTTTGGGCTGTGGGAGGAAGCCAGAGAAAGCCCACACAGACATGGGGAGAACATGCAAGCTCCACACAGACACTTGCCCAAAGCTGGAATTGACCCCAGGTTCAATTGAGGCAGCTGTGCTAACCATGAGCCACCATGCCACTCAACTTTTGAGATGATATTCATGCAGTTGACTGCGGAGACTGATGGGAAGTATTTATTGAAGTCCTCTTTCATTTCCTGGTTTCCTGTTATTATTTCCCCAACTTCATTCAGGAAAGGGACCATGTTTATTTTGGTGTCTGTTCCTTTTTATATTTGTCAAGAAGCTCTAGTCATGCATCTTGATATTACTTGAATGTTTACTCTCAAAGTTTACCCTCTCCTTTGTTGGATTTTTGAACATCTTTAGTTGGTTTTTAAATTATTCCTCCGGGACATATCTTGGATGTGAGCCATGAAATATTTTCTTATTCATCTGACCTTGTCCACAACCATCTTTGCTTCCAAGCTCCTTTCCAAATTACTTTAGTTAGCTCTAACCTCATTCTTTTGTTATTAGCCATGTTCGTGTTTACCACATTTGTTTGTGACCCAAGTTTCTGTCTCTCAAACTATATAAAAAATTCAACCGTGCTATAGTCACCTTTTAATCCCTTGAGAAAGGAACAGGAATAGACCATTCAGCCCCTCGAGCTTGTTCCACCATTCAACAGGGTCATGGCTGGTCTGACATTCCTTGCATCATTTTCCTGCATTTTCCCTGTAGCCATTAATTCCCCAACCAACCAAGAATCAACTCACAAACCTCACAAACCTTATTGAGCACTTTGAGAAAGTGACCGAACAGGTGAATGAGTGTAAGACGGTTGATGTGGTGTATATGGATTTCAGTAAGGCATTTGATAAGGTTCCCCACAGCCATTTATTGCAGAAAATACAGAGGCATAGGATTGAGGATGATTTGGTGGTTTGGTTCAGAAATTGGCTGGCTGAAGGAAGACAGAGGGTAGTGATTGATGGGAGATGTTCATCCTGGAGTTCAGTTACACTGGTGTACCGCAAGGATCTGTTTTGAGGCCAATGCTGTTTGTCATTTCTATAAATGAGCTGGATGAGGGAGTGGAAGGATGGTTTAGTAAACGTTCGGATGAAACTAGTGTCAGTGGAGTTGTGAATAGTGGTGAAAGATGTTTCAGGTTACAGAGGGACATAGATAAGCTGCAGAGCTGGATGAGATGTGGCTAATAGAGTTTAAAGTGTAAAAGTGTGAGGTGATTCACTTTGGAAGGAGCAACAGGAATAAAGTGTACTGGGTTAATGATAAGATTCTTGGTTGTGTAGATGAGCAGAGGGCTAGCGGTGTTCATGTACATAGATCCCTGAAACTTGCCACCCAGATTGATAGGGTTGTTCAGAAAGCATACAGGGTGTTTGGTTTTATTGGTAGAGAGATTTAGTTTCGGAGTCACGAGGTCATGCTCTGGTGTGGCTGCCCTGAGAGTATTGCGTAAATTCAGATCGCCGAAGAAGGATGTGGACGCTTTGGAAAGGGTGCAGAGGTGATTTACCATGATGTTTCCTGGAATGGAGGAAAGATCTTATGAGGAACGGCTGAAGGATTTGAGGCTCTTTTCAATAGAGAGAGAAAGGTTGAGAGGCGGCTTAATATAGACATATAAAATAATCCTTGCGTTAGTTAGGGTGGACAGTGAGAGCCTTTTTCCTCAGATGGTGATGGCTAGCATGAGAGGACATAGCTTTAAATTGAGGGATATCGATATCGGACAGATGTCAGAGGCTGTTTCTTTACTCAGGGAGTAGTAGGGGGAAGGAATGCCCTGCCTGCAACAGTAGGAGACTCACCAAATTTAAGGGCATTTAAATGGTCATTGGATAAGCATATGGATGAAAATATAATCGTTCAGGTTGGATGGGCTTCAGATTGGTTGCACAGGTCGGTGCAACATCAAGGACTGAAAGACCTATAATGCACTGTGATGCTCTTCGTTCTATGTTCTAATCTAGCTCAGCCTTAAATATACACAAGGACTCTTCCCCACAGCTTGCTGTGGCAAGGAGCTCCAAATATTGACAACTCTCTGAGAGAAGAGGCTCCTCCTCATGTCAGTCTTAAGTTGGTACTCCTCCATTCAGAGACCCTGCCCTCCACGAGACTCTCCCATGAGGGGAACCAGCCTCTCAGCATTTACCCCATTAAACCCTGTAACAGTACTCCAAGTGGGGTCTAACCAAAGTTTTGTATAACTATAGCATAGCATCTGCATCCCTGTACTCCAGCCCTCCTGATATGTAGGCCGTATGGGTCCTGGTAAATTTTAGACAGAAAGCAAAATAAAGTTCCTCACAGAGTGTTTTCATTGTTTGAATAGATGGTGAAAGCAGTGTCCTTGAATATTCTGAATTCAGAGACATATAGATTGATGTTTAGAAGAGGAGGGTCGGGGGGAGGTGGTGCTGGCGAATGGTTACCTAGAGTCAGCAGAACTATGAAGCAATCTGCCCAGCCATGATCTGATTGGATAATGGAGCAAACTGCACGGGCTAAGTGGCCCACTGCAGCTGCTAAATGGGATGTTCATCTGAAATAATGAGTCAGTGCACCCTTCATAAATCATTTCCTTCCACAACAACTTCAGCTTCTTATCCATAACCTAACAGGAAAAACGAACAAGTGATTTGTTCCAAGTCAGATTGCAGTCTGCCAACCAATGAACCGAACGAACAGACTGATCCAACCTGCTCCTCAGCACTGTTAATGACAACAAGGTGGGCACCCATGGATTCACAGAATGTCTGAGCTTCTTTCCAACTTGTTTTCCGAGTTGAAAAGTAGTAACGCTTTTGGTTCCCCTGGCTCCACTGGTCGGGCAGTTGGATGTGAAGCAAATCTGTGAGGGTATTGAGATAAACATGAGAGACGGCTGATGCACGACAGTATCTTACAGATTTCCTTATTTACTGACATTTTACATGGCAGGCTGCATTTACTGGTTTTCAGTGGTAATATCTCGACCTCTGAACCGGGAGGTCTGGGTTCAGTCCCACCTGCTCCAGAATAATGTCGTCACATCTCTGAGTAGGTAGATTAGAAAATGTTTCTATCGGGAATATGGACTAACCAGATTGGCTCTGATCTTACTCCTGCTCGGAAAGCATGCTTGCTTCTTTAAAGAGCCACAATCATCATGTTGGGCTAAATAGCCTCCTGTTGTGTTGTGACATTCTTTAAATGCTTGAAATTACTACAGTTCCCAACAATGATATAGTTTTCTCAGATATTACTACTCTCACAACTTCAACCATTGTCAAAGCTGATACCATTGTCAAAGATAACCGCTCTCACAGAGTGAAGTGCTACTAAATGTAACAAACAGTAACAAGGACGATAATAGACTTCAGAAACAGATTGGGGAATTGGACAGGAACAGAACACAAAGGGATTTACAGCTGAGAATTGTGAAGTGATGCATTTTGAAAGGAAGTATAAGAAGAAACAACAAAATAAATTATAGAATTTGGAAATTGATACTGGAACAGAGCGCTGCGGGATTGCAATTTTTGATGTTTACAGAACAAATTACAGTCATGAAAACATTTCGGATTCTGAAATATCGCCGGGAAGTTAATTTAAACCTTTCTAAAACAGTTGCTCAGTCTTACCTAGAATGTTATGTTCAATTTTGGGTACCACTCTTTAGGAATGACATCCAGCCCCTCAAGATGAAATAGAAGAGATTTACTGGGATGATGTGGGGAAGAGAAATGTTAGTTCCATGGAGTGAGAAGGTGAGATTGCTCTCCACCCAGAGCAGATTGAGAGGAGATTCAACAGAATTGTTGAAAATCATGTTTCATATTATGAGGAGAAAATTGTAATAACTCATGGACACAGGTACAATTTGGCATAAGCACCCAAGGTGAAACAAGGAAATATATTCTCGCTCAATGTCCTCAAATAAAATATGAGTCAGTCTTCCACCTACCGTGATTGGAAGGTGGCTGGCCAGGCAGATCTCATTAGAAATCTCATTGGGGCTGTTAACCTGGGATAATCAAGGAGCCCTGGCTGACAGACCTAAACAGCAGTCTCAGAGGGTCTCCTCACTCTCGGGGGCTGGCTCTGAGCGAGCTGTTCAGAGTCCATGTCCTGTGCACATGTAAGTAAAGGTTGACTTGGTGATGGTACACCAGCCTCTGTACAGTTAGTTCACCAATATCATCCCATGAATTTCCAATAATACACAAGACAAGCAGTTACTGCCATTTTGGAAAGAATACTCTCAGTAAGCTATTGAGCTTGTGACAGTTAACTTTTACTGATTATCGCCATTCTCCCCTGACCTCTCACTTTCCCAAGATCAAATGGAATGTGATTGGATAAATCCTGGCTGTCATAGTTACTTGAAAGTAGCATCACAGGTAGACAGGTTGAAGAAGAAGACTTTTAGCATGCTTGCTTTCATTGGTCAGAGCACTGGGTAAAGGAGTTGGGGCGTCATGGTATGGCCGTACAGGACATTGGTGAGGCCACTTCTGTGTACAGTTCCAGTCATCCTATTACAGGAAGCGTAATATTAAACTGGACATTGTGTAAAGAAGATTTACCAGGATGTTACCGCGACTGGAGGGTTTGAGTTATCAGAAGCTGCTGGAACTGGAGCATAGGACGTTGAGGGGTGACCTTGTAGAGGTTTATAAAATCATGAGGGGTACAGATAAGGTGAATAGCAAAGGTCTATTCCCGAGGATAGTGGAGTTCAAAAATAGAGGGCAGAGGTTGAAGGTGAATTGGGAAAGGTTTAAAATGGGACTCAGGGGAAATGTTTCTACACAGAAGGTGTGTACATATGGGACTGCCAGAGGGAGTGATAGATTCAGGCACAGTTAAAACATTTGAATGACGTTCGGACAGGTACATGGATAGGAAAGGTTTAGTTGGATTTGGGCCAATCATAGAGAAATGGAATTACTTTAGTTTGGAAAACCTGATTAATATGGATGGGTTGGACTGAAGGGTGTGATCTCCAAATGGTTATGTAAGGTCTGATGTTTTACCAGCTGAGTGACATAGTACCTGACACCCCTCCACTGCCAAATCCAAGCCACCCAAAACCTGGAGGAAGAACGCCTCATCTTCCGGCTTGGAACCTTCTAACCACACGGCATCAACATCAAATTCACTCATTTCATTATCTCCCCTCCCCCCACCTTATCCCAAATCCAACCCTCCAACTCGGCACTGAACTGTCCTACCTGCCCATCTTCCTTTCAACCTATCACCTTCATCTACCTATCGCCTTCCCAGCTACCTTTCCCCAGCCGCAGCCCCACCCTGTATTTACCTCTCAGCCCCCTCGCCCCCCGCCCCACCAAATTCCTGATGAAGTGTCCTCCCCAAATGTCCACTCTCTTGCTCCTCGGATGCTGCCTGACCTGCTGTGCTTTTCCAGCACCACACTTTTCGACTCTGATCTCCAGCGTCTGCAGTCCTCACTTTCTCCAGGTACCTGTGATGTTGTGAGAATGAAATCCTGGCAGACGTGAGATAGTCAGGAGCACTGTGGTGTCAGTGGTACTCCATTGGTAGCTGTAATGATGATGCCTGGCACTCAGCCTCAGAGATGGTTCTCTTTAGTTGCTACCATACATTATCATTCGCATTCACAGAGCCTTTCAGTGGACCATGGGCACACCCTGGTGGAGAACAGAAGATCATCTATCCACCTGTGCCACTGGAGTCACGTTCCTTGAGTTGCCCACTGTCCTCAAACCTCCGCAGTCGCCTCTGTCCACATGGCCTTCATCAGTTGCGATGACCTCTTGTTGCCATCCAGAACTTTCCTTTACTCCTGGACAGTCTTCAGGAGCATCTCGAGCAAGTAATTGCTGGAACAATGTGTCTCTTTTTGTTTGGTTACCATTTGGTTAGCACTGCTGCCTCACAGCACCAGAGATACGAGTTCGATTTCAGCCTCGGGCAAATGTCTGTGTGGAATTTGCACATTCTCCCCATGTCTGCGTGGGTTTCCTCCAGGTGTTCCGTAACATACCACAGTCCAAAATGTGCAGCTTAGGTGAATTGGTCATACTAAATTGCCCATAGTGTCCAAGGATGTGTGGGCTCGGTATAGTCCATAAGACCATAAGGACGAGGAGCAGGAATTGGCTGTCTGTCCCTTTGAGACTGCTCCGCCATTCAATCAGATCATAGCTGATTTGTGGTTTGAGTGAGAACGAGATGAGCCGAGAATGTGTAGATTTGTGGACTGGAAATGTACATTGAGTGGGGAGAGAAGGACAGGGGATATGTCTAGGTGGGGGTGAATTCTGTCACTCACAGTGGTATGACCAGCTTCAGTGTCTTGTCTGGAGAGCTGAGTAAATCGAGCTGCGATTTTGTAATCCAGCTGTATCCCTGGAACCCCATAGGGGATCAAGTTCAGCTGTAAAGCCCCTCAGAGTGGAATAGCAGTAAGATCCTCAATGCTTGCATGCATGAAGAATTGTTATTGAAGACTCCTGAGTACGAAGGCAGATGGAGAAAAAGGATTTGCTGAGATGCAACAGACAATGCTTCCTTTTAAAACCTCACCTCAACCCTTCTCTTTATCATCCTCCCTGTATCCCTCCTCTCCCACTCTCTTACTCTTCCTTTCATTGATTTCCTGTGTTAAAGTAAATAAAAGGCACTTCTGTTGAAAGCACTGTGAGAATTGGGTGGAGAGGAGCCTGGGTTTCAAATGCACCTTTAAACATCTCCACAAACTTGGGAGAATGAGTTTGGCAGTGTTTAACCAGCGTGTTACTGGCAGTGAACCAAAACTGGCAACTTCCTTCGAACGGTCACAGGAGAGTGAGTGCAGGTAAAGGAACAGAATGGTGGAGAAGAATCTTCCCAATGAAATAGAGTAGAGAGAGTGATTGAGAGTCTGAAAGTAGAGGGTTGTGCCCCACACCTCACAGAACATAAACATAGAATATAGAATATAGAGCGTTACAGTGTAGTACAG
The DNA here is from genome assembly GCF_037043375.1 of Chiloscyllium plagiosum. Taxonomy (NCBI): domain Eukaryota; kingdom Metazoa; phylum Chordata; class Chondrichthyes; order Orectolobiformes; family Hemiscylliidae; genus Chiloscyllium; species Chiloscyllium plagiosum. The sequence goes on from NW_028270183.1 coordinate 31,144,920, forward strand.
ACCCTTCAGCCTTCAATGTTGCGCCGACCTGTGAAATTAATCAGACGCCCATCTAACCTACCCCATTCTATTGTTATCCATATGTATGTCCAATGCCCATGTAAATGCCCTTAACATCGGCGAGTCTACTACTGTTGCAGGCAGGTCATCCCATGCCCCTACTACTCTTTGAGTGAAGAAACTACCCCCGATATCTGTTCTAAATCTATCACCCCTCAGGTTAAATCTATGTCCCCTCGTGCTATCCATCACCACCTGAACAAAAAGGGTCTCACTATCCACCCTATCTAACCCTCTGATTATCTTATACATCTTGATCAAGTCACTCTCAACCTTCTTCTCTCCAATGTAAACAGCTTCAGTTCCCTCAGCCTTTCCTCATCAGACCGTCCCTCCATACCAGGCAACATCCTAGTAAATCTCCTCTGAACTCTTTCCAAAGCTTCCACAGCCTTCCTATAATGGGGTAACCAGAACTGCACGCAATACTCCAGGTGAGGCCTTACCAATGTCTTATACAGCTGAAGATTGACCTCGTGGCTCTGAAACTCAGTCCCCCGACAAATAAATGTCCACTTACCATAAGCCACCTCAACAACCCTATCAACTTGGGTGGCAACGTTCAGGGATTTAGTGAACCGGACATCAAAATTTCTCTGCTCATCCACACTGCCAAGAATTTTACCCTTAGCCCAATACTCTTCATTCCTGTTATTTCTTCCAAAGTGACCTACCTCACACGTTTCCGCATTCAACTCCATTTGCTCCTTCTCAGCCCAGCTCTGCATCTTATCTATGTCCCTCTGTAATCCACAACATCCTTTTGGCACTATCCATAACTCTGCCGACCTTAGTGTCATCCAGACATTTACTAACCCATCCTTCTACTCCCACATCCAGATCGTTTAGAAAAATAATGAACAGCAGTGGCCCCAAAACAGATCCTTATGGCACACCAGTGGTAACTGAGCTCCAGGATGAATATTTCCCATGAACCACCACCTTCTGTCTTCTTTCAGCTAGACAATTTCTGATCCAAACCACTAAATCACCTTCAATACTGAAACTCTGTTTTTTGTGCAATAGCCTACCATGGGGAACCTAATCAAATGCCTACTGAAGGCCACATACACCGCATCAACCACTTTACATCCTAAATCTTGCCTAATTCCATCATAATTGCCTTTTCCCTAGTTATACCTCTTTCCCTACAGTACATACCTATCCCTGCCCATCGCTAAAGTAAACATAATTGAATTGTAGTCACTATCACCAAAGTGCTCACCTACCTCCAAATCTAACAACTGGCTGGGTTCATTACTCAGTACCAAATCTAATGTGGCCTCGCCCCTTGTTGGCCTGTGTACATACTGTTGAAAAATGTGGTGCTGGAAAAACACAGCTGGCCAGGCAGCATCCAAGGAGCAGGAGAATCGACGTTTCGGGCATAAGCCCTTCTTTATGCCCGAAACGTTGATTCTCCTGCTCCTCGGATGCTGCCTGGTCTGCTGTGTTTTTCCAACACCACATTTTTCAACTCTGGTACTCCAGCATCTGCAGTTCTCACTTTCTCCTGTGTACATACTGTGTCTGGAAACCCTCCTGCACACATTGAACAAAAACTGACCCATCTTAACTACTTAAACTATAGCATTCCCAGTCAATATTGTGGGAAGTTAAAGTCCCCCATAACAACTACCCTGTTATTCTCGCTCTTATCGAGAATCATCTTTGCTATCCTTTCCTCTACATCATTGCAACAATTCAGAGGCCTGTAGAAAACTCCCAACAGGGTGACCTCTCCTTTCCAATTTCTGACCTCAGTCCAAACTACCTCAGTGGTTGAGTCCTCAAATGTTATCTCAGCTGCTGTAATGCTACCTTTGATTAACAATGCCGCACCTTCCTGATTTTTACCATCTTCTCTGTCCTTGCTGAAACATCTCAATCCCAGAATCTGCAACAGCTATTCCTGTCCCTCCTCTAGCCATGTCTCTGAAATGGCCACAACATCGAAATCCCAGGTACCAACCCATGCTGCAAGTTCACCCACCTTATTCCATGACATTATTCCAGACTGTCAGGTCCACCCAACCTGTAAAAGATGGTTAATTATCATAAAAGCTGTACTTGTTTAATTTTTAAACTGAACTTTTTTTGATGAAATTTGTAACTTTGTGTCTCGTGATCTGCGAGTTGGCTACAGCTTCAAATACGTTCAGGTAATAATTACCAGGACAAAGGTAACCAGATGAGCCCTTGGTGAAAATTCATAGCCAGTAATTGTAGGGACAATAACCTCACAGAAGGGCAGGGAGAACAGCACAGCCTCAGTCTCCAAACCTGGGCTGGTAACAAAGGGAAAAATCATCATATTGTGTCATATTTGCAGAGGAATCAAGAAGGCAATTTATCTTTGAGCAGAGGTAGTCTATTCAGCCCATCAGGTTTGTTCTGCCATTCCATGTGCACATGGTTGATTTAATAATCTTCAACTACGCTTTCCTCCTCTTTCCCCATAACACTTGTTTCCCTCAATGAATGAAAATCAATCTCAGCCTTGAACAGATTTAATTACCCAACCCCATCACCCCTCTGCAGTACAGAATTCCATGGATTCACAAAGCTCAGAGAAGAAATTCTTCCTCATTTCTGTGTTCAATGGGCAAAACCCTTACTCTGAGATTACACTCTCTGGTGCTGCACGCTTTCACTAGGTGAAGCAACCTCTCGACATCTATCCTGTCAGGTCCGCTGAGAATGGGATATTTTTCAGTAAGGTTTCCTGTCATTCTTCTGAGGTCCAATGAGTAGATACCCAATCCACTCAATTACTCCCCATAACACAAGCCCAGCAAACCTGTGTTTGTGTACCTTGTTTGGACTGCCACCAAGAGCAATATATCTTCCCTTAGATAAGGGGCCCAAACCTGTTCAGAGCCTCCCTGTTATGGTATGACAAATAGCTTTAACAAGATCTTCCTGTTTTTATATTTCATTCCCTTTGACATAAAGGACAACACCTATTATCCCCCGAATTTGGAAGTTAGTTTCTTGTGATTTATGCTCAGTAGGAACAATGGATATTTGTCCAGTGAATATAAACTACATGGTAACTTTAAACTGACATCTGAAAAGGCCCACCACATGACTGAATCTCCACCAATATCTGAAAAGGTTTGAAAAGCTGTGCTTGATCTGCTAAAACTCAAACCTCCCATCTGCTTTATAACTGTAGAAGTCAGTTGAATCTACAAGACCAGCACAAAGACAGTCAGATGGCAGATTACTTGCTGTCTCAAGCCCAAGTGAACCTCTTTGCAATATAGTTTCTTAAAAAAAAACTGGAGGTGAAATCATACAGGTAACTTAACAACGTGCGCTATGGTGACTTGTGTGGCAGAATCTGGTAGCAGGTGCAGCAAGGTCTAATTCCATGTCAATATAATCTTAGCATCATACAGTCTTAGAGCTGGACAACACAGAAACAGACCCTTCGGTCCAACCTGTCCATGCTGACCTGATATCCGAAATTAATCGAATCCCATTTGCCAGCACTTGTGCCATAACCCACCAAACCCTTCCTATTCATATATCTATCCAAATGCCCTTTAAATGTTGTAATTGTACCAGTCTCCACCACTTCCTCTGGCAGCTCATTCCATACAAATACCACCCTCTGCATGAAAAAGTTTCCCCTTAGGTCTCTTTTATATATTTCCCTTCTCATCCTAAAACTATGCTCTCTAGTTCTGGACTCAACTATCCCAGGGAAAAGATCTTGTCTGTTTTCCATTACCATGCCCCTCAAGATTTTACAAACCTCTATACGTTGGCCCCTCAGCCTCTGACACTACAGGGAAAACAGCCCCAGTTTAATCAGCCTTTCCATATAGCTCAAACCCTCCAACCAGGCAACAGTCTCAGAAGTATTTTTGGAACCTTTTCACAACATCCTTCTGATAGGAGGAAGACCATAATTGAACGCGGTACTCCAAAAATGGCCTAACCGATGTCCTGTACAACCTCAACATGACCTCCTAACTCCTATGCTCAATACTCTGACCAATAAAGGAAAACATAACAAACACCTTCATCACTATCCTATTTACCTGTGACTCCACTTGCAAGGAATGATGAACCTGCACTCCAAGGTCTCATTGTTCAGTAACACTCTCCAGGACCTTACCATTAAGAACATAAGTCCTGCTCTGATTTGCCTTTCCAAATGCAGCACCTCGCATTTATCTCAATTAGTATTCACCAGCCACTCCTCAGCCCATCTGCCCATCTGATCAAAATCCTGTTGTGTACTGAGGTAACCTTCTTCCCTGTCCACTACACTATCAATCTTGGTGTTATCTGCAAACGTACTAACTATTCATCTTCTATTCATATCTTGTTCCATTTTTCAAACTTTTCACAAACAGTGTGGTGCGATTTTTACTAGGTAGCAGTAAGATGCCAGTTCATGTTCACTATTGATTGCTAGATGCCTTGTTAATGCATAATTATGCATCATTCATATTTAAGTTTGCAAATTACCAAGTTCGCCAAATACACTGGATTTCAGAATGAATTTATAAAGAAACCACAGCATGTAGCTGGTGAATCTAACTTTCTGCAAACCATCTCGATGCTGCCTATACCAAACCACAGCCCAGAACATGAACCTCAGGCCCTGGTCACACACACTCCTCGTCCACGGACATTGGCATCTGCCAGCTGCCAATCCATCATGATCATCCTGGCACTCCTCCTCTGCACTGACAGTGCACTTCAGAATCCCACACCTGCATTGTAAGGTGCTCTGGCAATGAGTACTGATTGGGGGCACAGCTTGCAGACTGGACCAGGCTACACCTTAGCATTGATCACTTACTCTTGGCGCTTGCTCCCTCAGCATCACTGCCTTGACGTGCCAATGATCTTAATCAAACAGTAAGGCAGCTTGACTTCCTACTGAGCAATCCTCAACCCAGTGGGTGCACAGATTGCTGAACATAAGTGTGTTATGTCCAACAGTGTACTTGGCCAACACACAGCATGTGCATCCATGTATCTACAAGTTAGGGGAACATTCATCAATGAAGGTCATGAAGGCACCCATCAGTCAGGGGGTCCTGGCACAGCCAGTCAAGGGCATTGGGCATGGGTGCATGACCTTTTTGGGATGTTCTCCATCAGTAAATTAGTGTCACTGAAGCCCAGGATGTTGGTCATGGTCAGTCTATTAGCTGCATAGCAGCAAGTCCGAAGGCTGGTGAGATTCTGTCGAAACAATAGTCAAGGGTGAAGCAGGTCTTTCCCAGGGCTGTGTGATCACGTTGGTCAAGTGAGTGGGACCATAGTCAATCTGATGAGGGGCTGGGGAGGACAGTGCGGAGGAGTTGGGTGTAATTAGAATCACAGCTGGGGCACTGACAGTAATTTCACACAAATGCAAGCTTGGGAAACTGCTACACAGTCACTCATTAGCTTCAACTTCTTGAGCTTGTTGCTCAAAAACGACCAAGGGTTTTACATACAAGCAAAACAAAGAGGCTGCATTTCCAAGGCTGGTGTAACATGGACCCAAAGAAGGAATTGCTTCTCAACATATTTACAATTCTCAATTGAGAGAATTAAGAGACTATGGGGCGGCACGGTGGCTCAGTGGTTAGCACTGCTGCCTCGCAGCACCAGGGTCCCACGTTCGATTTCAGACTTAGACAACTGTCTGTGTGGAGTTTACAAATTCTCACTGTGTCTGTGTGGGTTTCCTCCGGGTGCTCCGGTTTTCTCCCACAGTCCAAAGAAGTGCAGGTCAGGTGAATTGGCCATGCTAAATTGCTCAGAGTTTTAGGTGCATTACTCAGAGGGAAATGGGTCTGGGTGGGTTCGTCTTCGGAGGGTCGGTGTGGACTGGTTGGCCCGAAGGGCCTGCTTCCACACTGTAGGGAATCTAATCTAATCTGAGAAGGAGACATGGTCACTCTGTGACTATGAACAAGAGAGGAACAAAGAAATGTAGACCATGTTCCTGTTCCTAACCATTTCGTGATGATCCCTTGCTTGACCAAACAGCTCTCTACTTTTTTGCTTCGTACTTAGTCACTGAGTTTGGGACATGGGCAGCAATAACACACACATGGAACTTTCATTCAGGTAAGAGTCAATTCCTGCAGGAGAGGCACTGGGAGAGTCTGAAGGGAATAAAGGAACTGAGGAGATTGTCAGGACTGCAGATGCTGGATAATCGATAAAGTGTGGTGCTGGAAAAGCATAGCAGGTCAGGCAGCATCCGAGGAGCAGCAGATTCGTGCTTAACCCTTTATCAGGACAGTAAAGCAACTGAGACAGGGCTAGAGTCAAGTGTTTCAGTCAGATCATCACCTATCATGTCCAAACTTGCTTCAACCGATCGCCTACCCATTCCAAAGATTAGTCGAGTGAAATTTCTCTGAATTATTTTCAATGCATTTACATCTTGCCTTGAATGAGGTGACCAAAACCATAGAATATTCCACATATGATGTCACCAATGCCCTGTTAAGCTGAAGCATCATATCCATATCCCTAGTTTGCATTCGATTCTCCTCACAAGAAACAGTAACACTAATTAATAATGTTAATTCATAATAACAACCATTCTAAATATTCACTGTACCTGCAGGCGCAAGATTCATGCACTTAGGTTCCCACACCTCTCTCCATTTCTGAGCTCTGCAGTCTCTCACCATTTCGATAAGATTGTACAATTCTTCCTACCAAAATGCAGAAGTTTGCATTTGCCCACAATATTCACCGTTTACCAGATCTTTGCCGACTCACTTGACCTACCTATACTCCTTTGGAGCTCCTTAGTTTCTGTTCACAGCTGACTTTCCTACATGTCCCTGTGTCAGCAGCAAATGTAGCAATCCTGTCTTCAGTTCCTTCATCCAAATCTTATGAATAAATTGAAGAGCACTTACACTTCAGGACTGATTTCTGTAACACACTGTGTTGCAAACCATATAATGTTCCATTTATTCCTGTACTATTTCTTGTTCACCAGCCACCTTTGATCCGGAAACAGACCCATCGGTTCAACTTTCCGTGCTGGCCTATTCCCATTTGCCAGCACTTGGCCCATATCCCTCCAAACCCTTCCTGTTCATATACCCATTCAGGTGCCATTTAAATGTTGGAATTGCCCCAGCCTCCACCACTTCCTCTGGAGGCTCATTCTGTACACGCACGACCCTCTGCATTAAAAAGGTTCTACTCAGGTCCTTTTCAAGTCTTTCCCCTCTCACCGAAAGCACGACCCTCTGGGTTTGGGCTCCCTCACCCTCAGGTATTCAGCCTATCCAGGTCCCTCATGGTTTGGACTGAGATTGCTTCATTATTTGACGAGTTGTGAATGATGCTGAACACTGTGTTCTAAGCAGCAATGTAGGTGCTAGAACAGTCACTTCAATAGGGAACAAAGGTACGGTTAAGGATTTCAGCAGCTGATTGTGACGCATGAGCAAAATATGATAACTTTACAGAGGAGAAAATAGGCAGGTATAGTGTTGGATGTGGATGTCAGAGAAAACTCCTCATTCATTGGACCATCTGCCTGAGAGGGACTATGCCATTTTAATTAGGGCTTTTATTTTAAATACACCAAGTTTTGCAATGGGAATGTCAACCATGATTTTGTGTTTACGTCTATCTGCTTCCTAGGCACATATTTAATAACTGAACAAAACAGACAGATTTGTTCAGATATGAACTTTTGGAAATTCCTTTTGAGCGAATCTGGGTTTTCTGACCCATCATTCAGTTTCACCTGAACATGTCAGGAAACTTCAAACTCTCTGGGCTCGCCATAACGCACCATTCTAACGTGTTACTTCATGTTCCTGAAGCAACGAGACAATGTCCCTGATTCCTATAAAAAACTGCTGGAAATCTGAAAGAAAAACCAAAATTCAGCAAGTCCCGCAGCATCAGTGTAGAGAAAGCAGAGTTAAAGCAGACTGCACAATTGGCAGAGACAGAGCCCACAGAGAGAGAGAGAAAACAGCAGTTAGACAGACAAAGGGATGAATTGGGGTGAGCCAGAGGGAAGGAACACCTGATTAGAGGGACTATTAGGAGGTGAAACTGGTTTGGCTGTGATGAAAGCAGCCCACATTATGACAGTTCAGGGCTGCGGAGGTGGGTAAAGGCTGGAGAAGGTGTTCAAGCCCAAAAATTGTTGAACTCGATATTGAGTCCTGTTGGCCACAGCGACCGCAAGCACGTTCTGCTTTTGTCCCTGATCCCTGGTTGATTTTCCTGCCATTCTCAACATTACAGGTTCTGGGAAACTGGAGAACCAAATAATGAACGAGGAAGGGAACACTGTGCTCAAACACAAAAGGAAGCAGAAGGAATGATGTGCCTTGCACATTGAGCTTCAGATGGAGGTGTGAACGAAGTTCTTTTTCAGGTTTTACTCATTCAGCTGAAGCCACAAGTGACTTTAATGAATGTGTCTCAAAAAGTGGCAACATGATCAAAGTTCATAATGAGGAAAGTGGAAAGGGCCAAGTGGAGTGGGCAGATAAGTAGGAGCGGGGGAAAAGGAGTTCACTGGGGCAGGTGAAAGAGGGAGCGGGGGAAAAGGAGTTCACTGGGGCAGGTGAAAGAGTGAGTGGGGGAAAGGGAGTTCACTGGGGCAGGTGAAAGAGGGAGCGGGGGAAAAGGAGTTCACTGGGGCAGGTGAAAGAGGGAATGGGGGAAAGGGAATTCATGGGGCAGGTGGAAGAGGGAGCGGGGGAAAGCGAGCTCACTGGGGCAGGTGAAAGAGGGAGAGGGGGAAAGGGAGTTCACTGGGGCAGGTGAAAGAGAGAGTGGGGGAAAGGGAGTTCACTGGGGCAGGTGAAAGAGAGTGGGGGAAAGGGAGTTCACTGGTGCAGGTGAAAGAGGGAGTGGGGGAAAGGGAGTTCACTGGGGCAGGTGAAAGAGGGAGTGGGGGAAAGGGAGTTCACTGGGGCAGGTGAAAGAGGGAGCGGGGGAAAGGGAGTTCACTGGGGCAGTTGAAAGAGGGAGCGGGGGAAAGGGAGTTCACTGGGGCAGGTGAAAGAGGGAGCGGGGGAAAGGGAGTTCACTGGGGCAGTTGAAAGAGGGAGCGGGGGAAAGGGAGTTCACTGGGGCAGGTGAAAGAGGGAGCGGGGGAAAGGGAGTTCACTGGGGCAGTTGAAAGAGGGAGCGGGGGAAAGGGAGTTCACTGGGGCAGGTGAAAGAGGGAGTGGAGGAAAGGGAGTTCACTGGGGCAGTTGAAAGAGGGAGCGGGGGAAAGGGAGTTCACTGGGGCAGTTGAAAGAGGGAGCGGGGGAAAGGGAGTTCACTGGGGCAGGTGAAAGAGGGAGCGGGGGAAAGGGAGTTCACTGGGGCAGTTGAAAGAGGGAGCGGGGGAAAGGGAGTTCACTGGGGCAGGTGAAAGAGGGAGTGGGGGAAAGGGAGTTCACTAGGGCAGGGGAAAGAGGGAGCGGGGGAAAGGGAGCTCACTGGGGCAGGTGAAAGAGGGAGCAGGGGAAAGGGAGTTCACTGGGGCAGGTGAAAGAGGGAGCGGGGGAAAGGGAGTTCACTGGGGCAGGTGAAAGAGGGAGCGGGGGAAAGGGAGTTCACTGGGGCAGGTGAAAGAGGGAGCGGGGGAAAGGGAGTTCACTGGGGCAGGTGAAAGAGGGAGCGGTGGAATGGGAGCTCACTGGGGCAGGTGAAAGAGGGAGCGGGGGAAAGGGAGTTCACTGGGGCAGGTGAAAGAGCGAGCGGGGGAAAGGGAGTTCACTGGAGCAGGTGAAAGAGGGAGCGGGGGAAAGGGAGTTCACTGGGGCAGGTGAAAGAGGGAGCGGTGGAATGGGAGCTCACTGGGGCAGGTGAAAGAGGGAGCGGTGGAATGGGAGCTCACTGGGGCAGGTGAAAGAGGGAGCGGGGGAAAGGGAGTTCACTGGGGCAGGTGAAAGAGGGAGTGGGGGAAAGGGAGCTCACTGGGGCAGGTGAAAGAGGGAGCAGGGGAAAGGGAGTTCACTGGGGCAGGTGAAAGAGGGAGCGGGGGAAAGGGAGTTCACTGGGGCAGGTGGAAGAGGAAGTGGAGGGCAATGAGAAAGAAGAGAGGGGAGAGGGAGAAAAGAGTGAAGGGTGGGCAGATGGCTGGGAATGAAAGCAATTCAGGAGGAAAATGGAGGACGTTATTGGAGGGAAAGGTGAAGGGCAGGGCTGGAGGGACAAGGTGGGGGACAAAGGAAAGGAATTGGAGGAGAGGGAAAGGAGAGACGGAATGTGGACAGCATGCGAATTGTGGAGCTTGTTTTTTGCTGAGGGAGATGCAGAGTCGAAGTGGCCATGGAGGATATTTGTGGTGTGGATTTACAGTGAGTGGGAAGGAGAGAGAAAGGCAGCAGAGGAGGTTGGTGATGGAAAGGCAGTCAGTTATTGTGCTCTGACTGGCTTCAGTAATTCACGACAACCTGGAAAGGAAATTGAAAGACGGCTTTCCAATCTCTCTCTGTCCCTGAGAACCCGAGTAACAGCCAGGGGCTGAGCAATGAGGATGGACTGCAAAGGATCTCACTATCTGGAAGACTCTGTATGCAGGGCTTCAATGTTTGAAAACTTGCACCAAAGGATGATGAAAGCATCAATGAAGTTCAAACATTTGTAGCTCTATAAAACTTTGGTTAGACCGCACTTGGAATACTGCGTCCAGTTCTGGTCACCCTATTATAGGAAAGATGTGGATGCTTTGGAGCGGGTTCAGAGGAGGTTTACCAGGATGCTGCCTGGACTGGAGGGCTTATTTTATGAAGAGAGGTTGACTGAGCTCGGACTTTTTTCATTGGAGAAAAGGAGGAGAAGAGGGGACCTAATTGAGGTGTACAAGATAATTAGAGGCATAGATAGACTCAATAGCCAGAGACTATTTCCCAGGGCAAAAATGACTAACACGAGGGGTCATAGTTTTAAGCTGGTTGGAGGAATGTATAGAGGGGATGTCAGAGGTGGGTTCTTTACACAGAGAGTTGTGAGAGCATGGAATGCGTTGCCAGCAGCAGTTGTGGAGGCAGGGTCATTGGGGACATTTAAGAGACTCCTCGACATACATATGGTCGCAGAAATTTGAGGGTGCATACATGAGGATCAGTGGTCGGCACAACATCATGGGCTGAAGGGCCTGTTCTGTGCTGTACTGTTCTATATTCCATGTCCTATGTTCTATGTTCTTTAATTGGAAAGATACAGCTCCCCCTCACAGCGACCCTGCTTTTTCCCGGACTGATCGAAATAAAGGCTGCTTATTGGGTGACACACTGCCTTGTGATGAGATGTTGAAGCTTCTCATCGTGCACTCACCAAACCGAGGATGTAAGAAGCAGACTGGAAACGGAGGCACCATTTTATACAGAACGTGCTGATTTATTGGCCCTCTCTTCTCAGGGAGGGGCAGTAAGAACAGTTAACTGTCAATCGCAATTCCAGGTCTCCAAGGTCTGTCATCTCCAGGAATGTGGGAAAATCTGTCATCTCCGGGAATGCAGGAAAATCTGTTGTCTCCGGGAACCCAGGAAAATCTGTCATCTGCACGAATGTGGGAAAATCTGTCATCTCCGGGAATGTGGGAAAATCTGTCATCTCCGGGAACCCAGGAAAATCTGTCATCTGCAGGAATGTGGGAAAATCTGTCATTTCTGGGAATCCAGGAAAATCTGTTGTCTCTGGGAATGCAGGAAAATCTGTCATTTGCAGGAATGCGGGAAAATCTGTCATCTCCGGGAATGCAGGAAAATCTGTTGTCTCCGGGAAGGCAGGAAAATCTATCATCTCCAGGAATGTGGGAAAATCTGACATCTCTGGGAATGTGGGAAAATCTGTTGTCTCTGGGACACCACGTTTTGTATAAAATGCATATATCTACAAATTCCTTTTGTGTCCATAATACAGAGTTGTGATAGTGTATGCAGGAAGCTTCAAACATGAGCAACTCCATCACAGTGCTGGGGCCTGTCTGATTATCTTAAATTGGTGTAACTCTGTACCCAGCGTGCTCATTGAGAAAGGGCTTTCCAATTGCTGAATCAGCCCCAACAGAGAACAGACGTTCCTGAGGATGCCAGCACAAGCTGACTGATGGGCAGCAGCCTTCAGCTCTCACTGCTCACCTGGAGCAGTGTCCAGGCCAGCCCACATGACTCTGCAAGGGGAAGGGATATCAGACAAAATGGACACAGGAAGCTAACTGGCTCATCCTGCTGTGTGGGAAATCCGAGTGGTTTTCTCCACTGACAGGGTGCTGCTCTCAAACCAAACAGATGTTTTGCCGACCGCACTAATAAGTAATATGACAGTTAAATTCTAATGCCAGTGTGATGCCAGGCATATATGGCACGTGTCCCAACAACTGGCAGATCATATCAACCAACATGCCCCACTCATTATTCTCAGTGTTGCCTTATCTTTTGCCCTGATATGCTGGGCTCCTCCATCAGCAGTGGGAGGAACATTTGTGGAGCCTCTTCCTCAAGCAAGCTCTTCAATTGTCCATCACCATTCACAAGTGGAGGACTACGGAGCTTGTAATCTGTTCTTTTGGAATAGCTCATACCTGTCATGGGCGACATGGTGGCTCACTGGTTAGTACTGCTACCTCACAGTGCTGAGGACCTGGGTTCAATTCCAGCCTCAGGTGGCTGTCTGTGTGGAGTTTGCACATTCTCCCCGCATCTGGGTGGGTTTCCTCTGGGTGCTCCAGTTTCCTCCCACAGTCCAAAGATTAGCTGCATTAGTCAGGGGTAAATGGTCTGGGTGGTTTGCTCTTTGGAGGGTCAGTGTGGACTTGTTGGGGTGAAGGGCCTGTTTCCACACTGTAGAGATTGTATGATATGCTGCTTGTCTTGCAACTAGCCCAATGTTGTTGCTTCACCTGATTACCAACTCATTTCACTGTGGCTGGTGTGCTCTTGGCTTGTATTCCCAGTTTTCCTTGAGTCAGGCTTGAGTAACCCAGCTTTATGGTCATGGGAGAGTGAATTATTAAATGACTCACCTCATTCAACTTCCTTTCGACTTGATTAGGTCCACTAAACCTTACCTTTACAGGTTCACCTATCACTGGAAGTAACACTAACACTTTATCTCCAATAGCAACATTGCAAGTTTGTGATTTCTTATCTGCTTCCTGTTTTATCATATACTGTAATACTTTTAAATTCTGTCTAGCTAACTCTTCCCCCTACTTAACCATTCCCGAAAATTTGACAGATAATCAAAATATGTGATCTCTGAATTCTGACTCACAAATCAATTTTTGCAGTCCTCTTAGATCATGTCCAAAGACCAATTCAAATCGATTGTATTTAGTTGATTCATTAGATGCATTTCTAATTGCAAAAGGTACAAGCAGAATTCCCTTAACTCAATTATCCTGATAGTCATGACTAGAAGTCCTCAATATGGTCCTTAATGTCTGATGTCATCTTTCTAGTGCTCCCTGCGATACTGGATTGTTTGCAGTAGATTTGAATTATTTTATTCCTAAGCTGTCCTTAACGTCCTCAAATAATGTTCATAGAATCAAAAATCCTTCAGTGTGGAAACAGGCCATTTGGCCAAAGATGTCCACATTGACATCCTGACGAGTGATCCACTCTGACCCATTCCCCTACACTACATTTACCCTTGACAAATGCAACTAACGTACACATCCCTGAACACTATGGGCAATTTAGCACGGCCACTTCACCTAACCTGCACATTTGATGTAAAGTTGTACCCTTGGTCTGACTGTTGTTCATCCATATCTGGTGAAACCTTTGAGTAACTCTCCTACAATTCTTTGAACTGTGATATTGCATAATGGGATGGCTCCTGGCAATCTAATTGACACCTCCACTATGGCCAACTACATCCTGATGCAGTCCAAGCCAATAAAAATGTTCTTCGATTTTGGCTTGTATTTTGCTTACCCCCAAATGACCACCTGCTGGTAATACATGTGCTATCTGCAATACCTCCTTTCTATAACTCACTGGCAATACGACTCAATGAACTTCTGCCTCTTTCTCATCACCTGAACATGGCGTGGTGTCCATTTCCTCATCAAGACATCATTTTTAAGATAATAACACTGGAACACACTCAGATTCTTTTTCTATGAACATATTTTGATACAATGCTTTAGTGTTTCCTCTCTCTGTTGTAATTCAGCTAATTTCTCTGAACTATAAATATCCACTTTGTCCTCTGGCTGTTCTTGCTTTTCCTCCACCATTTTATTCAACACAGTCTGAGAAATAAACTTCAATTTCCCCCTTATCTTTAGTCCTTGATTTCTACTCCTGCTTCAACCTGTGGTGTTGTGACCTCGTTATCACAAAGTTAAGAAAATTCCCAGGATATACGTCCTATAACACCTCAGTGCCTGATGTTCCACTGGCATTTCAACCAAAGTAGGCCTTACTCCCACCTGTGACCCAGCTATATCATTGCCAAGGATAAACTGTATTTTCCGAAGCGAGAAGTTCTCTATTACTCCATGTCACATTTTCCACTGGGCTCTTTGAGTAGACTGCTCTGCAATTCCATCTTAATCTCTCTTCACAACAAAAACAGGACAAAATACACCTCCTGAAGCCACAGTATCATCATATCTCTATATTCTCAGGCCTCCCACTTTCCCTTCACCTGATCAAGGAGCAGCGTTCTGACACCTTGTGATTTCAGAAAAACCGTTGGACTATAACCCGGTGTCATGTGACCTCTGACCTTGTCCATCCCCAGTCCCACACCAGCACCTCCACATTCCACCCACTTTCCAAATGTAGCTGCTCCCAGACTATGTTTGCCAGGTCCCATATAATGCTGTTAAAATTGGTCTTCCCTTTTTGCCATGATACTGCATAATGGAATGGTTCCTTGGAAATCTATGAGACATATCCATGATGGTCAACTGCATCCTGATGTGGTCCAAGCCAATAAAAATATTTTTGTATTTTGGTTTGGGCTTTCCTAACTCCAAAATGGCACTTAACTTCTGCACTATCCTTATCCCTTTCCATAATGACAGAGCTAACGTCACTATCTCTAAAATGCTTGACCATTGAGACTTCAAATATCTTGATTGGCTTCATTCCCTCGGATTAGATCCAGCTCTGCTCTACCTCTAGTAGGACTGTCGACATAAGAGCAGGGAATACTCTTCTGAATGCACTTTAAAACTTTAAAGCACTAAGTTGATCCTGGTTAATATTAGCAAAGTTGAAATCCCTACAACTGTAACGCTGCTTCTCTCATTCCTTCCTGTGATCAGCTCCGCTATCTCCCTCTGCCTGTTGGGAGGCCTGGAGTTTAGTTCCAGCAAAGTAATCATCCTTTCTTTATTTCTATGTTTTACCCAGGTGGCCTCATTTGAATAGTCTTCTGACATCCTCTCTCATTGCTGCAGTGATGGTTTCCTTTATCAATAAAGCAATGCCCCGGCTCTCGGGCAGTCTCCACTATCCTGCCTGAAACTCCTGGATCCTGGAATGTCAACCGTGTCACAGCAATTGCAATCATGTCACAGTCACACAGACTGATCAAAGCTCTAAGTCAATCCACCTTGCCAACCATATTATGGTCCCACAGACTGATCAATGCTCTAAGTCAATCCACCTTGCCAACCATATTATGGTCCCACAGACTGATCAATGCTCTAAGTCAATCCACCTTGCCAAACAGGCTCCTTACAGTAAAACAGATCCAATGAGCTTTCTCCAATGTGATGGGTCAAAGGGCCTTTTTCTGTACTCCAGCCCACTGTGCCATCAGTTATGTATATTACGGTTATGGATATGGTATCTTGATTCCCAGAGGACATACACTCGGGAACAGTCACTAAGATAAACCTCGCTCTTCACTTGATATGGTTTATCAGTGGAATTGCAGTCAGATCATTGTTCCGATTGTGTGTCTAACCGTACAAACAAACAAGAACAAAGAAAATGCGCTGACACATTTTGCCCTTTCATAGTCAAACTGCGTTCACTTACAGGATCCACATCCCTCGATTCCCTTCCTATTCGTGGATTCGGTCAGGTGCCTCTTGAATACGGTGATTGTATCTGCTTCCATCACCTCCTCTGGCAGCACTCACCTCCCTTTGTGAGAAAAACCTGCCTCGCATGTCTCTTTTAAACTTCTCCCCCAGCACCTTCAACCTGTGTCTCCTAATAAGCGGCCCCTCCACTCTGGGAAAATGCCTCATACTTCCTTATATTTAAGACTATAAGACATAGGAGCAGAAATTAGGCATTCAGCCCATTGAGTCTGCTTCACTCTTCAATCATGACTGATACATTTTTCAACCATTCTCCCACTTTCTCCCCGTAACCCTTGATCCCCTTGATACTCAAGAACCTATCTATGTCTACCTTAAATATACTTAATGACCCGGCCTCCACGGCCTTCTGTAGCAATGATAGATTCACCACTCTCTGGCTGAAGAAGTTTCTCCTTATCTTCATTCTATAAGGTCTTCCCATTACTCTGAAGCTGTGCCCTCGGGTCCTAGTCTCTCCTCCAAATGGAAATATCTTCCTAGCATCTACTCTGAACATGCTATTTAGTATTCTATACAGAGTCATAGAGTCATAGAGATGTACAGCATGGAAACAGACCCTTCGGTCCAACCCGTCCATGCCAACTGTATATTCCAATCTAGTTCCACCTGCCAGCACCTGGCCTATATCCCTCCACACCCTTCCTATTCATACACCCATCCAGATGTCTTTTAAATGTTGCAATTGTACCAGCCACCACCACTTCCTCTGGCAGCTCGTTCCATACACACACCACCCTCTCTGTGAAAAAGTTGCCCCTTAGGTCTCCTTTATATCTTTCCCCTCTCACCTTAAACCTATGCCCTCTAGTTCTGGACTCGCCCATCCCAAGGAAAAGACCTTGTGTATTTTCCCTATCCATGCCCCTCATGATTTTGTAAATCTCTATAAGCTCACCCCTCAGTCTCCGACGCTCCAGCGAAAACAACCCAAGCCTATTCAACCTCGCCCTATAGCTCAAATTCTCCAACACTACCAACATTCTTATAAATCTTTTCTGAACCCTTTCAAGTTTCACAGCATCCTTCTGAAAGGCAGGAGACCAGAATTGCATGCAATATTCCAAAAGTGGCCTAACCAATGTCCTGTACAGCTGCAACATGATCTCCCATCGCCTATACTCAATCTTCTGACCAATAAAGGAAAGCATACCAAACGCCGTTGTCACTATCCTATCTGCCTGCGACTCGACTTTCAAGGAACTATGAATCTGCACTCCAAAGTCTCTTTGTTCAGCAACACTCCCTAGGACTTGACCATTAAGTGCATAATTCCTGCAGCATCTTGCATTTATCTAAATTATCTCCATCTGCCACTCCTCAGCCCCTTGGCCCATCAGATCAAGATCATGTTATAATCCAAGTAAACCTTCCTCGCTTTCCACTACACCTCCAATTTTAGTGTCATCTGCACACTTCCTGACTATACCTCTTTTGCTCACATCTAAGTAATTTACATAAATGATGAAAAGTCGAGGACCCAGCATCGAACCTTGTGGCACTGCACTGGGCACAGGCCTCCAAACCATAAAGCAACCCTCCACTACCACCCTCTGTCTTGTACCTTTGAGCCAGTTCTGTATCCAAATAGCTAGTTCTCCACAGTACATTTTCAATTAGATCCCCCCTCATCCTTCTAACCTCCATTGCGCATAGTCCCAGAGTCTTCAGATGTTCCCCATGTGTTAAGATTTTCATGCCTGGGACCATTCTGTGAACTTCTTCTGAACACGCTCCAGGGCCAGTCCATCCTTCCTGAGAAATGGGGCCCAAAACTGCACACAATACTCCAAATGTGGTCTGACCAGAGACTGATAGAATCTCAGAAGTACATCCCTGCTTCAAATCTTCTCCGAGATGAATGACAACATTCTATTTGCCTTCTGAATTACTGAGTCAACCTGCAAGTTTACCTTGAGAGAATCCTGGACTAGAACTCCCAAGGCTCTTTGCGCTACAGATTCCTGAATTTACTCCCCATTTAGAAAACAGCCCATGCCCCTATTCTTCCTACCAAAGTGCATGATCTCATATTTTTCCCACATTGTACTCCAACTGCCACTTCTTTGCCCACTCTCCTAACCTGACCAAATCCTTCTGCAGGGAGGAGAAAGTGAGGATTCAGATGCTGAAGATCAGAGTCGAGAGTGGAGTGCTGGAAAGACACAGCAGGTCAGACAGTATCTGAGGATCAAGAGAGTTGATGTTTTGAGTGTAGTCCCTTCCTGATGAAACGTCAATTCTTCTGCTCCTCGGATGTTGCCTGACCTGCTGTGCTTTTCCAGCACTACAAATCCTTCTGCAGCCTCCCGCCTCTTCAATGCTACCTGTCCCCCTACCTATCTTTGTATCATCTGCGAACTTAGCCAGAATGCCCTCATTTCCTGTTCATCTAGATCATTAATGCACAAAGTGAAAAGTTGTGGTCCCAACGCTGATCCTTGCGGAACACCACTTGTCATCGGCTGCCATCCTTAGAAAGACCCTTTTATCCCCACTCTCTGCTTTCTGCCAGACAGCCAAGCTTCTATCTATGCTAGTATCTTGCCTCTAACACCATGGGCCCTTGCTTACCTTCTCGAAGTCCAGGTAGATAGCATCCATTGGCTCTCCTTGATCTAATCTGCTCGTTACTTCCTCAAAGAATTCCAGTAGATTTATCAGGCATGACCTCCCTGACTTTGCCCTGTTTTATCATGGACTTCCCAGTATTCAGAAACCTCATCCTTCGAAATGGATTCCGGGATCTTATCCATGACTGAGGTCAGGCTAATCGACCTAGTTACCCGACTACGGATCTGTGATCCAGGAACAGCTCACAGAAGCCTACAAAGGGATTCCAGAGCACGTTCGTGTTTCACAACCACCCGTGAAAATACTGGCTGGTGAGCGTGTCAAATCCCAAACATTTCAAAAAGGGATAAACTATTGTTCCAACTGCCTGGACAAGGTGAAAACATGGATTCACTCGTCTACACAAGGTAATCCAAAGGATTGGTGAGGTAACATATTTGATTGCTACCACAGAAAGGATGAGGCCGTGTTATTTCAATGTCGAGAGTGTAGTGCTGGAAAAGCACAGCCGGTCAGGCAGCATCCGAGGAGCAGGAGAATCGACGTTTCAGGCATATGCCTTTCATCAGGAATGAGGCTTGCAGTCCTCACTTTCTCCCTGTGTTAGTTCAATATTTGAAACAATGCCACTATATAAGGAGGATATGCTATCGCATATATCTGAGGTAATTAGGACAGAAGAGGATGAAGGGGGAGTGAGTCTGGAGCAGAAGGAGGCCTAAGGGTTTGTCAAATTGAGTTACCTACTCCCTATTTATCTAACATTGTACTATTGGGGAAGTTAGAAAACAGGCTTTCATTTGCCAATGTAGAGGAAGGGGAAGGTTCTCACAAGTCTTTAGGGACAGTCTAGGGTGGGCAGCCTTACCAATGCATGGTGTGATGTAGGAGAGTCCTCTGCTATAAAGCAGCATTCCTGTCGTTTGGATCCATACAGACAGGCCGAGGTGAAAGCAAAACTCCAACCCGGATTGGAAAACCACATGATTGAAGCCAATCAAAGCAGCTGGTGTTTCCCAGATGTGCTCCGCCATCAGCCTCAGCCTCATTGGTTCAACCAGACTCTGCAGGGATTACAGAATGGTGAACAAAGGCAAATTTCCGCACAATTTCCCACCGGAAAACTGCACCGACAGAATTGGGAAAGCCAGGTTTCTTACCAATATAGCTTTGAGATCAGGATACCTACTGAGCTATAGAGCTGTTGGTGTTTATCCAACCAGATGGTTTTCTTTGACGCTGAGAAATGGCATTCTCGCGAGGTGATGCTCCCACCAGTTTCCAAGGAAATGATCAATCACGTGCTAGTCAGCTCTGTGTATGTTGTTGTGTAGTTTACATTAACATAGAGCTATGTCATAACACGCGGAAGCAACACTTGGAACAATTAGAAGCTTTATTTAGAAAATTACACTCAGCTGAGTTACCTTACCAAAACTGAATTTGCAAAAGCCCAGTTAACCTACTGAGGGCATATGGGAGGGCAAGAGAAATGCTGCCAGGACCAGGAAAAGGACAAGCTTTAGTCCCTACCCTGAAAACCGAATGATAACATAGAACATAGAATAGTACAGCACAGTACAAGCTTCGGACCAAAATGTTGTCCTGACCTTATGAGATTTTTGGAATGTTTGTTTCTTTTGTAAATTTGTTCCAAACTGCATTCCTACAGCTGCCGTACTGATCCAGTCATTATTTGTGAAAGTGGTCAGGAGAGTGCTGGACAGTTTGAGAGGCTGAGAGCTATTTTGATCAAAGACCCACTGTTGGTTGCCCCTAATATTCCTGAACCCTGAAAGCGAGCAATCAATGCTTGTGACATGGGGGGAGGTGCGGTCTGATGTCAACATGTGAAGCCTGTTGGATCGGAAACCATTTGGAATTGAGTGTCCATCATGGATACAGACAGCCATGAGTACATACTGATCATAATTGTGAAGGCAATGGCCCAGTGGTGTTATCACTAGACTGTTCATCCAGAGACCCAAGTAATGTTCTGGGGACACGGGTTTAAATCCCTATGTGGCAGACGGTGTAATTTGGACTTAGTAAAATCTGGAATTAAGAGTCTAATCCATTGTCGATTGTTGGAAAAACTCATCTGGGTCACTAATGTCCTTTAGGGAAGGAATCTTCCATCCTTACTCGGTCTGGTCTACATGTGACTCCAGACCCATAGCAACTCTTAACTGCCCTCCGAGCACTTGGGGATGGGCAATAAATGCTGACCCATCAATGAATAATTTTAAAAACATTCCTTGGCTTTTCCAAGTCAAAACAGTTCATTTCACCAAAGTGAATCATTGCAGTGTGTGTATATGACACAGAGAGAGGGATAAGAGAGAGAGAGACAGAGAGACTCTGTGTGCGTGTGTGAGTGAGAGAGAGAGAGAGAGAGACTGTATGTGTGAGTGCATGAGTGAGAGAAATGATGTGTGTGAGACTTTTTGCGTGTACGCATGTTGGGTAAGCATTTATATTTTCTCTTTACAAACTAAGTGCATTAAGTAGTTTTACCTCTTCATTGAATAATTTTATTTCATAATAAATCTATATTTTTTAAAGAAACCTGATCAATGGCTCATTTTGTTTCAAGCTTAGTGTGGAAATACCTTTTGATTGTCTGCATCAGGAATTGGGTCAGACAATGAACGATGTTGTGATGTGTCACACTCCTCCCAACTTGGTCATAACAACATGGATTGAATACTTATTGACAGATTTCCATCAATTGTAACAAAAAGGAAAACAACATTATGCTGATTTTTCACAGATTGAGGTATGAATAGAATCGCACGGCCAGTCATGCCATTGTCCACTGCAGGAAGTCACCACACAGTCTTCTTCATAACTTTCATGGCCATTCGGCTGACTGCTGTCCCAAAACCTGAAAGAGGAGAGAACATGGAACAGCATCAATGGACAGCTCAATATTACATTTCATTTCAGAACGTTCTCTAATTCAGACAAGAGTTTCTCTTGGAAACTGAGAGCTCTCTGACAAACATCATAATGGGGATTCACGACATATAGAAAGAAAGTTCTTATAAAGTCTCTACATGTCTTGGGTCATGGCAAGGAATGTGGGGAGAATGATGGAGAAATAGAGTGAGGGCTTCCTCGACCCCAGAAGCAGCAAGTTGTAGTTTCTAACTAAATTCCCGACTTTGAGGTGAGGTTATAGCTCTATAACAACATGAGACCTTATTAACGGGGTAATCACTCATTAATGTCACCTCATTAATACGCAAAATGGATTAGGCACATGCTGCATAGGAATGAGATGCCAGGGTTTCAGGTATAAAGCTCCAGCAGCTACCTGGTGGCTTCAGCAAGCTGCTTGCTCCTCTGGCCTTCTATTCTGGACTCCCAGTAATATCATCTCAGGGTTCACTCCCTGGGCCATATGCTCACACACCTCATGGCCAGGGAGGTTGACATCCAACACACAGCAGCCCCACAGCAGCACCATTGTGAGGCACCTCTGATCCACTTCCTGTTCTCTTATCGGAATGCTACTGCAAGGCCACCTCACATGGAGGACAGGGTCTGGGTCAGATGAGATTAGAAGATTCCAGAAGAAATGTACAGCAGTGTTTGGAGCACCTTTACACTCATCAGCACTGCATGAAACATTCTCAATGTTTGTAAAATTCAGACCAATGATTAGATATGATTGAGGTGAGATAAATGCTATTTTCATATCATTATTGTGATGTTAATTTTATGCAACTTGGATGTATAAGATCTTACAGAAGCAACGTACAGATTACAGATAGAGCTTGAATCCCTGTACTCTGTGAGGTAATGTACTGGGAAGGAAGAGCAAGGAATAAATAATATGAACAAGATGATCTTCAATTTAAAAGGGAGCAGGAAAAGAGGGAATTGGGGATATGCTGCCCAACCTCCTCAAATTCTTTGGAGAAATACAGGAACAAAAGAAAATGCAATGGATGGCTTTTTAATGGATTTTTAAAAGCAATTCACAGTCAATCACAAAACATATTTATTTAAAATGATTCATGCAAAGGGTACTGCCTCATGATAATGAAGTGATGAAGTCCCTGAGATCGAAAGTAAGCTGGGGAACAGAAAACAAACTAAAACTTGGCTCAATTCAATCTGGTGGCTGATGCTCTTTGCTGAGTTACTGCCCAGGCAGTTAAAGTGAAAATTATCTCATTGTGCAATGAAAACACTACTCACTTCATATTTGAATCATAATCTGTCCCATCCACCCAACGCCATTTCCCTTCTTCAACAGTGTCATGGAGTCCAATCCAATTAGTGCATCGTCCATTCTGTTGCAAATACATCTGATGGAATACAACAATGTATCTATGTTAGTGGTCCCTATTAAAGAGCTGTTAGTTCAGCAACAATAAATTACTATGAAAACTGGAGTGTTTACTATAATCGAATGTTTTGTAATAACAGCTGTTACTATTAGATGCATATTAAATGACATGAAAACAAGAAAACTTGGTCTCTTTATTTTAGTTTGAAATTGTCTTTCATTATTTGATCATTTGAGGGTCTTAACTCATCGTAGGATGAGCAGACTGCCCAGTAACGTCTCCATTCCTGGTATAATCTCTGAGGGGACGAGGCAAGCAATACCTCTCACTGACATCAGATTCCATTTTAATCCTTGATGGGTTACATTAGGAATGGCTGAAATTTAAGCCACATGGTTTGTAAAATGTGAAGCTGAAACTAATAAAAAAAGGTGATGCTCTACATTCTACGTTCTAATCTAGCTCAGCCTTAAACATACACAAGGACCTTTCCCCACAGCTCTCTGTGGTAAGGAGCTCCAAAGAGTCACAACTCTTTGAGAGAAATGGTTCCTCCTCCTCTCAGTCTTAAGTTGGTACTCCTCCATTCTGAGACTGTGCCCTGTGATTCTAGACTCTCCCAGGAAGGGAACCAGCCTCTCAGCATTTACCCCATTAAACCCCGTAACAATCCAATACGTTTCAATGTGATCATCTCTCATTCACCTAAACTCCAGTGAATTCCAGAATCTTCAACCAATAGAAAACACCTGTCTTTATCTATCCATAATATCCTGAAAATCCGATTAGATCACCCTTTAATGTTCTAAATTTCAGAGACTAAAAGGTCCAATCTGGCTAATCTCTCCTCATAACTTAACTCCTGAATTCCAGATTTTATCTCTGCAAACTTGCAACGGGACCCCTCCAGGGCCCAAACCGCTCACAGTACTCCAAGTGGGGTCTAAGCAAAGTTTTGTATAACTACAGCATAACATCTGCATCCCTGTACTCCAGCCCTCCTGATATGAAGGCCGTATGGTTCCTGGTAAATTTTAGACAGAAAGCAAAATAATGTTCCTCACAGAGTGTTTTGATTGTTTGAAAAGATGGTGAAAGCAGTGTCCTTGAATATTCTGAATTCAGAGACATATAGATTGATGTGTGGCAGAGGAGGGTCGGGAGAGGTGGTGCTGGCGAATGGTTACATAGAGTCAGCAGAAATATGAAGCAATCTGCCCAGCCATGATCTGATTGGATAATGGAGCAAACTGCACGGGCTAAGTTGCCCATTGCAGCTGCTAAATGGTGTGTTCATCTGAAATAATGAGTCAGTGCACCCTTCATAAATCATTTCCTTTCACAACAACTTCAGCTTCTTATCCATAACCTAACAGGAAAACGGAACAAGTGATTTGTTCCAAGTCAGACTGCAGTCTGCCAACCAATGAACCGAACGAACAGACTGTTCCAACCTGCTCCTCAGCACTGTTAATGACAACAAGGTGGGCACCCATGGATTCACAGAATGTCTGAGCTTCTTTCCAAGTTGTTTTCCGAGTTGAAAAGTAGTAATGCTTTTGGTTCCCCTGGCTCCACTGGTCGGGCAGTTGGATGTGAAGAAAATCTGTGAGGGTATTGAGATAAACATGAGAGACGGCTGAGGCACGACAGTATCTTACAGATTTCCTTATTTACTGACATTTTACATGGCAGGCTGCATTTACTGGTTTTCAGTGGTAATATTTCGACCTCTGAACCGGGAGGTCTGGGTTCAGTCCACCCTGCTCCAGAGTAATGTCGTCACATCTCTGAGTAGGTAGATTAGAAAATGTTTCTATCGGGAACATGGACTAACCAGATTGGCTCTGATCTTACTCCTGCTCGGAAAACATGCTTGCTTCTTTAAAGAGCCACAATCATCATGTTGGGCTAAATAGCCTCCTGTTGTGCTGTGACATTCTTTAAATGCTTGAAATTACTACAGTTCCCAACAATGATATAGTTTTCTCAGATATTACTACTCTCACAACTTCAACCATTGTCAAAGCTGATACTATTGTCAAAGATCACCGCTCTCACAGAGTGAAGTGCTACTAAATGTAACAAACAGTAACAAGGACGATAATAGACTTCAGAAACAGATTGGGGAATTGGACAGGAACAGAACACAAAGGGATTTACAGCTGAGAATTGTGAAGTGATGCATTTTGAAAAAAGAATGAGGAGAAGCAACAAAATAAATTATAGCATTTGGGAATTGATACTGGAACAGAGATCTGCGGGATTGCAACTTTTGATGTTGACAGAAGAAATTACAGTAATGGAAACATTTAAGATCCTGAATTTGTGCCGGGGAGTTATTTTAAACCTTTCTAAACTAGTTGCTTATTCTCACTTAGGATTGTATGTTCAATTTTGGGTACCAATCTTTAGGAATGACGTCCAGTCCTTAAAAATGAAACAGAAGAGATTTACTGGGATGATGTGGGAAAGAGAAATGTTAGTTTCATGGAGTGAGAAGGTGAGATTGCTCACAGCCGAGAGAAGATTAAGAGGAGATTTGACAGAATTGTTGAAAACCATGAACTGTTTAGTTAAGTGAGGAGAAAAGTATAATAACCCGTCGACACAGCTACAATTTGGCATAAGGACCCAAGTTGAAACAAGGAAATATATTTTCGCCCAATGTCCTCACAGAAAATATGATGTCAGGATTTTCCGTCAGTATTCCACCCACCGTGATTGGAAGGTGGTTGGCCAGGCAGATCTCATTAAAAATGAGGTCCCTGATCGGAGCCATTAATCTGGACCAATCAGGGAGCCCTGTCTGACAGATCTAAACAGGAGTCTCAGAGAATTTCCTCATTCTAGGGCTGGCTTTGAGCTAGCTAGTCACATGTAAATAAGGGGTGAATTAGTGATGGGAAACCGGCCTCTGTGCAGTTAGTTCACCAACATCATCCCACGAGTTTCCAATAATACACAAGACAAGCAGGTACTGCCATTTTGGAAAGAACACAATCAGTATGCTGTTGAGCTTGTAAAAGTGACAATTAAATGCAATGTCATGTTGTCCCTTTCCCCCACTAATCTGTTGAGATCATTAATGAAATTGTCTGTGGATTTCCCCTTCTTTCAAGAATTTTCTTTGTTTGAAGATTTAATTAATTTCAAAAGGTTGGCAGAAGTTAATTAATTCTTTTGGTTATATCATGGTAAGCTACAAAATCATCACCTTACAGCCCCAGTTGAATGTGAAAGTGAACTAGCTCTTCAATATTTGATTTTGAATCTTTGTTTTAATCATTCCACGCCTGCATTTAGTATCCACCCTTAATTACCCAGAAGAGCCAACCACAATGCTGTGGGTTTGGAGTAGGTCAAACCAAGTAAGAATTGCATTTTCCTTCCCTAAAGAACATTAGTGAACCTGAGTGTTTCCCAACAATCACCAATAGATTCATTGTCATTATTAGATGCTTAATTCTAGATTTTTATTGATTTCAAATTCTACCATCTGCCATGGTAAGATTCAACCCCAGGTCCCCAGAACATGACCTGGGTCTCTGGATTAACAGTCCCATGATAATGCCACGAGGCCATTGCATCCCCCCAATTTGGAAGTAATTCTGCATCTTCAGAATTATTTTCTTTAAGATGTCCAATTAAGTATTTTATTTCACCCATCTTTGAACTACATCTTCCTGCCAATGATATTCTTCTTTGCCTTGTTGTGTGTCATGTTTTAAAAATGTGTTTCTTTCCCCCACTTAAAAAAGCTTTGAATTGTTCAGTACGGTATTTCTGCTATTGTGTAAAAGTGAAGGCCTCATCATGCTACTCACTTGTTAGAGGAGGTAACCGATGGGAGATTAAACTGATGGTCACAATACCTCAGGCAACAGGTGACGTTGAAGAGGTGAGATATCCATCATACCCTCAGTTGGTACAGGAACCGAACCCATGCTGTTGGTGTTACTCTGTATCACAAACCAGCCATCCAGCCAATTGAGCTGCACTGAAGCATTTACTGTGCATTTGTAATCAAAATGCAGGCTCCCATCCACCCGTTAGTGTAATGGAAGAGTCCAGACGTTTTGAGGTAATTCAAAATCCAGGAGAACAGTGAAACCACTGGATCGCCTGAATTTGTGAAGTGGATGATGTTTAATCGTGGTAAATAATATTTGTAAAAAATATTTATATGCACAATGTATAATCGTAATAATGAAAAGTAAAGCATGGGAGAAGTATTGGACATGAGTCTGAAAGAGTCAACACTGAACAGTGCCATCAGCATGAAACACGATGATGCTGTTATAGGGGTTAATGACACAAACCTTTAAAACTCCTCTAGTAACTTGTAACCTAAAGTACAGTAACTGCATTCATTTGCAAATCTGTAAAAGGTTTTTATTAGAGATTAGAAGCAATAGCTCCTTATCAATGTTTAGAATCATTTGTTGATGTGACCACCCCAGATATGATTGTACTCAGGAATCACAGTAAGTAATGATACAGTATTATGAATCATTCAGGGACTTCACTGGAAATTACACTTACTCTCCTTCAGCTGTGAAATTTCATTCCTAAGTTCAGCCATGAAGCTTTTGGACTGCTCAGAAGTTCCTCGAGCTGCAAGAATATCAATGAGAAAATCTCAGAGAATTGTTGAAGCATAGAAAGTAATTCATGCAGGCTCTCTCCAAGAGGAGTACAGCCTGTTTCTCACTTTCCTGCCTTGCTCTATCATTTCTTTTTTCTCTTTAGCTGCTGATATAATTCTCTTTCGAAAACCATGATTGAATCGGCCTTGCTGTGTTCTTCCAGCTTCCTGCCTGCCTATTTTGGATTCCAACATTTGCAGTGTTTTTGTCTCTAACCAACTTGGTCAAACTCTCCAGATCTGAACCAGTCATTGTAGAAACCTGGTGACCCATGGCACTGTTCCTTTACTAATCGTCTAACCCAACATTGTCACTCAGACGAACAATCCCTTCCTATTGACTATGTCCAGGCTCCTCGAAATCATGAACACCTGGATCAGTGGGTGGCACAGTGGTTAGCACTGCTGCCTCACGGCGCCAGAGACCCCCGGTTCAATTCCTGCCTTGGGCAACTGTCTGCGTGGGTTTCCTCCAGGTGCTCTGGTTCCCTCCCACAGTCCAAAGCTGCGCAGGTTAGGTGAATTGGCCATGCTAAATTACCTGTCATGTTAGGTGAAGGGGGTAAATATAGGGAAATGGGTCTGGGTTGGTGTGGACTTGTTGGGCCGAAGGGCCTGTTTCCACACTGTAAGTAATCTAATCTAAGAAAAACTCTCTCTAACATTTTCAGGAGCAACATTTTAGATCAAGTGGCACAGTTTGGAGAACAAGATCAGTCTTGGCTTTTCATTAGATTATCACAGAATCATAGATCATCAAATCCCAACAAATCCACACCGGCCCTCCAAAGAGTAACCCACCCAGACCCATCCCCCTACCCTATTACTCTACATTTACCCCTGACTAATGTATCTAACCTACACATCCCTGAACACTATGGGCAATTTAGCATGGCCAGTTCACCATAACCTGCACATCTTTGGACTGTGGGATGAAACTAGAGCTCCCAGAGAAAACCCCACGCAGACACGGGGAAAATGTGCAAACTCCACACAGACAGTCACCCAAGGCTAGAATCAAACCTGAGCACCTGACATTGAAAGGCAGCAGTGCTAACCACTCAGCCACCATGCCACTGGAGAGATTTAGGAGAGATCTTAATGGGTGACATCAATAAAATTATATCTACTGGTTGGTGAGCTACCTTTTAACTAGAGGTCTTCAGCTGAAAATCATCACCAGTTCACCGAAGGAATAGGTTCAGAATTCCTTTGTGCAAACCATTTCAAGAGATATCATCAGAACCAGGTAAGTGGGTAGAAGTGGAGTTCAGATCAGATATTTCAAAAAGAAAATGGAGAAATACAGGGGAACAGTGTAATCCTGAAGAAGGGTTCCACCTGAAATGTTGCCATGTCAATCTCCTGATATTCCCGGGCTTGCTGTGTTCTCCCAGCCTTCTACATGTCTGTTGACTGGAACATGAGCAGCCACAGACAGGAAGGTCCATGTCAGATCAAAGAGAAGAACTAACATCCCAAGCAACAGAAGGCTCAGGGTGGATGGGGGACGGGGCGGGGGTAGATGGGGGGAGCAAATGGGGGGAGCGAATGGGTGGGGTGGATGGGGTAGGGGGCTGGGAGTGGAAGGGGGTGCAGACGGATGGAGGTGGACAGGGTAGGGGGCGGGAGGGTGGTCGGGGAGTGGGATCTCACACATGGTGTGCTGCTGCCTAGTCTCCTGAACAGGGAGCGGACTTAGCAAGTGCTCACTGTGTCAATCCCATTGAACTGAATTGGGGGATGTTGGTGGGGGGCTTCAGCAATGCTGCAGGACCCTGACACACAAGGGTGTGTCTGCTCAGAAACAAAGCCTGACACAGAGAGAGGGGAACAAGGCAGGCCGAGTGAGAAAGAAGGAAGACTCAGAGACCCAGAGGAAAGGCATTGAATCCACTAACTGAATAATCAATTATCAGAACAAAATTGTGCTTGCCCATCTTGTTCAAATAATCAGGGTTCCTTTATATTTGTCCAAATGCCATTTAAGTGTTATTAATGTACCAGCATCAACCACTTCCACTGCCAGCTCATTCTATATGCGTACCGCCCTCTGTGTAGAAATGCTGCCCCTCAGGTTCGCTTTTATTCTGTCCCCTCTAACCTTAAACTGATGCCCTCCAGCCCTTGATTCCCCAATCCTGGGAAAAAGACTGAGTACATTCACTCTATCCATGCCTCGCATGATCTTATTCACTTCTACAAGATTTCCCCCTCAGTCTCCTATGCTCTAAGGAAAAAAGTCCCAGCTTGTCCAACCTCTCCCAATGACTCCGACCCTTGAGTCCTGGTGACGTCCTTGTAAATTTCTTCCACACTCTTTCCAGTTTAATAGCAT
This sequence comes from Chiloscyllium plagiosum, assembly GCF_037043375.1. Lineage (NCBI taxonomy): Eukaryota > Metazoa > Chordata > Chondrichthyes > Orectolobiformes > Hemiscylliidae > Chiloscyllium > Chiloscyllium plagiosum. Next base: position 31,174,871 of record NW_028270183.1, read on the forward strand.
CCTTCCTAAACTGACCAAAACTGAACACAATACTCCAAATGCAGCTTCACCAGCGTCTTATACAACTGCAGCAAAACTTCCCAACTACCATACTCACTGCCCTGACTGATGAAGACCAGTGCCAAAAACCTTCTTCACTGCCCTGTCTACCTGTGACTCCACTTTCAGAGAACAAAGCACCTGAGCTCCAAGCTCCCTCTGTTCCACTACACTCCTTAAGGCCCCACTATTCACCATGAAACTCCTACCTTGATTTGACTTTCCAAAATGCAACACCTCGCACTTGTCTAGATTAAACTCTATTTGCCATTCCTCAGTCTACTTTGCAAGGTTTGTGAAGGTTTGTAGCTCAGGTTGAGGTTTAGGGTGTAGGTTTGCTCGCTGAGCTGTAGGTTTGATATCCAGACGTTTCATTACCTGGCTAGGTAACATCATCAGTGGTGACCTCCAAGTGAAGCGAAGCTGTTGTCTCCTGCTTTCCATTTATATCTTTCTCCTGGATGGGGTTCCTGGGGTTTGTGGTGATGTCATTTCCTGTTCGTTTTCTGAGGGGTTGATAGATGGCATCTAGATCTATGTGTTTGTTTATGGCGTTGTGGTTGGAGTGCCAGGCCTCTAGGAATTCTCTGGCATGTCTTTGCTTAGCCTGTCCCAGGATAGATGTGTGTCAGTCTACTTTCCCAGCTGATCAATGTCCTGCTGCAATTTCTGATAACCTTCCTCACTGTCCACAATACTGTCTATTTTAGTGTCATCTGCAAACTTACTAATCCTGCCTTGTACATTCTTGTCCAAATTATTGATATCAATAAAAAACAGCAATGGGCCCAGCACCAACCCTGAGGCACTCCACTAGTCACAGGTCTCCAGTCCAACAAGCATCCTTCCACTATTACCCTCTGCTTCTGACCATCAAGCCAATTATGTATCCAGTTTGCCAGCTCCCCATGGATTCCATGCGATCTAACCTTCCAGAGCAGTCTTACCAAAGGCCTCATTCAGATCGCTCATCTAAATCAGTGATAAACATGGTGAATAAAAGGTTTCCCAGCACTGATCCCTTGGTGGCTCACTCATCACTGCCTGTAACTTGGAAAAAAACTTTATTCGTTTCTTTTCTGACAATGCACTTCTCTATCGATGTCTGTGCACCATTTCCGGTCCCATGTGTTTTAATTTGACATGCTCATTTCTCACATGGGACCGAGTTGAAACTTTCTGTATGTTCAAGGAAACCACATTAACTGGCTCCGTCTTATCAACTCCATTAATTACATTCTCAAAACCTTCCAGTAGATTTGTCAAGCACGATTTCCCTTTCCCAAATCCAGATTAACTTGGCCTGATGGTGACAATGTTTTCCAAGTGCTATGGTCTTCCATCATTTGTACCCTTCCCATGCCACGAGACCCACATGCAAGCTGCCTTGATTTCTCCCTTCAACAGGGACTGACTCAGCCTCTCTCAAAACTGTCCAGCTTCCAGAGTTTCACATCACCTTTCAGTTTACTCTGTGCCTTCAGGGGTCAAGGATCACAAGCTTCATCAACGAATGGATATCAACACACATCTAGATCCTTCCTCCCCCATCATTCTCTTGAACTACCTGTCTTCCTTTAATTCCACTCCTTGGCTGGGTTTTCACAATCGTTTCTGACCTGATGCACTCTGGTCCTCAATTCTCTGTCTTCGTAAAGACCTCAGCTTACTCAACTTACATATCAATCTCAACAATGCTAAGATTTCTTCCATTGTCTCCATCTCCATGCCCACTTTTTTAACCAAGAGTCTCCCCTGCTAATAAAAGCAACCCCTCCACCCATCTCCAACAGTCTCCCTTGACATGGGCACCACGCACCCTCTACATGGCCACCTCAATCTCTCTGTTCATCTCCCTCACCCAATTGTGTGTCTCCCTCTGATCCTGCTGAACCCTCTTCTCCGAAGTCCACCCCAAACATTGCCACCATGTTGCTGTTTTTGCTTGACATAATGGCCTCTGCCCAGCAAAGGCCAAACGGCAATTCCTCTGACCCCACCCTGGACCATGACCTCACGACTAAACATCAAGCTGTCGTGTCCAAAAGCAACAGTGACCTCAGATCCTGCACAGATCTTCCCTTCAGTGACTTTAGTATCATAGTCCCTCAGACCGTTTTATCCTCCTTCCCAAGATCCATAAATTAGAACTGTCCTGGCCAACCGACTGTTCATCTTGACCCTATCCCACTGAACTTCTTTCTTCATATCTCTCCCCCATTTCTCACCCCTTGTGCATTCACATTGGACTTCCATCCTTCTGACACCTTTCATCACCTCAACCGTTTGTAATCTCCAGTCCCGTGGGCTGAACCACTCCACTACACCATGGCTATCCAATCCGTCTACACCTTTATTCCCAGCAGAACACTGTCAGAGCTCCCTGCTTCTTCCTGATACAGTGGTCCAAATAATCCCTATCCACCACAGGGTGACCCAGGCTGAACGTGGTTTATTTATTGATTCATTTTGTGGGATGTGGGGGTTGCTAGCTGGGTCCAGCATTTATTGCCCTGTCCCTAGTTGCCCCTTGAGAAGGTGGGGTGAGCTGCCTTCTTGAACCACAGCAGTCCATCTGCTGTGGGTTGACCCACAATGCCCTTAGGGAGGGAATTCCAGGATTCTGACCCAGCGACTGTGAAGGAACGGCGATATATTTCTAAGTTAGGATGGTGAGTGCCTTCGAGGGGAATTTGAAGATGGTGGTGTCCCTATGTATCTGCTGCCCTTGTCCTTCATTGTGCAAGTGGGCATGGGTTTGGAAGGTGCTGTCTGAGGATCTTTGGTGAATTTCTGCAGTGCATCTTGTAGATGGCACACGCTGCTGCTACTGAGCGTTAGTGGTGGAGGAAGTGGATGTTTGTGGATGTGGTGCCAATCAAATCAGCTGCTTTATCCTGGATGGTGTTGAGCTTCTTGAGTGTTATTGGGGCAGCACCCATCCAGGTAAATGGGGCGTATTCCATCCCACTCCTGCCTTGTGCCTTGTAGATGGTGGACAGGCTTTGGGAAATCAGGAGGTGCGTTATTCCTAGCACCTGACCTGATCGTGTAGCCATTGAGTTTATGTGGTGAAGAGGCGATGGTTAGATTGTTACTTATTGGTAATGGTCATAGTCTGGCATTTGTGTGACACGAATGTTACTTGCCACTTGTTAGCCCATGCCTGGATATTGCCCAGATCTTGTTGCGTTTGGACACAGACTGCTTCAGTATCTGAGGAGTTGTGAATGGAGCTGAACATTGTGCAATCATCGGCAAACATCCCAATTTCGGACCTTCTGATGGGAGGAAGGTCATTGATGAAGCAGCTGAAGATGGTTGGGCCTTGGACACTACCTGAGGGACTCCTGCAGAGATGTCCTGGAACTGAGACGACTGACCTCCAACAACCATGACCAGCTTCCTATGTGTCAGGTATGATTCTAACCAATGGAGTTTGCCCCTTGATACACATGTTTGCCAGGGCTTCTTGATGGCACATCCAGTTCAATGCAGGCTTGATGTCAAGGGCTGTCACTCTACCCACATCCCCCCACCAGCCCCACCCCAACCCCTCTGGAATTCAGCTCGTTTGTCCATGTTTGAACCCAGGCTGTATTGAGGTCAAGAGCTGAGTGTCCCTGGGGTAACCCAAACTGAGCAGGTTATTGCTGAGCAGGTCCTGCTTGAGAGCGCTGTTGATGACCCCTTCCATCATATTACTGATGATCGAGAGTAAACTGATGGGGCGGTTATCGGCCGGGTGGGATTTGTCCTGCTTTTCATGTACAGGACATATCTGGACAATTTTCCACATTGTCGGGTAGATGCCAGGGTTGTAAATGTACTGGAATAGCTTGGCTCGGGGAGTGGCGAGTTCTGGAGCACAAGTCGTCAGTCCTATTGCCGGAATGTTGTCAGGGCCCGTAGCCTTTGCAGTATCTAGTGTCTCCAACTGTCCCTTGATATCATGTGGAGTGAATCGAATTGTTGAAGCCTGGTATCTGTGATGTTGGGGACCACTGGATCATCCACAGCCTTATCTTTCACACTGATGTGCTGGGCTCTTCCATCACTGAGGATGGGGATATGTGTGGAGGTTCCTCCTCTAGTGAGTAGTTTAATCATCCACCACTGTTCACGGCTGGATGTAGCAGGACTGCAGAGCTTCGATCTGATCCGTTCGTCATGGGATCGCTTGGTTCTGTCTCTCACTTGCTGCTTATGCTGTTTGGTAGCTTCACCAGGTTGGCACCTCATCTCCAGGTATGCCTGATGCTGCTCCTGGCATGCTCTCCTGCACTCCCCATTGAACCAGGATTGACCCCCCCTGGCGTGATGGTAATGGTTGAGAGGGGGATATGCCGGGCCTTGAGGTTTCAGATTGTGCTGGAGTACAGTTCTGCAGCTGTTGATGGCCCACAGTGTCTCATGGATGCCCCGTCCTGAGTTGCTCAATCGGTTGAAAGTCTGTCCCATTTAGCACGGTGATAGTGCCACACAACACGCTGGAGGGTATTCTCAATGTGAGGGTGGGACTTTGTCTCCTTACCGGTCACTCTTACCGCTCCTGTCCTGGATAGCTGGCAGATTGGTAAGGACGAGGTCAGGTATGTTTTGCTCCCGTCTCATTCTGAACAACCTCAGCTTCAATTTCACTCCCTTGCTCCAAACTAAAAGTGTGGCTCCAAGGTATCCACCTGGGGCTCTCAGTCATGATGGCCAGTTTGGGGGGGATGTATGGAGCATGAATTAATCCAGTCCGATCCGGTAACCCAGCCTGATCTCTTTCTCCTGGATCTGCCTGACAATATCAATTCCCCGAGCTGTTCCCGATAGAACAGTTCATTGCCTTATTTCCATTCTCTCCCTTTCGTCCAACTTCACCTGATCACTTTGGACCAGACTCCCCCTCCCCCTCCCCCTCCCCCCACCCCACACAGTTTGGCTCTGGAATTCTTTCAAATCAGGAACTGCAACCTGATTTTGAGATTGCTGATGTCCATTCCTGTGTTTCTAATTTTGTGAGTTACTTTTCAGAGCATGGCTCACTCAGGGAGTAAACACAAAGCCAGTGTTACTGACCCTCCTGGATTTATTGTAGAGATCGTCATGGGCTCTGTCCATCTCACAGCTAATTAATGCTCAAGGTAAGGCACTGAGGATTATGAAACTAATGAAAAAATTGTCATCTCTCAACCACTTGGTGACAGAATTAAATATCTGTGACCCTCATGTCATATAATACTCATACAGTCATCTTCACGCGAGCTGAACAGAGTGAGAAATGCTACAATCAAACATTCTTTCCCTGTTCGCAGAGTACTGACTGGTCATACAGTTTCTCTCACTGTTCAGACTTCCAGACTATCCGCAAGTCAATGACCTTATGGAATGATTCCTCCGAGGACCTGAGGAGGATGAGGAAAGTCCCCATCCCCAGGGCACAGCTCTCACCAAATATTTCCCAACAGGTTATGGAGTTGCTCACCAGAGTGGGGGTAGGGGGGAAAGGTTACACAGAGAAGGTGAGTATCAAGTGACAACAGGGAACGTGTAAACTTCCCATGAATCACAGGGAGAAAAGACAATCCCAGCAGAGGGATCTATTGGTTAATGTTGCAGGGCAACATCAGGAAAGGGAGGTTAATTCATGAGTAGATTATCCTTGGAGCATCAATCAATTGAGTCCATGTAGCTTTTGATCATAGCTAGAAAAACTATGCATTCAAACATATTTAAACAGGTACCATATAGCGAGATCCCATCTGCCCCTATTGATTGATTCTCAATTTTACTTCATTGAAGAAATAAAGCGTTCTCACATTTATCCTTCTTTTGGGAACTGTTCACATGGAGAAGACATGTCAGCATTTCCAGTGGGTTCGAACCCGACAGGATAACATCGTGCTCAGAGAAAGTGAGGACTGCAGATTCTGGAGATTTTTCATAGTCGAGAGTATGGTGCTGGGAAAGCACAGCAGGTCAGGTAGTATCTGAGGAGCAGGAGAATTGATGTTTCGGGCATAAGTTCTTCATCAGGAATGATAGTGCTGCTGATTTAATTCAGCCACACCAGCTCCGTGATGGGGAATGCAGCTCCTGCTGTGCTGGGTGGGGAACAGTCAGCTTGGAATAAGGAACAATACTGCGAAAGAGAACAGGAGAAACTGAACAGTGCTATTCCATCTCATTACTGCCAGAAATGACTATCATCCCCTTCCAAAGTTCAGTCTAATTTCCTTTCAGATTAGCGTTTCTATACTCACAATGTGGAAATGCTAACTACCATAAAATGTCTGATGACTGATGTGTTATTCCTCACTCCATTCCTGAATTAATAACACCAGCAATAAGAAAGACTGAGGCAGGAATATCTCAATTTATCCTTGTTAACGGTTATGCTTTGTTGACAAAACAAGTCCCATAAAGGATGACAAAACTTACATAGTTTAAACACAGTGCCTAGGATCACCACAGACAGCAGGATGGAGACACCCAGGAGAACGTAGATCACCAGAGGTGTCCATTTTCCTTGGATAAGTTCTCTTGACCAGCCACGATACTCTGTAATGTGTAACGGAAAGTCATCAATGAGCAGTTCAGGGAACCATTTTACAAAGAAGACTTTAAACCTTCACTTATGTGATTCTGAAGAAGAGGGGGAGGGGCCAACCGTTAGTGGAAGATATTGAAGCTTGTACCCAAACACATAAAGGACAAAGTAGCCTGTGGATCACATCCCCAAGCATCCACTCCCTCTACCACAGACACACACGGGCAGCACTGTGTACTATCTACCAGATGTACTGCAGGAATTCAGCAAACATCCTCAGGCAGCACCTTCCAAACCATCGCCACTTCCATCTAGAAGGACCAGGGCAGCAGATACATGGGAACGCCACCCCCTGCAAGTTCCCCTCTAAACCACACACCATCCTGACAGAAATATACCATCATCCCTTCACTGACACTGAGTGAAAATCCTGGAACTCCCTCCCTATGGGTATTGTGCATCAACCAACAACACGTGGACTATAGTGATTTCAAGAAGGGAGCTCCCCCACCACCTTCTCAAGGAGCAACTAGGGACAGGGTAATAAATGCTGGACCCAGCCAGCGACCCCCATATCCCAGGAGTGAATATAGAAAACATGTGTTTCTTCAATTTGAGAACATTCAGAAACAGTAGCTTGAAGATCTAAACTAAGCAATAAATGGAAGTGATGTCAGTTATGGACAACAGACACATGGGGCAGACCTTGTAAGGCCCTGAAGGCCTTAGATAATGGAGAGAAATCTGGGACAATGATGGGAAAAGGCCACTGAGACTCCTCTCAATGTTGGGAGGAATTTGTTGTGTTTTTCTCCTGGAGTTCCAGGCATGTGGTTCTCACTAAGGAACAGCAAGGTGCCTCGAAATGGGGATTACTGCTTGTCATCAACCTCATTAGCATTGTCTCTCACATCATTCATATCTAAGTTCCTGCCCTCGCACCTGCTGAATAGAAACTCTGTCCCTCCCTACTATCACCTAATCAAGGAGCGTCGCTCCGAAAGCTAGTGTGCTTCCAATTAAACCTGTTGGACTATAACCTGGTGTTGTGTGATTTTTAACTATGTCCCTCCCTGCCGTCCCCCTTCACGGTTTGATCCTGCAGCACTGGCCTTTGATGAGAGGGGCTCTGCTTGTCACTGGCCGCTCAGGTGGTTCCTTTCTTCCTGCTGGAGGAACAGGAAGAACGTTTTATGTCCTCGTTGTTCAGTCATTGTGTCTGACACCTGCACACACAAGATGGGTGCTGGAGGAAAATAAACACGACTGCTGTGAGGTGAAAAGATAAAATAAGAAAATAAAGGAAAGGAAAATAGAAACTGTGAGCCAGGAATCTTGAGGGACAGGATGTACATGTATTTGGAAAAGCAAGGACTGATTAGGGATAGTCAACATGGCTTTATGCATGGGAAATCATGTCTCACAAACTTGATTGAGTTTTTTGAAGAATTAACAAAGAGCATTGATGAGGGCAGAGTGGTAGATGTGACCTATATGTACTTCAGTAAGGCGCTTGGCAAGGTTCCCCATTGGAGACTGATTAGATTGGATTCCCTACAGTGTGGAAACAGGCCCTTCGGTCCAACAAGTCCACACCGACTCTCCGAAGAGTAACCCACCCAGACCCATTTCCCTCTGACTAATGCACCTAGCACTACGGGCAATTTAGCATGGCCACTCCACCTGACCTGCACATCTTTGGACTGTGGGAGGAAACTGGAGCACCCGGAGGAAACCCACACAGACACGGGGAGAACGTGCAAACTCCACACAGACAGTCACCCAAGGCTGGAATCGAACGTGGGACCCTGGTGCTGTGAGACAGCAGTGCTAACCACTGAGCCACCATGCCACCCCATTTAGCAAGGTTAGATCTCACGGAATAAAGGAAGAACTCGCCATTTGGATACAGAACTGGCTCAAAGTAGAAGACAGAGGGTGGTGGTGGAGGGTTATTTTTCAGACTGGAGGCCTGTGACCAGTGGAGTGCCACAAGGATCCGTGCTGGGCCCTCTACTTTTTGGCATTTACATAAATGATTTGGATGTGAGCATAAGAGGTACAGTTAGTAAGTTTGCAGATGACACCAAAATTGGAGGTGTAGTGGACAGCAAAGAAGATTACCTTGGATTACAACAGGACCTGGACCAGATGGGCCAATGGGCTGAGAAGTGGCAGATGGAGTTTAATTCAGAAAAATGCGAGGTGCTGCATTTTGGGAAAGCAAATCTTAGCAGGACTTATACACTTAATGGTAAGGTCCTAGAGAGTGTTACTGAATAAAGAGACCTTGGAGGGCAGGTTCATAGCTCCTTGAAAGTGGAGTCGCAGTGAAGTTTGTTATGCTTTCTTTTATTGGTCAAGTATTGAGTACAGGAGTTGAGTACAGGTTATGTTGCGGCTGTACAAGACATTGGTTAGGCCACTGTTGGAATATTGCATGCAATTCTGGTCTCCTTCCTATCAAAAAGATGTTGTAAAACTTGAAAGGGTTCAGAAAAGATTTACAAGGATGTTGCCAGGGTTTGAGCTATAGGGAGAGGCTGAACAGGCTGGGACTGTTTTCCCTGGAGCGTCGGAGGCTGAGGGGTGACCTTATAGAGGTTTACAAAATTATGAGGGGCATGGATAGGATAAATAGCCAAAGTCTTTTCCCTGGGATTGGGAGTCCAGAACTAGAGGGAATAGGTTTAGGGTGAGAGGGGAAAGATATAAAAGAGACCTAAGGGGCAACCTTTTCATGCAGATGATGGTATGTGTATGGATTAAGCTGCCATAGGAAGTGATGGAGGCTGGTACAATTGCAAAATTTAAAAGGCATCTGAATGGGTATATGAATAGGAAGAGTTTGGAGGGTTATGGGCCTGGTGTTGGCAGGTGGGACTAGATTGTTTTGGGATATCTGGTCAGCATGGATGGGTTGGGCTGAAGGATCTGTTTCCATACTGTACATCTCGATGACTCTATGATTCTAATTCCCAAAATGGAATCCGAGTGTGAAATCCGACATCTCTGACCTACTGCTTGTTCCTCCAAAACCCTTGGCTTCCTGGCACCAGTATCTGTGGATACCCTCCAAGAGCAGTGACAGCACACACCCCCAGTGTGCCCGCATCTGTGTGACCGTGTATGTGTGCCCACGTCTGTGTGCCTGCGTCTCTGCTCCCATGTCTGTATGACTGTGTCTGTATGCCAGTGTCTGTGTGCCTATGTCTGTGTGCCAGTGTGTGGGCGTGTCTGTCTTCCCATGTCTGTATGCCCATGTCTGTGTGCCAGTCTGTGTGGCTGTGTCTGTGTTCCCATTCCTGTGTTCCTGTCTGTGTGCCAGTGTCTCTGTCCCAGTGTCTGTGTGCCCATGTCTGTGTGCCAGTGTCTGTGTCTCCATGTCTGTGTGCCAGTGTCTGTGTTCCCATGTCTGTGTGTCAGTGTCTGCATGCCCATGTCTGTGTGCCAGTGTTTGCGTGCCGGTGTCTGTGTGCCAGTGTCTGTGTCTCCATGTCTGTGTACCAGTGTCTGTGTCTCCATGTCTGTGTGTCAGTGTCTGCATGCCCATGTCTGTGTGCCAGTGTTATCATGCCGGTGTCAGTGTGCCAGTGTCTGTGTTACCATGTCTGTGTGCCAGTGTCTGAATTACCATGTCTGTGTGTCAGTGTCTGTGTGTCCATGTCAGTGTGCCAGTGTCTGTGTGCCCATGTCTATGTGCTGGTGTCTGTGTGCCCATGTCTGTGTGCCGGTATCTGTGTGCCCATGTCTGTGTTCCCGTGTCTGTGTTCCCGTGTCTGTGTGCCGGTATCTGTGTGCCCGGGTCTGTGTTCCCTGTCTGTGTGCCCATGTCTGTGTTCCTGTGTCTGTGTTCCTGTGTCGGTGTGCCCGTGTCTGTGTTCCCGTGTCTGTGTTCCTGTGTCTGTGTTCCTGTGTCTGTGTGCCCATGTCTGTGTTCCCGTGTCTGTGTTCCCGTGTCTGTGTTCCTGTATCTGTGTTCCCGTGTCTGTGTGCTGGTATTTGTGTTCCCCTGTCTGTGTTCCCGTGTCTGTGTTCCTGTGTCTGTGTTCCATGTCTGTGTTCCCGTGTCTGTGTTCCTGTGTCTGTATGCCCGTGTCTGTGTTCCTGTGTCTGTGTGCCCATGTCTGTGTTCCTGTGTCTGTGTTCCCGTGTCTGTGTTCCCATGTCTGTGTTCCTGTGTCTGTGTGCCCGTGTCTGTGTTCCCGCGCCTGGGTTCCCGTGTCTGTGTTCCTGTGTCTGTGTGCCCATGTCTGTGTTCCCGTGTCTGTGTTCCCGTGTCTGTGTTCCTGTATCTGTGGTCCCATGTCTGTGTTCCCGCGTCTGTGTTCCTGTGTCTGTGTTCCCGTGTCTATGTGCTGGTATCTGTGTTCCCATGTCTGTGTTCCCGTGTCTGTGTTCCTGTGTCTGTGTGCCCATGTCTGTGTTCCTGTGTCTGTGTTCCTGTGTCTGTGTTCCCGTGTCTGTGTTCCTGTGCCTGTGTTCCTGTGTCTGTGTGCCCGTGTCTGTGTTCCTGTGTCTGTGTTCCTGTGTCTGTGTTCCCATGTCTGTGTTCCTGTGTCTGTGTTCCCGTGTCTGTGTGCCCATGTCTGTGTTCCCGTGTCTGTGTTCCCGTGTCTGTGTTCCTGTATCTGTGTTCCCGTGTCTGTGTTCCCGTGTCTGTGTTTCCCTGTCTGCGTTCCTGTATCTGTGTTCCCGTGTCTGTGTTCCCGCGTCTGTGTTCGCTTGTCTGTGTTCCTGTGTCTGTGTTCCTGTGTCTGTGTGCCCGTGTCTGTGTTCCTGTGTCTGTGTTCCTGTGTCTGTGTTCCCATGTCTGTGTGCCCGTGTCTGTGTGCCCATGTCTGTGTTCTTGCGTCTGTGTGCCCATGTCTGTGTTCCTGTGTCTGTGTTCCTGTGTCTGTGTGCCCGTGTCTGTGTTCCCGTGCCTGTGTTCCCGTGTCTGTGTTCCTGTGTCTGTGTTCCTGTGTCTGTGTGCCCATGTCTGTGTTCCCGTGTCTGTGTTCCCGTGTCTGTGTTCCTGTATCTGTGTTCCCGTGTCTGTGTTCCCGCGTCTGTGTTCCTGTGTCTGTTTTCCCGTGCCTGTGTGCTGGTATCTGTGTTCCCATGTCTGTGTTCCCGTGTCTGTGTTCCTGTGTCTGTGTGCCCATGTCTGTGTTCCTGTGTCTGTCTTCCCGTGTCTGTGTTCCCATGTCTGTGTTCCTGTGTCTGTGTTCCTGTGTCTGTGTTCCCGTGTCTGTGTTCCTGTGCCTGTGTTCCTGTGTCTGTGTGACCGTGTATGTGTGCCCACGTCTGTGTGCCTGCGTCTCTGCTCCCATGTCTGTATGACTGTGTCTGTATGCCAGTGTCTGTGTGCCTATGTCTGTGTGCCCATGTCTGTGTTCCTGTGTCTGTGTTCCTGTGTCTGTGTTCCCGTGTCTGTGTTCCCGTGTCTGTGTTCCTGTGGTCTGTGTTCCTGCGTCTGTGTGCCCATGTCTGTGTTCCCGTGTCTGTGTTCCCGTGTCTGCGTTCCTGTATCCGTGTTCCCGTGTCTGTGTTCCCGCGTCTGTGTTCCTGTGCCTGTGTTCCCATGTCTGTGTGCTGGTATCTGTGTTCCTGTGTCTGTGTTCCCGTGTCTGTGTGCCGGTATCTGTGTTCCCGTGTCTGTGTGCCCGTGTGTGTGTTCCCATGTCTCTGCTCCCATGCCTGTGTTCCCTTGTCTGTGTTCCCATGTCTGTGTTCCTCTGTCTGTGTGCCCGTGCCTGTGTTCCCGTGTCTGTGTTCCTGTGTCTGTGTGCCCATGTCTCTGCTCCCATGTCTGTGCGCCCATGTCTGTGTGCTGTTGTCTGTGTTCTCGTGTCTGTGTTCCTGTGTCTGTGTGCCCATGTCTGTGTTCCCGTGTCTGTGTTCCCGTGTCTGCGTTCCTGTATCTGTGTTCCCGTGTCTGTGTTCCCGCGTCTGTGTTCCTGTGTCTGTGTTCCCATGTCTGTGTGCTGGTATCTGTGTTCCCATGTCTGTGTTCCCGTGTCTGTGTTCCTGTGTCTGTGTGCCCATGCCAGTGTTCCCGTGTCTATGTTCCCGTGTCTGTGTGCCCGTGTCTGTGTTCCTGCGTCTGTGTTCCTGTGTCTCTGTTCCTGTGTCTGTGTGCCCGTGTCTGTGTTCCTGTGTCTGTGTGCCCATTTCTGTGTTCCCGTGTCTGTGTTCCCGTGTCTGTGCGCCGGTATCTGTGTTCCCGTGTCTGTGTTCCAGTGTCTGTGTGCCGGTATCTGTGCTCCCCTGTCTGTGTGCCCGTATCTGTGTTCCCATGTCTGTGTTCCCGTGTCTGTGTGCCGTTATCTGTGCTCCCGTGTCTCTGCTCCCATGTCTCTGCTCCCGTGTCTGTGTTCCCGTGCCTGTGTTCCCGTGTCTGCGTGCCCGTGTCTGAGTGCCGGTATCTGTGTTCCCGTGTCTGTGTTCCCATGTCTGTGTGCCGTTATCTGTGCTCCCGTGTCTCTGCTCCCATGTCTCTGCTCCCATATCTCTGCGCCCGTGTCTGTGTGCTGTTGTCTGTGTTCCCGTGTCTGTGTTCCTGTGTCTGTGTTCCCGTGTCTGTGTTCCCGTGTCTGTGTTCCTGTGTCTCTGTTCCTGTGTCTGTGTGCCCGTGTCTGTGTTCCTGTGTCTGTGTGCCCATTTCTGTGTTCCCGTGTCTGTGTTCCCGTGTCTGTGCGCCGGTATCTGTGTTCCCGTGTCTGTGTTCCAGTGTCTGTGTGCCGGTATCTGTGCTCCCCTGTCTGTGTGTCCGTGTCTGTGTTCCCATGTCTCTGCTCACATGTCTGTGCACCCGTGTCTGTGTGCTGTTGTCTGTGTTCCCGTGTCTGTGTGCTGGTATCTGTGTTCCCATGTCTGTGTTCCCGTGTCTGTGTTCCTGTGTCAGTGTGCCCATGTCTGTGTCCCCATGTCTCTGTTCCTGTGTCTGTGTGCCCGTGTCTGTGTTCCTGTGTCTGTGTGCCCATGTCTGTGTTCCCGTGTCTGTGTTCCCGTGTCTGTGTGCCGGTATCTGTGTTCCCGTGTATGTGTGCCCGTGTGTGTGTTCCCATGTCTCTGCTCCCATGCCTGTGTTCCCTTGTCCGTGTTCCCATGTCTGTGTTCCTCTGTCTATGTGCCCGTGCCTGTGTTCCCGTGTCTGTGTTCCTGTATCTGTGTGCCCATGTCTCTGCTCCCATGTCTGTGCGCCCATGTCTGTGTGCTGTTGTCTGTGTTCTCGTGTCTGTGTTCCTGTGTCTGTGTGCCCATGTCTGTGTTCCCGTGTCTGTGTTTCCCTGTCTGCGTTCCTGTATCTGTGTTCCCGTGTCTGTGTTCCCGCGTCTGTGTTCCTGTGTCTGTGTTCCCATGTCTGTGTGCTGGTATCTGTGTTCCCATGTCTGTGTTCCCGTGTCTGTGTTCCTGTGTCTGTGTTCCCATGTCTGTGTGCCCGTGTCTGTGTGCCCATGTCTGTGTTCTTGCGTCTGTGTGCCCATGTCTGTGTTCCTGTGTCTGTGTTCCTGTGTCTGTGTGCCCGTGTCTGTGTTCCCGTGCCTGTGTTCCCGTGTCTGTGTTCCTGTGTCTGTGTTCCTGTGTCTGTGTGCCCATGTCTGTGTTCCCGTGTCTGTGTTCCCGTGTCTGTGTTCCTGTATCTGTGTTCCCGTGTCTGTGTTCCCGCGTCTGTGTTCCTGTGTCTGTGTTCCCATGCCTGTGTGCTGGTATCTGTGTTCCCATGTCTGTGTTCCCGTGTCTGTGTTCCTGTGTCTGTGTGCCCATGTCTGTGTTCCTGTGTCTGTCTTCCCGTGTCTGTGTTCCCATGTCTGTGTTCCTGTGTCTGTGTTCCTGTGTCTGTGTTCCCGTGTCTGTGTTCCTGTGCCTGTGTTCCTGTGTCTGTGTGACCGTGTATGTGTGCCCACGTCTGTGTGCCTGCGTCTCTGCTCCCATGTCTGTATGACTGTGTCTGTATGCCAGTGTCTGTGTGCCTATGTCTGTGTGCCCATGTCTGTGTTCCTGTGTCTGTGTTCCTGTGTCTGTGTTCCCGTGTCTGTGTTCCCGTGTCTGTGTTCCTGTGTCTGTATGCCCGTGTCTGTGTTCCTGTGTCTGTGTGCCCATGTCTGTGTTCCTGTGTCTGTGTTCCCGTGTCTGTGTTCCCATGTCTGTGTTCCTGTGTCTGTGTGCCCGTGTCTGTGTTCCCGCGCCTGGGTTCCCGTGTCTGTGTTCCTGTGTCTGTGTGCCCATGTCTGTGTTCCCGTGTCTGTGTTCCCGTGTCTGTGTTCCTGTATCTGTGGTCCCGTGTCTGTGTTCCCGCGTCTGTGTTCCTGTGTCTGTGTTCCCGTGTCTATGTGCTGGTATCTGTGTTCCCATGTCTGTGTTCCCGTGTCTGTGTTCCTGTGTCTGTGTGCCCATGTCTGTGTTCCTGTGTCTGTCTTCCCGTGTCTGTGTTCCCATGTCTGTGTTCCTGTGTCTGTGTTCCTGTGTCTGTGTTCCCGTGTCTGTGTTCCTGTGCCTGTGTTCCTGTGTCTGTGTGCCCGTGTCTGTGTTCCTGTGTCTGTGTTCCTGTGTCTGTGTTCCCATGTCTGTGTTCCTGTGTCTGTGTTCCCGTGTCTGTGTGCCCATGTCTGTGTTCGCTTGTCTGTGTTCCTGTGTCTGTGTTCCCATGTCTGTGTTCCTGTGTCTGTGTTCCCGTGTCTGTGTGCCCATGTCTGTGTTCCCGTGTCTGTGTTCCCGTGTCTGTGTTCCTGTATCTGTGTTCCCGTGTCTGTGTTCCCATGTCTGTGTTCCTGTGTCTGTGTTCCTGTGTCTGTGTTCCCGTGTCTGTGTTCCTGTGCCTGTGTTCCTGTGTCTGTGTGCCCGTGTCTGTGTTCCTGTGTCTGTGTTCCTGTGTCTGTGTTCCCATGTCTGTGTTCCTGTGTCTGTGTTCCCGTGTCTGTGTGCCCATGTCTGTGTTCCCGTGTCTGTGTTCCCGTGTCTGTGTTCCTGTATCTGTGTTCCCGTGTCTGTGTTCCCGTGTCTGTGTTTCCCTGTCTGCGTTCCTGTATCTGTGTTCCCGTGTCTGTGTTCCCGCGTCTGTGTTCGCTTGTCTGTGTTCCTGTGTCTGTGTTCCTGTGTCTGTGTGCCCATGCCTGTGTTCCCTTGTCCGTGCTCCCATGTCTGTGTTCCTCTGTCTATGTGCCCGTGCCTGTGTTCCCGTGTCTGTGTTCCTGTATCTGTGTGCCCATGTCTCTGCTCACATGTCTGTGCGCCCATGTCTGTGTGCTGTTGTCTGTGTTCTCGTGTCTGTGTTCCTGTGTCTGTGTGCCCATGTCTGTGTTCCCGTGTCTGTGTTTCCCTGTCTGCGTTCCTGTATCTGTGTTCCCGTGTCTGTGTTCCCGCGTCTGTGTTCCTGTGTCTGTGTTCCCATGTCTGTGTGCTGGTATCTGTGTTCCCATGTCTGTGTTCCCGTGTCTGTGTTCCTGTGTCTGTGTTCCCATGTCTGTGTGCCCGTGTCTGTGTGCCCATGTCTGTGTTCTTGCGTCTGTGTGCCCATGTCTGTGTTCCTGTGTCTGTGTTCCTGTGTCTGTGTGCCCGTGTCTGTGTTCCCGTGCCTGTGTTCCCGTGTCTGTGTTCCTGTGTCTGTGTTCCTGTGTCTGTGTGCCCATGTCTGTGTTCCCGTGTCTGTGTTCCCGTGTCTGTGTTCCTGTATCTGTGTTCCCGTGTCTGTGTTCCCGCGTCTGTGTTCCTGTGTCTGTGTTCCCGTGCCTGTGTGCTGGTATCTGTGTTCCCATGTCTGTGTTCCCGTGTCTGTGTTCCTGTGTCTGTGTGCCCATGTCTGTGTTCCTGTGTCTGTCTTCCCGTGTCTGTGTTCCCATGTCTGTGTTCCTGTGTCTGTGTTCCTGTGTCTGTGTTCCCGTGTCTGTGTTCCTGTGCCTGTGTTCCTGTGTCTGTGTGACCGTGTATGTGTGCCCACGTCTGTGTGCCTGCGTCTCTGCTCCCATGTCTGTATGACTGTGTCTGTATGCCAGTGTCTGTGTGCCTATGTCTGTGTGCCCATGTCTGTGTTCCTGTGTCTGTGTTCCTGTGTCTGTGTTCCCGTGTCTGTGTTCCCGTGTCTGTGTTCCTGTGGTCTGTGTCCCTGCGTCTGTGTGCCCATGTCTGTGTTCCCGTGTCTGTGTTCCCGTGTCTGCGTTCCTGTATCCGTGTTCCCGTGTCTGTGTTCCCGCGTCTGTGTTCCTGTGTCTGTGTTCCCATGTCTGTGTGCTGGTATCTGTGTTCCTGTGTCTGTGTTCCCGTGTCTGTGTGCCGGTATCTGTGTTCCCGTGTCTGTGTGCCCGTGTGTGTGTTCCCATGTCTCTGCTCCCATGCCTGTGTTCCCTTGTCTGTGTTCCCATGTCTGTGTTCCTCTGTCTGTGTGCCCGTGCCTGTGTTCCCGTGTCTGTGTTCCTGTGTCTGTGTGCCCATGTCTCTGCTCCCATGTCTGTGCGCCCATGTCTGTGTGCTGTTGTCTGTGTTCTCGTGTCTGTGTTCCTGTGTCTGTGTGCCCATGTCTGTGTTCCCGTGTCTGTGTTCCCGTGTCTGCGTTCCTGTATCTGTGTTCCCGTGTCTGTGTTCCCGCGTCTGTGTTCCTGTGTCTGTGTTCCCATGTCTGTGTGCTGGTATCTGTGTTCCCATGTCTGTGTTCCCGTGTCTGTGTTCCTGTGTCTGTGTGCCCATGCCAGTGTTCCCGTGTCTATGTTCCCGTGTCTGTGTGCCCGTGTCTGTGTTCCTGCGTCTGTGTTCCTGTGTCTCTGTTCCTGTGTCTGTGTGCCCGTGTCTGTGTTCCTGTGTCTGTGTGCCCATTTCTGTGTTCCCGTGTCTGTGTTCCCGTGTCTGTGCGCCGGTATCTGTGTTCCCGTGTCTGTGTTCCAGTGTCTGTGTGCCGGTATCTGTGCTCCCCTGTCTGTGTGCCCGTATCTGTGTTCCCATGTCTGTGTTCCCGTGTCTGTGTGCCGTTATCTGTGCTCCCGTGTCTCTGCTCCCATGTCTCTGCTCCCATGTCTGTGTTCCCGTGCCTGTGTTCCCGTGTCTGCGTGCCCGTGTCTGAGTGCCGGTATCTGTGTTCCCGTGTCTGTGTTCCCATGTCTGTGTGCCGTTATCTGTGCTCCCGTGTCTCTGCTCCCATGTCTCTGCTCCCATATCTCTGCGCCCGTGTCTGTGTGCTGCTGTTTGTGTTCCCGTGTCTGTGTTCCTGTGTCTGTGTTCCCGTGTCTGTGTTCCCGTGTCTGTGTTCCTGTGTCTCTGTTCCTGTGTCTGTGTGCCCGTGTCTGTGTTCCTGTGTCTGTGTGCCCATTTCTGTGTTCCCGTGTCTGTGTTCCCGTGTCTGTGCGCCGGTATCTGTGTTCCCGTGTCTGTGTTCCAGTGTCTGTGTGCCGGTATCTGTGCTCCCCTGTCTGTGTGTCCGTGTCTGTGTTCCCATGTCTCTGCTCACATGTCTGTGCACCCGTGTCTGTGTGCTGTTGTCTGTGTTCCCGTGTCTGTGTGCTGGTATCTGTGTTCCCATGTCTGTGTTCCCGTGTCTGTGTTCCTGTGTCTATGTGCCCATGTCTGTGTTCCCATGTCTCTGTTCCTGTGTCTGTGTGCCCGTGTCTGTGTTCCTGTGTCTGTGTGCCCATGTCTGTGTTCCCGTGTCTGTGTTCCCGTGTCTGTGTGCCGGTATCTGTGTTCCCGTGTCTGTGTGCCCGTGTGTGTGTTCCCATGTCTCTGCTCCCATGCCTGTGTTCCCTTGTCCGTGTTCCCATGTCTGTGTTCCTCTGTCTATGTGCCCGTGCCTGTGTTCCCGTGTCTGTGTTCCTGTGTCTGTGTGCCCATGTCTCTGCTCCCATTTCTGTGCGCCCATGTCTGTGTGCTGTTGTCTGTGTTCTCGTGTCTGTGTTCCTGTGTCTGTGTGCCCATGTCTGTGTTCCCGTGTCTGTGTTTCCCTGTCTGCGTTCCTGTATCTGTGTTCCCGTGTCTGTGTTCCCGCGTCTGTGTTCCTGTGTCTGTGTTCCCATGTCTGTGTGCTGGTATCTGTGTTCCCATGTCTGTGTTCCCGTGTCTGTGTTCCTGTGTCTGTGTGCCCATGCCTGTGTTCCCGTGTCTATGTTCCCGTGTCTGTGTGCCGGTATCTGTGCTCCCGTGTCTGTGTGCCCGTGTCTGTGTGCCCATGTCTCTGCTCCCATGTCTGTGCGCCCGTGTCTGTGTGCTGTTGTCTGTGATCCCGTGTCTGTGTGCTGGTATCTGTGTTCCCATGTCTGTGTTCTCGTGTCTGTGTTCCTGTGTCAGTGTGCCCATGTCTGTGTTCCCGTGTCTGTGTTCCTGTGTCTGTGTGCCCGTGTCTGTGTTCCTGCGTCTGTGTGCCCGTGTCTGTGTTCCCGTGTCTGTGTTCCTGTGTCTGTGTGCCGGTATCTGTGTTCCCATTTCTGTGTTCCCGTGTCTGTGTTCCCGTGTCTGTGCGCCGGTATCTGTGTTCCCGTGTCTGTGTTCCAGTGTCTGTGTGCCGGTATCTGTGCTCCCCTGTCTGTGTTCCCGTGTCTGTGTTCCTGTGTCTCTGTTCCTGTGTCTGTGTGCCCGTGTCTGTGTTCCCGCGCCTGTGTTCCTGTGTCTGGGTTCCCGTGTCTGTGTGCTGGTATCTGTGTTCCCATGTCTGTGTTCGCGTGTCTGTGTTCCTGTGTCTCTGTTCCTGTGTCTGTGTGCCCGTGTCTGTGTTCCCGTGTCTGTGTTCCTGTATCTGTGTGCCGGTATCTGTGCTCCCCTGTCTGTGTTCCCGTGTCTGTGTTCCTGTGTCTCTGTTCCTGTGTCTGTGTGCCCGTGTCTGTGTTCCTGTGTCTGTGTTCCTGTGTCTGTGTTCCCATGTCTGTGTGCCCGTGTCTGTGTGCCCATGTCTGTGTTCTTGAGTCTGTGTGCCCATGTCTGTGTTCCTGTGTCTGTGTTCCTGTGTCTGTGTGCCCGTGCCTGTGTTCCCGTGCCTGTGTTCCCGTGTCTGTGTTCCTGTGTCTGTGTTCCTGTGTCTGTGTGCCCATGTCTGTGTTCCCGTGTCTGTGTTCCCGTGTCTGAGTTCCTGTATCTGTGTTCCCATGTCTGTGTTCCAGCGTCTGTGTTCCTGTGTCTGTGTTCCCGTGCCTGTGTGCTGGTATCTGTGTTCCCATGTCTGTGTTCCCGTGTCTGTGTTCCTGTGTCTGTGTGCCCATGTCTGTGTTCCTGTGTCTGTCTTCCCCTGTCTGTGTTCCCATGTCTGTGTTCCTGTGTCTGTGTTCCTGTGTCTGTGTTCCCGTGTCTGTGTGCTGGTATCTGTGTTCCCATGTCTGTGTTCTCGTGTCTGTGTTCCTGTGTCAGTGTGCCCATGAATGTGTTCCCGTGTCTGTGTTCCTGTGTCTGTGTGCCCGTGTCTGTGTTCCTGGTCTGTGTGCCCATGTCTGTGTTCCCGTGTCTGTGTTCCAGTGTCTGTGTGCCGGTATCTGTGCTCCCCTGTCTGTGTGTCCGTGTCTGTGTTCCCATGTCTCTGCTCACATGTCTGTGCACCCGTGTCTGTGTGCTGTTGTCTGTGTTCCCGTGTCTGTGTGCTGGTATCTGTGTTCCCATGTCTGTGTTCCCGTGTCTGTGTTCCTGTGTCTGTGTGCCCATGTCTGTGTTCCCATGTCTCTGTTCCTGTGTCTGTGTGCCCGTGTCTGTGTTCCTGTGTCTGTGTGCCCATGTCTGTGTTCCCGTGTCTGTGTTCCCGTGTCTGTGTGCCGGTATCTGTGTTCCCGTGTCTGTGTGCCCGTGTGTGTGTTCCCATGTCTCTGCTCCCATGCCTGTGTTCCCTTGTCCGTGTTCCCATGTCTGTGTTCCTCTGTCTATGTGCCCGTGCCTGTGTTCCCGTGTCTGTGTTCCTGTGTCTGTGTGCCCATGTCTCTGCTCCCATTTCTGTGCGCCCATGTCTGTGTGCTGTTGTCTGTGTTCTCGTGTCTGTGTTCCTGTGTCTGTGTGCCCATGTCTGTGTTCCCGTGTCTGTGTTTCCCTGTCTGCGTTCCTGTATCTGTGTTCCCGTGTCTGTGTTCCCGCGTCTGTGTTCCTGTGTCTGTGTTCCCATGTCTGTGTGCTGGTATCTGTGTTCCCATGTCTGTGTTCCCGTGTCTGTGTTCCTGTGTCTGTGTGACCATGCCTGTGTTCCCGTGTCTATGTTCCCGTGTCTGTGTGCCGGTATCTGTGCTCCCGTGTCTGTGTGCCCGTGTCTGTGTGCCCATGTCTCTGCTCCCATGTCTGTGCGCCCGTGTCTGTGTGCTGTTGTCTGTGATCCCGTGTCTGTGTGCTGGTATCTGTGTTCCCATGTCTGTGTTCTCGTGTCTGTGTTCCTGTGTCAGTGTGCCCATGTCTGTGTTCCCGTGTCTGTGTTCCTGTGTCTGTGTGCCCGTGTCTGTGTTCCTGCGTCTGTGTGCCCATGTCTGTGTTCCCGTGTCTGTGTTCCTGTGTCTGTGTGCCGGTATCTGTGTTCCCATTTCTGTGTTCCCGTGTCTGTGTTCCCGTGTCTGTGCGCCGGTATCTGTGTTCCCGTGTCTGTGTTCCAGTGTCTGTGTGCCGGTATCTGTGCTCCCCTGTCTGTGTTCCCGTGTCTGTGTTCCTGTGTCTCTGTTCCTGTGTCTGTGTGCCCGTGTCTGTGTTCCCGCGCCTGTGTTCCTGTGTCTGGGTTCCCGTGTCTGTGTGCTGGTATCTGTGTTCCCATGTCTGTGTTCGCGTGTCTGTGTTCCTGTGTCTCTGTTCCTGTGTCTGTGTGCCCGTGTCTGTGTTCCCGTGTCTGTGTTCCTGTATCTGTGTGCCGGTATCTGTGCTCCCCTGTCTGTGTTCCCGTGTCTGTGTTCCTGTGTCTCTGTTCCTGTGTCTGTGTGCCCGTGTCTGTGTTCCTGTGTCTGTGTTCCTGTGTCTGTGTTCCCATGTCTGTGTGCCCGTGTCTGTGTGCCCATGTCTGTGTTCTTGCGTCTGTGTGCCCATGTCTGTGTTCCTGTGCCTGTGTTCCTGTGTCTGTGTGCCCGTGTCTGTGTTCCCGTGCCTGTGTTCCCGTGTCTGTGTTCCTGTGTCTGTGTTCCTGTGTCTGTGTGCCCATGTCTGTGTTCCCGTGTCTGTGTTCCCGTGTCTGAGTTCCTGTATCTGTGTTCCCGTGTCTGTGTTCCCGTGTCTGTGTTCCTGTGTCTGTGTGCCCATGTCTGTGTTCCTGTGTCTGTCTTCCCGTGTCTGTGTTCCCATGTCTGTGTTCCTGTGTCTGTGTTCCTGTGTCTGTGTTCCCGTGTCTGTGTGCTGGTATCTGTGTTCCCATGTCTGTGTTCTCGTGTCTGTGTTCCTGTGTCAGTGTGCCCATGAATGTGTTCCCGTGTCTGTGTTCCTGTGTCTGTGTGCCCGTGTCTGTGTTCCTGGTCTGTGTGCCCATGTCTGTGTTCCCGTGTCTGTGTTCCTGTGTCTGTGTGCCGGTATCTGTGTTCCCATTTCTGTGTTCCCGTGTCTGTGTTCCCGTGTCTGTGTTCCTGTGTCTGTGTGCCCATGTCTGTGTTCCCATGTCTCTGCTCCTGTGTCTGTGTGCCCGTGTCTGTGTTCCTGTGTCTGTGTGCCCATGTCTGTGTTCCCGTGTCTGTGTTCCCGTGTCTGTGTGCCGGTATCTGTGTTCCCGTGTCTGTGTGCCCGTGTGTGTGTTCCCATGTCTATGCTCCCATGCCTGTGTTCCCTTGTCTGTGTTCCCATATCTGTGTTCCTGTGTCTGTGTGCCCGTGCCTGTGTTCCCGTGTCTGTGTTCCTGTGTCTGTGTGCCCATGTCTCTGCTCCCATGTCTGTTCGCCCATGTCTGTGTGCTGTTGTCTGTGTTCCTGTGTCTGTGTTCCTGTGTCTGTGTTCCCGTTTCTGTGTTCCCGTGTCTGTGTTCCTGTGTCTGTGTGCCCGTGTCTGTGTTCCCGTGTCTGTGTTCCCGTGTCTGTGTGCCGGCATCTGTGTTCCCGTGTCTGTGTGCCGGCATCTGTGTTCCCGTGTCTGTGTACCCATGTCTGTGTTCCCGTGTCTGTTTACCTGTGTCTGTGTGCCGGCATCTGTGTTCCTGTGTCTGTGTGTCCATGTCTGTGTTCCCGTGTCTGTGTTCCTGTGTCTGTGTGCCGGTATCTGTGTTCCCGTGTCTGTGTGCCCGTGTCTGCGTTCCCGTGGCTCTGCTCCCGTGCCTGTGTTCCCATGTCTGTGTTCCCATGACTGTGTTCCTGTGTCTGTGTGCCCGTGTCTGTGTTCCTGTGTCTATGTTCCCGTGTCTGTGTTCCTGTGTCTGTGTTCCTGTGTCGGTGTGCCCATGCCTGTGTTCCCGTGTCTGTGTTCCCATGTCTGTGTGCCGGTTCTGTGTTCCCGTGTCTGTGTGCCGGTATCTGTGCTCCCATGTCTGTGTTCCCGTGTCTGTGTTCCCATGTCTCTGCTCCCATGTCTGTGCGCCCGTGTCTGTGTGCTGTTGTCTGTGTTCCCGTGTCTGTGTTCCTGTGTCTGTGTGCCCGTGTCTGTGTTCCTGTGTCTGTGTTCCTGTGTCTGTGTGCCGGTATCTGTGTTTCCGTGTCTGTGTGCCCATGTCTGTGTTCCCATGTCTGCTTACCTTTGTCTGTGTGCTGGTATCTGTGTTCCCGTGTCTGTGTGCCCATGTCTGCATTCCCGTGTCTGTGTTCCTGTGTCTGTGTGCTGTTGTCTGTGTTCCTGTGTCTGTGTGCCCGTGCCTGTGTTCCCGTGTCTGTGTTCCCGTGACTGTGTGCCGGTATCTGTTTTCCCGTGTCTGTGTGCCCGTGTGTGTGTTCCCATGTCTCCGCTCCCATGCCTGTGTTCCCTTGTCTGTGTTCCCATGTCTGTGTTCCTCTGTCTGTGTGCCCGTGCCTGTGTTCCCGTGTCTGTGTTCCTGTGACTGTGTGCCCATGTCTCTGCTCCCATATCTGTGCGCCCGTGTCTGTGTGCTGTTGTCTGTGTTCCCGAGTCTGTGTTCCTGTGTTTGTGTGCCCGTGTCTGTGTTCCCGTGTCTGTGTTCCTGTGACTGTGTGCCCGTGTCTGTGTTCCCGTGTCTGTGTTCCCGTGTCTGTGTGCCGGCATCTGTGTTCCCGTGTCTGTGTGCCGGCATCTGTGTTCCCGTGTCTGTGTGCCCATGTCTGTGTTCCCGTGTCTGTTTACCCGTGTCTGTGTGCCGATATCTGTGTTCCCGTTTCTGTGTTCCTGTGTCTGTGTGCCGGTATCTGTGTGCCCGTGTCTGCGTTCCCGTGTCTCTGCTCCCATGCCTGTGTTCCCATGTCTGTGTTCCCATGACTGTGTTCCTGTGTCTGTGTGCCCGTGTCTGTGTTCCCGTGTCTATGTTCCCATGTCTGTGTTCCTGTGTCTGTGTTCCTGTGTTGGTGTGCCCATGTCTGTGTTCCCGTGTCTGTGTTCCCGTGTCTGTGTGCCCATGTCTGTGTTCCCATGTCTCTGCTCCCATGTCTGTGCGCCCGTGTCTGTGTGCTGTTGTCTGTGTTCCCGTGTCTGTGTTCCTGTGTCTGTGTGCCCGTGTCTGTGTTCCTGTGTCTGTGTTCCTGGGTCTGTGTTCCTGTGTCTGTGTGCCGGTATCTGTGTTCCCGTGTCTGTGTGCCCATGTCTGCATTCCCGTGTCTGTGTTCCTGTGTCTGTGTGCCGGTATCTGTGTTCCCGTGTCTGTGTGCTGTTGTCTGTGTTCCCGTGTCTGTGTGCCTGTGTCTGTGTTCCCATGTCTCTGCTCTTATGCCTGTGTTCCCATGTCTGTGTGCCCGTGTCTGTGTTCCTGTGTCTGTGTGCCCATGCCTGTGTTCTCGTGTCTGTGTTCCCGTGACTGTGTGCCGGTATCTGTGTTCCCGTGTCTGTGTGCCCGTGTGTGTGTTCCCATGTCTCTGCTCCCATGCCTGTGTTCCCTTGTCTGTGTTCCCATGTCTGTGTTCCTCTGTCTGTGTGCCCGTGCCTGTGTTCCCGTGTCTGTGTTCCTGTGTCTGTGTGCCCATGTCTCTGCTCCCATGTCTGTGCGCCCGTGTCTGTGTGCTGTTGTCTGTGTTCCCGTGTCTGTGTTCCTGTGTTTGTGTGCCCGTGTCTGTGTTCCCGTGTCTGTGTTCCTGTGACTGTGTGCCCGTGTCTGTGTTCCTGTGACTGTGTGCCCGTGTCTGTGTTCCTGTGTCTGTGTGCCGGCATCTGTGTTCCCGTGTCTGTGTGCCGGCATCTGTGTTCCCGTGTCTGTGTGCCCATGTCTGTGTTCCCGTGTCTGTTTACCCGTGTCTGTGTGCCGATATCTGTGTTCCCGTTTCTGTGTTCCTGTGTCTGTGTGCCGGTATCTGTGTGCCCGTGTCTGCGTTCCCATGTCTCTGCTCCCATGCCTGTGTTCCCAAGTCTGTGTTCCCATGACTGTGTTCCTGTGTTTGTGTGCCCGTGTCTGTGTTCCCGTGTCTATGTTCCCATGTCTGTGTTCCTGTGTCTGTGTTCCTGTGTTGGTGTGCCCATGTCTGTGTTCCCGTGTCTGTGTTCCCGTGTCTGTGTGCCGGTATCTGTGTTCCCGTGTCTGTGTTCCCGTGTTTGTGTGCCGGTATCTGTGCTCCCATGTCTGTGTGCCCATGTCTGTGTTCCCGTGTCTCTGCTCCCATGTCTGTGCGCCCGTGTCTGTGTGCTGTTGTCTGTGTTCCCGTGTCTGTGTTCCTGTGTCAGTGTGCCCGTGTCTGTGTTCCTGTGTCTGTGTTCCTGTGTCTGTGTTCCTGTGTCTGTGTGCCGGTATCTGTGTTCCCGTGTCTGTGTGCCCATGTCTGAGTTCCCGTGTCTGTTTACCTTTGTCTGTGTGCTGGTATCTGTGTTCCCGTGTCTGTGTGCCCATGTCTGCGTTCCCGTGTCTGTGTTCCTGTGTCTGTGTGCCGGTATCTGTGTTCCCGTGTCTGTGTGCTGTTGTCTGTGTTCCCGTGTCTGTGTGCCCATGTCTGTGTTCCCATGTCTCTGCTCCCATGCCTGTGTTCCCATGTCTGTGTGCCCATGTCTGCGTTCCTGTGTCTGTGTGCCGGTATCTGTGTTCCCGTGTCTGTGTGCCCATGTCTGTGTTCCCGTGTCTGTGTTTCTGTGTCTGTGTGCCGGTATCTGTGTTCCCGTGTCTGTGTGCTGTTGTCTGTGTTCCCGTGTCTGTGTTCCCGTGTCTGTGTTCCCATGTCTCTGCTCCCATGTCTGTGTTCCCCTGTCTGTGTTCCCATGTCTGTGTTCCTGTGTCTGTGTGCCCGTGTCTGTTTTCCCGTGTCTGTGTTCCTGTGTCTGTGTGCCCGTGTCTGTGTTCCTGTGTCTGTGTTCCTGTGTCTGTGTGCCCGTGTCTGTTTTCCCGTGCCTGTGTTCCCGTGTCTGTGTGCCCGTGTCTGTGTTCCCGTGTCTGTGTTCCTGTGACTGTGTGCCCATGTCTCTGCTCCCATATCTGTGCGCCCGTGTCTGTGTGCTGTTGTCTGTGTTCCCGAGTCTGTGTTCCTGTGTTTGTGTGCCCGTGTCTGTGTTCCCGTGTCTGTGTTCCTGTGACTGTGTGCCCGTGTCTGTGTTCCCGTGTCTGTGTTCCCGTGTCTGTGTGCCGGCATCTGTGTTCCCGTGTCTGTGTGCCGGCATCTGTGTTCCCGTGTCTGTGTGCCCATGTCTGTGTTCCCGTGTCTGTTTACCCGTGTCTGTGTGCCGATATCTGTGTTCCCGTTTCTGTGTTCCTGTGTCTGTGTGCCGGTATCTGTGTGCCCGTGTCTGCGTTCCCGTGTCTCTGCTCCCATGCCTGTGTTCCCATGTCTGTGTTCCCATGACTGTGTTCCTGTGTCTGTGTGCCCGTGTCTGTGTTCCCGTGTCTATGTTCCCATGTCTGTGTTCCTGTGTCTGTGTTCCTGTGTTGGTGTGCCCATGTCTGTGTTCCCGTGTCTGTGTTCCCGTGTCTGTGTGCCCATGTCTGTGTTCCCATGTCTCTGCTCCCATGTCTGTGCGCCCGTGTCTGTGTGCTGTTGTCTGTGTTCCCGTGTCTGTGTTCCTGTGTCTGTGTGCCCGTGTCTGTGTTCCTGTGTCTGTGTTCCTGTGTCTGTGTTCCTGTGTCTGTGTGCCGGTATCTGTGTTCCCGTGTCTGTGTGCCCATGTCTGCATTCCCGTGTCTGTGTTCCTGTGTCTGTGTGCCGGTATCTGTGTTCCCGTGTCTGTGTGCTGTTGTCTGTGTTCCCGTGTCTGTGTGCCTGTGTCTGTGTTCCCATGTCTCTGCTCTTATGCCTGTGTTCCCATGTCTGTGTGCCCGTGTCTGTGTTCCTGTGTCTGTGTGCCCATGCCTGTGTTCTCGTGTCTGTGTTCCCGTGACTGTGTGCCGGTATCTGTGTTCCCGTGTCTGTGTGCCCGTGTGTGTGTTCCCATGTCTCTGCTCCCATGCCTGTGTTCCCTTGTCTGTGTTCCCATGTCTGTGTTCCTCTGTCTGTGTGCCCGTGCCTGTGTTCCCGTGTCTGTGTTCCTGTGTCTGTGTGCCCATGTCTCTGCTCCCATGTCTGTGCGCCCGTGTCTGTGTGCTGTTGTCTGTGTTCCCGTGTCTGTGTTCCTGTGTTTGTGTGCCCGTGTCTGTGTTCCCGTGTCTGTGTTCCTGTGACTGTGTGCCCGTGTCTGTGTTCCTGTGACTGTGTGCCCGTGTCTGTGTTCCCGTGTCTGTGTTCCCGTGTCTGTGTGCCGGCATCTGTGTTCCCGTGTCTGTGTGCCGGCATCTGTGTTCCCGTGTCTGTGTGCCCATGTCTGTGTTCCCGTGTCTGTTTACCCGTGTCTGTGTGCCGATATCTGTGTTCCCGTTTCTGTGTTCCTGTGTCTGTGTGCCGGTATCTGTGTGCCCGTGTCTGCGTTCCCATGTCTCTGCTCCCATGCCTGTGTTCCCAAGTCTGTGTTCCCATGACTGTGTTCCTGTGTTTGTGTGCCCGTGTCTGTGTTCCCGTGTCTATGTTCCCATGTCTGTGTTCCTGTGTCTGTGTTCCTGTGTTGGTGTGCCCATGTCTGTGTTCCCGTGTCTGTGTTCCCGTGTCTGTGTGCCGGTATCTGTGTTCCCGTGTCTGTGTTCCCGTGTTTGTGTGCCGGTATCTGTGCTCCCATGTCTGTGTGCCCATGTCTGTGTTCCCGTGTCTCTGCTCCCATGTCTGTGCGCCCGTGTCTGTGTGCTGTTGTCTGTGTTCCCGTGTCTGTGTTCCTGTGTCTGTGTGCCCGTGTCTGTGTTCCTGTGTCTGTGTTCCTGTGTCTGTGTTCCTGTGTCTGTGTGCCGGTATCTGTGTTCCCGTGTCTGTGTGCCCATGTCTGAGTTCCCGTGTCTGTTTACCTTTGTCTGTGTGCTGGTATCTGTGTTCCCGTGTCTGTGTGCCCATGTCTGCGTTCCCGTGTCTGTGTTCCTGTGTCTGTGTGCCGGTATCTGTGTTCCCGTGTCTGTGTGCTGTTGTCTGTGTTCCCGTGTCTGTGTGCCCATGTCTGTGTTCCCATGTCTCTGCTCCCATGCCTGTGTTCCCATGTCTGTGTGCCCATGTCTGCGTTCCTGTGTCTGTGTGCCGGTATCTGTGTTCCCGTGTCTGTGTGCCCATGTCTGTGTTCCCGTGTCTGTGTTTCTGTGTCTGTGTGCCGGTATCTGTGTTCCCGTGTCTGTGTGCTGTTGTCTGTGTTCCCGTGTCTGTGTTCCCGTGTCTGTGTTCCCATGTCTCTGCTCCCATGTCTGTGTTCCCATGTCTGTGTTCCCATGTCTGTGTTCCTATGTCTGTGTGCCCGTGTCTGTTTTCCCGTGTCTGTGTTCCTGTGTCTGTGTGCCCGTGTCTGTGTTCCTGTGTCTGTGTTCCTGTGTCTGTGTGCCCGTGTCTGTTTTCCCGTGCCTGTGTTCCCGTGTCTGTGTGCCCGTGTCTGTGTTCCCGTGTCTGTGACCCGTGTCTGTGTGCACGTGTCTGTGTGCCGGTATCTGTGTTCCCAAGTCTGTGTTCCCGTGTCTGTGTTCCTGTGTCTGTGTGCCCATGTCTGTGTTCCTGTGTCTGTGTTCCTGTGTCTGTGTTCCTGTGTCTGTGTGCCCATGTCTGTGCGCCCATGTCTCTGTTCCTGTGTCTGTGTGCCGGTATCTGTGCTCTCGTGTCTGTCTGCCCGTGTCTGTGTGCCCATGTCTCTGCTCCCATGTCTGTGCGCCCATATCTGTGTGCTGTTGTCTGTGTTCCCGTGTCTGTGTGCTGGTATCTGTGTTCCCATGTCTGTGTTCCCGTGTCTGTGTTCCTGTGTCAGTGTGCCCATGTCTGTGTTCCTGTGTCTGTGTTCCTGTGTCTGTGTGCCCGTGCCTGTGTTCCTGCGTCTGTGTGCCCATGTCTGTTTTCCCGTGTCTGTGTTCCTGTGTCTGTGTGCCCGTGTCTGTGTTCCTGTGTCTGTGTTCCTGTGTCTGTGTGCCCATGTCTGTGTGCCCGTGTCTGTGTTCCCGTGTCTGTGTTCCCGTGTCTGTGTGCCCGTGTCTGTGTTCCCGTGTCTGTGATCTGTGTCTGTGTGCACGTGTCTGTGTTCCTGTGTCTGCGTGCCCATTTCTGTGTTACCGTGTCTGTGTTCCCGTGTCTGTGTGCCGGTATCTGTGTTCCCGTGTCTATGTTCCCGTGTCTGTGTGCCGGTATCTGTGTTCCCGTGTCTCTGTGCCCGTGTCTGTGTTCCCATGTCTCTGCTCCCATGTCTGTGCGCCCGTGTCTGTGTGCTGTTGTCTGTGTTCCCGTGTCTGTGTGCTGGTATCTGTGTTCCCATGTCTGTGTTCCCGTGTCTGTGTTCCTGTGTCAGTGTGCCCATGTCTGTGTTCCCGTGTCTGTGTTCCTGTGTCTGTGTGCCTGTGTCTGTGTTGCTGCGTCTGTGTGCCCATGTCTGTGTTCCCGTGTCTGTGTTCCTGTGTCTGTGTGCCGGTATCTGTGTTCCCGTGTCTGTGTGCCCGTGTCTGTGTTCCCGTGTCTGTGTTCCTGTGTCTGTGTGCCGGTGTCTGTGTTCCTGTGTCTGTGTGCCCATGTCTGTATTCCCGTGTCTGTGTGCCGGTATCTGTGTTCCCGTGTCTGTGTGCCCATGTCTGTGTGCCCATGTCTCTGCTTCCATGTCTGTGCGCCCGTGTCTGTGTGCTGTTGTCTGTGTTCCCTTGTCTGTGTGCTGGTATCTGTGTTCCCATGTCTGTGTGCCCATGTCTGTGTTCCCGTGTCTGTGTTCCCATGTCTGTGTGCCCGTGTCTGTGTTCCTGTGTCTGTGTGCCGGTATCTGTGTTCCCATGTCTGTGTGCCGGTATCTGTGTTCCCATGTCTGTCTGGCCATGTCTGTGTTCCCGTGTCTGTGTTCCTGTGTCTGTGTGCCGGTATCTGTGTTCCCGTGTCTGTGTTCCTGTGTCTGTGTCCCCGTGTCTGTGTTCCTGTGTCTGTGTGCCCCTGTCTCGGCTCCCATGTCTATGCGCCCGTGTCCGTGTGCTGTTGTCTGTGTTCCCATGTCTGTGTTCCCGTGTCTGTGTGCCCGTGTCTGTGTTCCCGTGTCTGTGTTCCGGTGTCTGTGTTCCCGTGTCTGTGTTCCCATGTCTGTGTTCCCATGTCTCTGCTCCCATTCCTGTGTTCCCGTGTCTGTGTTCCCATGTCTGTGTTCCCATGTCTGTGTTCCTGTGTCTGTGTGCCCGTGTCTGTGTCCCGTGTCTGTGTTCCTGTGTCTGTGTGCCCGTGTCTGTCATCCCGTGTCTGTGTTCCTGTGTCTGTGTTCCTGTGTCTGTGTGCCCATGTCTGTGTTCCCATGTCTGTATTCCCTTGTCTTTGTGCCCGTGTCTGTGTGTCGGTAACCGTGTGCCCGTGTCTGTGTGCCCGTGTCTGTTTTCCCGTGCCTGTGTTCCCGTGTCTGTGTGCCCGTGTCTGTGTTCCCGTGTCTGTGACCCGTGTCTGTGTGCACGTGTCTGTGTGCCGGTATCTGTGTTCCCATGTCTGTGTTCCCGTGTCTGTGTTCCTGTGTCTGTGTGCCCATGTCTGTGTTCCTGTGTCTGTGTTCCTGTGTCTGAGTTCCTGTGTCTGTGTGCCCATGTCTGTGCGCCCATGTCTCTGTTCCTGTGTCTGTGTGCCGGTATCTGTGCTCTCGTGTCTGTCTGCC
Organism: Chiloscyllium plagiosum; assembly: GCF_037043375.1. Taxonomy (NCBI): domain Eukaryota; kingdom Metazoa; phylum Chordata; class Chondrichthyes; order Orectolobiformes; family Hemiscylliidae; genus Chiloscyllium; species Chiloscyllium plagiosum. The sequence continues at coordinate 31,205,487 of NW_028270183.1, forward strand.
CGTGTCTGTGTGCCCATGTCGCTGCTCCCATGTCTGTGCGCCCATATCTGTGTGCTGTTGTCTGTGTTCCCGTGTCTGTGTGCTGGTATCTGTGTTCCCATGTCTGTGTTCCCGTGTCTGTGTTCCTGTGTCAGTGTGCCCATGTCTGTGTTCCTGTGTCTGTGTTCCTGTGTCTGTGTGCCCGTGCCTGTGTTCCTGCGTCTGTGTGCCCATGTCTGTTTTCCCGTGTCTGTGTTCCTGTGTCTGTGTGCCCGTGTCTGTGTTCCTGTGTCTGTGTTCCTGTGTCTGTGTGCCCATGTCTGTGTGCCCGTGTCTGTGTTCCCGTGTCTGTGTTCCCGTGTCTGTGTGCCCGTGTCTGTGTTCCCGTGTCTGTGATCTGTGTCTGTGTGCACGTGTCTGTGTTCCTGTGTCTGTGTGCCCATTTCTGTGTTCCCGTGTCTGTGTTCCCGTGTCTGTGTGCCGGTATCTGTGTTCCCGTGTCTATGTTCCCGTGTCTGTGTGCCGGTATCTGTGTTCCCGTGTCTCTGTGCCCGTGTCTGTGTTCCCATGTCTCTGCTCCCATGTCTGTGCGCCCGTGTCTGTGTGCTGTTGTCTGTGTTCCCGTGTCTGTGTGCTGGTATCTGTGTTCCCATGTCTGTGTTCCCGTGTCTGTGTTCCTGTGTCTGTGTGCCGGTATCTGTGTTCCCGTGTCTGTGTGCTGTTGTCTGTGTTCCCGTGTCTGTGTGCCCGTGTCTGTGTTCCCATGTCTCTGCTCCCATGTCTGTGTTCCCGTGTCTTTGTGCCCGTGTCTGTGTGTCGGTAACCGTGTGCCCGTGTCTGTGTGCCCGTGTCTGTTTTCCCGTGCCTGTGTTCCCGTGTCTGTGTGCCCGTGTCTGTGTTCCCGTGTCTGTGACCCGTGTCTGTGTGCACGTGTCTGTGTGCCGGTATCTGTGTTCCCATGTCTGTGTTCCCGTGTCTGTGTTCCTGTGTCTGTGTGCCCATGTCTGTGTTCCTGTGTCTGTGTTCCTGTGTCTGTGTTCCTGTGTCTGTGTGCCCATGTCTGTGCGCCCATGTCTCTGTTCCTGTGTCTGTGTGCCGGTATCTGTGCTCTCGTGTCTGTCTGCCCGTGTCTGTGTGCCCATGTCGCTGCTCCCATGTCTGTGCGCCCATATCTGTGTGCTGTTGTCTGTGTTCCCGTGTCTGTGTGCTGGTATCTGTGTTCCCATGTCTGTGTTCCCGTGTCTGTGTTCCTGTGTCAGTGTGCCCATGTCTGTGTTCCTGTGTCTGTGTTCCTGTGTCTGTGTGCCCGTGCCTGTGTTCCTGCGTCTGTGTGCCCATGTCTGTGTTCCTGTGTCTGTGTTCCTGTGTCTGTGTGCCCATGTCTGTGTGCCCGTGTCTGTGTTCCCGTGTCTGTGTTCCTGTGTCTGTGTGCCCGTGTCTGTGTTCCTGTGTCTGTGTTCCTGTGTCTGTGTGCCCATGTCTGTGTGCCCGTGTCTGTGTTCCCGTGTCTGTGTTCCCGTGTCTGTGTGCCCGTGTCTGTGTTCCCGTGTCTGTGATCTGTGTCTGTGTGCACGTGTCTGTGTTCCTGTGTCTGTGTGCCCATTTCTGTGTTCCCGTGTCTGTGTTCCCGTGTCTGTGTGCCGGTATCTGTGTTCCCGTGTCTATGTTCCCGTGTCTGTGTGCCGGTATCTGTGTTCCCGTGTCTCTGTGCCCGTGTCTGTGTTCCCATGTCTCTGCTCCCATGTCTGTGCGCCCGTGTCTGTGTGCTGTTGTCTGTGTTCCCGTGTCTGTGTGCTGGTATCTGTGTTCCCATGTCTGTGTTCCCGTGTCTGTGTTCCTGTGTCAGTGTGCCCATGTCTGTGTTCCCGTGTCTGTGTTCCTGTGTCTGTGTGCCTGTGTCTGTGTTGCTGCGTCTGTGTGCCCATGTCTGTGTTCCCGTGTCTGTGTTCCTGTGTCTGTGTGCCGGTATCTGTGTTTCCGTGTCTGTGTGCCCGTGTCTGTGTTCCCGTGTCTGTGTTCCTGTGTCTGTGTGCCGGTGTCTGTGTTCCTGTGTCTGTGTGCCCATGTCTGTATTCCCGTGTCTGTGTGCCGGTATCTGTGTTCCCGTGTCTGTGTGCCCATGTCTGTGTGCCCATGTCTCTGCTTCCATGTCTGTGCGCCCGTGTCTGTGTGCTGTTGTCTGTGTTCCCTTGTCTGTGTGCTGGTATCTGTGTTCCCATGTCTGTGTGCCCATGTCTGTGTTCCCGTGTCTGTGTTCCCATGTCTGTGTGCCCGTGTCTGTGTTCCTGTGTCTGTGTGCCGGTATCTGTGTTCCCATGTCTGTGTGCCGGTATCTGTGTTCCCATGTCGGTCTGGCCATGTCTGTGTTCCCGTGTCTGTGTTCCTGTGTCTGTGTGCCGGTATCTGTGTTCCCGTGTCTGTGTTCCTGTGTCTGTGTTCCCGTGTCTGTGTTCCTGTGTCTGTGTCCCCGTGTCTGTGTTCCTGTGTCTGTGTGCCCCTGTCTCGGCTCCCATGTCTATGCGCCCGTGTCTGTGTGCTGTTGTCTGTGTTCCCATGTCTGTGTTCCTGTGTCTGTGTGCCCGTGTCTGTGTTCCCGTGTCTGTGTTCCCGTGTCTGTGTTCCCGTGTCTGTGTTCCCATGTCTGTGTTCCCATGTCTCTGCTCCCATTCCTGTGTTCCCGTGTCTGTGTTCCCATGTCTGTGTTCCCATGTCTGTGTTCCTGTGTCTGTGTGCCCGTGTCTGTGTCCCGTGTCTGTGTTCCTGTGTCTGTGTGCCCGTGTCTGTCATCCCGTGTCTGTGTTCCTGTGTCTGTGTTCCTGTGTCTGTGTGCCCATGTCTGTGTTCCCATGTCTGTATTCCCTTGTCTTTGTGCCCGTGTCTGTGTGTCGGTAACCGTGTGCCCGTGTCTGTGTGCCCGTGTCTGTGTTCCTGTGTCTGTGTGCCCATGTCTGTGTTCCCGTGTCTGTGTTCCCGTGTCTGTGTGCCGGTATCTGTGTTCCCGTGTCTGTGTTCCCCTGTGTGTGATCCCATGTCTCTGCTCCCATGCCTGTGTTCCCTTGTCTGTGTTCCCATGTCTGTGTTCCTCTGTCTGTGTGCCCGTGCCTGTGTTCCCGTGTCTGTGTTCCTGTGTCTGCGTGCCCATGTCTCTGCTCCCATGTCTGTGCGCCCGTGTCTGTGTGCTGTTGTCTGTGTTCCCGTGTCTGTGTTCCTGTGTTTGTGTGCCCATGTGTGTGTTCCCGTGTCTGTGTTCCTGTGACTGTGTGCCCGTGCCTGTGTTCCCGTGTCTGTGTGCCGGCATCTGTGTTCCCGTGTCTGTGTGCCGGCATCTGTGTTCCCGTGTCTGTGTGCCCATGTCTGTGTTCCCGTGTCTGTTTACCCGTGTCTGTGTTCCTGTGTCTGTGTTCCTGTGGTCTGTGTTCCTGTGTCTGTGTGCCCATGTCTGTGTTCCCGTGTCTGTGTTCCCGTGTCTGTGTGCCCGTGTCTGTGTTCCCTTGTCTGTGTGCCCATGTCTGTGTTCCCATGTCTGTTTACCTTTGTCTGTGTGCCGGTATCTGTGTTCCCATGTCTGTGCTCCTGTGTCTGTGTTCCTGTGTCTGTGTGCCCATGTCTGTGTTCCCGTGTCTGTATTCCCATGTCTGTGTGCCCGTGTCTGTGTTCCCGTGTCTGTGTGCCCATGTCTGTGTTCCCGTGTCTGTTTACCTTTGTCTGTGTGCCGCTATCTGTGTTCCCGTGTCTGTGTGCCGGTATCTGTGTTCCCGTGTCTGTCTGCCCATGTCTGTGTTCCCGTGTCTGTTTACCTTTGTCTGTGTGCTGGTATCTGGGTTCCCGTGTCTGTGTGCCCGTGTCTGTGTTCCTGTGTCTGTGTGCCGGTATCTGTGTTCCCGTGTCTGTGTGCTGTTGTCTGTGTTCCCGTGTCTGTGTGCCCGTGTCAGTGATCCCATGTCTCTGCTCCCATGCCTGTGTTCCCATGTCTGTGTTCCCATGTCTGCGTTCCTGTGCCTGTGTGCCGGTATCTGTGTTCCCGTGTCTGTGTGCCCATGTCTGTGTTCCCGTGTCTGTGTTCCTTTGTCTTTGTGCCGGTATCTGTGTTCCCGTGTCTGTGTATTGTTGTCTGTGTTCCCGTGTCTGTGTTCCCGTGTCTGTGTTCCCATGTCTGTGTTCCTGTGTCCATGTGCCCATGTCTGTCTTCCCTTGTCTGTGTTCCCGTGTCTGTGTGCCCATGTCTGTGTGCCCATGTCTCTGCTCCCGTGTCTGTGCGCCCGTGTCTGTGTGCTGTTGTCTCTGTTCCCTTGTCTGTGTGCTGGTATCTGTGTTCCCATGTCTGTGTTCCTGTGTCTGTGTTCCTGTGTCTGTGTGCCCATGTCTGTGTTCCCGTGTCTGTGTTCCCGTGTCTGTGTGCCGGTATCTGTGTTACCATGTCTGTGTGCCCATGTCTGTGTTCCCGTGTCTGTTTACCTTTGTCTGTGTGCTGGTATCTGTGTTCCCGTGTCTGTGTGCCCGTGTCTGTGTTCCTGTGTCTGTGTGCCGGTATCTGTGTTCCCGTGTCTGTGTGCTGTTGTCTGTGTTCCCGTGTCTGTGTGCCCGTGTCTGTGTTCCCATGTCTCTGCTCCCATGTCTGTGTTCCCGTGTCTTTGTGCCCGTGTCTGTGTGTCGGTAACCGTGTGCCCGTGTCTGTGTGCCCGTGTCTGTTTTCCCGTGCCTGTGTTCCCGTGTCTGTGTGCCCGTGTCTGTGTTCCCGTGTCTGTGACCCGTGTCTGTGTGCACGTGTCTGTGTGCCGGTATCTGTGTTCCCATGTCTGTGTTCCCGTGTCTGTGTTCCTGTGTCTGTGTGCCCATGTCTGTGTTCCTGTGTCTGTGTTCCTGTGTCTGTGTTCCTGTGTCTGTGTGCCCATGTCTGTGCGCCCATGTCTCTGTTCCTGTGTCTGTGTGCCGGTATCTGTGCTCTCGTGTCTGTCTGCCCGTGTCTGTGTGCCCATGTCGCTGCTCCCATGTCTGTGCGCCCATATCTGTGTGCTGTTGTCTGTGTTCCCGTGTCTGTGTGCTGGTATCTGTGTTCCCATGTCTGTGTTCCCGTGTCTGTGTTCCTGTGTCAGTGTGCCCATGTCTGTGTTCCTGTGTCTGTGTTCCTGTGTCTGTGTGCCCGTGCCTGTGTTCCTGCGTCTGTGTGCCCATGTCTGTTTTCCCGTGTCTGTGTTCCTGTGTCTGTGTGCCCGTGTCTGTGTTCCTGTGTCTGTGTTCCTGTGTCTGTGTGCCCATGTCTGTGTGCCCGTGTCTGTGTTCCCGTGTCTGTGTTCCCGTGTCTGTGTGCCCGTGTCTGTGTTCCCGTGTCTGTGATCTGTGTCTGTGTGCACGTGTCTGTGTTCCTGTGTCTGTGTGCCCATTTCTGTGTTCCCGTGTCTGTGTTCCCGTGTCTGTGTGCCGGTATCTGTGTTCCCGTGTCTATGTTCCCGTGTCTGTGTGCCGGTATCTGTGTTCCCGTGTCTCTGTGCCCGTGTCTGTGTTCCCATGTCTCTGCTCCCATGTCTGTGCGCCCGTGTCTGTGTGCTGTTGTCTGTGTTCCCGTGTCTGTGTGCTGGTATCTGTGTTCCCATGTCTGTGTTCCCGTGTCTGTGTTCCTGTGTCAGTGTGCCCATGTCTGTGTTCCCGTGTCTGTGTTCCTGTGTCTGTGTGCCTGTGTCTGTGTTGCTGCGTCTGTGTGCCCATGTCTGTGTTCCCGTGTCTGTGTTCCTGTGTCTGTGTGCCGGTATCTGTGTTTCCGTGTCTGTGTGCCCGTGTCTGTGTTCCCGTGTCTGTGTTCCTGTGTCTGTGTGCCGGTGTCTGTGTTCCTGTGTCTGTGTGCCCATGTCTGTATTCCCGTGTCTGTGTGCCGGTATCTGTGTTCCCGTGTCTGTGTGCCCATGTCTGTGTGCCCATGTCTCTGCTTCCATGTCTGTGCGCCCGTGTCTGTGTGCTGTTGTCTGTGTTCCCTTGTCTGTGTGCTGGTATCTGTGTTCCCATGTCTGTGTGCCCATGTCTGTGTTCCCGTGTCTGTGTTCCCATGTCTGTGTGCCCGTGTCTGTGTTCCTGTGTCTGTGTGCCGGTATCTGTGTTCCCATGTCTGTGTGCCGGTATCTGTGTTCCCATGTCTGTCTGGCCATGTCTGTGTTCCCGTGTCTGTGTTCCTGTGTCTGTGTGCCGGTATCTGTGTTCCCGTGTCTGTGTTCCTGTGTCTGTGTTCCCGTGTCTGTGTTCCTGTGTCTGTGTCCCCGTGTCTGTGTTCCTGTGTCTGTGTGCCCCTGTCTCGGCTCCCATGTCTATGCGCCCGTGTCTGTGTGCTGTTGTCTGTGTTCCCATGTCTGTGTTCCTGTGTCTGTGTGCCCGTGTCTGTGTTCCCGTGTCTGTGTTCCCGTGTCTGTGTTCCCATGTCTGTGTTCCCATGTCTCTGCTCCCATTCCTGTGTTCCCGTGTCTGTGTTCCCATGTCTGTGTTCCCATGTCTGTGTTCCTGTGTCTGTGTGCCCGTGTCTGTGTCCCGTGTCTGTGTTCCTGTGTCTGTGTGCCCGTGTCTGTCATCCCGTGTCTGTGTTCCTGTGTCTGTGTTCCTGTGTCTGTGTGCCCATGTCTGTGTTCCCATGTCTGTATTCCCTTGTCTTTGTGCCCGTGTCTGTGTGTCGGTAACCGTGTGCCCGTGTCTGTGTGCCCGTGTCTGTGTTCCTGTGTCTGTGTGCCCATGTCTGTGTTCCCGTGTCTGTGTTCCCGTGTCTGTGTGCCGGTATCTGTGTTCCCGTGTCTGTGTTCCCCTGTGTGTGATCCCATGTCTCTGCTCCCATGCCTGTGTTCCCTTGTCTGTGTTCCCATGTCTGTGTTCCTCTGTCTGTGTGCCCGTGCCTGTGTTCCCGTGTCTGTGTTCCTGTGTCTGCGTGCCCATGTCTCTGCTCCCATGTCTGTGCGCCCGTGTCTGTGTGCTGTTGTCTGTGTTCCCGTGTCTGTGTTCCTGTGTTTGTGTGCCCATGTGTGTGTTCCCGTGTCTGTGTTCCTGTGACTGTGTGCCCGTGCCTGTGTTCCCGTGTCTGTGTTCCCGTGTCTGTGTGCCGGCATCTGTGTTCCCGTGTCTGTGTGCCGGCATCTGTGTTCCCGTGTCTGTGTGCCCATGTCTGTGTTCCCGTGTCTGTTTACCCGTGTCTGTGTTCCTGTGTCTGTGTTCCTGTGGTCTGTGTTCCTGTGTCTGTGTGCCCATGTCTGTGTTCCCGTGTCTGTGTTCCCGTGTCTGTGTGCCCGTGTCTGTGTTCCCTTGTCTGTGTGCCCATGTCTGTGTTCCCGTGTCTGTTTACCTTTGTCTGTGTGCCGGTATCTGTGTTCCCATGTCTGTGCTCCTGTGTCTGTGTTCCTGTGTCTGTGTGCCCATGTCTGTGTTCCCGTGTCTGTATTCCCATGTCTGTGTGCCCGTGTCTGTGTTCCCGTGTCTGTGTGCCCATGTCTGTGTTCCCGTGTCTGTTTACCTTTGTCTGTGTGCCGCTATCTGTGTTCCCGTGTCTGTGTGCCGGTATCTGTGTTCCCGTGTCTGTCTGCCCATGTCTGTGTTCCCGTGTCTGTTTACCTTTGTCTGTGTGCTGGTATCTGGGTTCCCGTGTCTGTGTGCCCGTGTCTGTGTTCCTGTGTCTGTGTGCCGGTATCTGTGTTCCCGTGTCTGTGTGCTGTTGTCTGTGTTCCCGTGTCTGTGTGCCCGTGTCAGTGATCCCATGTCTCTGCTCCCATGCCTGTGTTCCCATGTCTGTGTTCCCATGTCTGCGTTCCTGTGCCTGTGTGCCGGTATCTGTGTTCCCGTGTCTGTGTGCCCATGTCTGTGTTCCCGTGTCTGTGTTCCTTTGTCTTTGTGCCGGTATCTGTGTTCCCGTGTCTGTGTATTGTTGTCTGTGTTCCCGTGTCTGTGTTCCCGTGTCTGTGTTCCCATGTCTGTGTTCCTGTGTCCATGTGCCCATGTCTGTCTTCCCTTGTCTGTGTTCCCGTGTCTGTGTGCCCATGTCTGTGTGCCCATGTCTCTGCTCCCGTGTCTGTGCGCCCGTGTCTGTGTGCTGTTGTCTCTGTTCCCTTGTCTGTGTGCTGGTATCTGTGTTCCCATGTCTGTGTTCCTGTGTCTGTGTTCCTGTGTCTGTGTGCCCATGTCTGTGTTCCCGTGTCTGTGTTCCCGTGTCTGTGTGCCGGTATCTGTGTTACCATGTCTGTGTGCCCATGTCTGTGTTCCCGTGTCTGTTTACCTTTGTCTGTGTGCTGGTATCTGTGTTCCCGTGTCTGTGTGCCCGTGTCTGTGTTCCTGTGTCTGTGTGCCGGTATCTGTGTTCCCGTGTCTGTGTGCTGTTGTCTGTGTTCCCGTGTCTGTGTGCCCGTGTCTGTGTTCCCATGTCTCTGCTCCCATGTCTGTGTTCCCGTGTCTGTTTACCTTTGTCTGTGTGCCGCTATCTGTGTTCCCGTGTCTGTGTGCCGGTATCTGTGTTCCCGTGTTTGTCTGCCCATGTCTGTGTTCCCGTGTCTGTTTACCTTTGTCTGTGTGCTGGTATCTGGGTTCCCGTGTCTGTGTGCCCGTGTCTGTGTTCCTGTGTCTGTGTGCCGGTATCTGTGTTCCCGTGTCTGTGTGCTGTTGTCTGTGTTCCCGTGTCTGTGTGCCCGTGTCAGTGATCCCATGTCTCTGCTCCCATGCCTGTGTTCCCATGTCTGTGTTCCCATGTCTGCGTTCCTGTGCCTGTGTGCCGGTATCTGTGTTCCCGTGTCTGTGTGCCCATGTCTGTGTTCCCGTGTCTGTGTTCCTTTGTCTTTGTGCCGGTATCTGTGTTCCCGTGTCTGTGTATTGTTGTCTGTGTTCCCGTGTCTGTGTTCCCGTGTCTGTGTTCCCATGTCTGTGTTCCTGTGTCCATGTGCCCATGTCTGTCTTCCCTTGTCTGTGCTCCCGTGTCTGTGTGCCCATGTCTGTGTGCCCATGTCTCTGCTCCCGTGTCTGTGCGCCCGTGTCTGTGTGCTGTTGTCTCTGTTCCCTTGTCTGTGTGCTGGTATCTGTGTTCCCATGTCTGTGTTCCTGTGTCTGTGTTCCTGTGTCTGTGTGCCCATGTCTGTGTTCCCGTGTCTGTGTTCCCGTGTCTGTGTGCCGGTATCTGTGTTACCATGTCTGTGTGCCCATGTCTGTGTTCCCGTGTCTGTTTACCTTTGTCTGTGTGCTGGTATCTGTGTTCCCGTGTCTGTGTGCCCGTGTCTGTGTTCCTGTGTCTGTGTGCCGGTATCTGTGTTCCCGTGTCTGTGTGCTGTTGTCTGTGTTCCCGTGTCTGTGTGCCCGTGTCTGTGTTCCCATGTCTCTGCTCCCATGCCTGTGTTCCCGTGTCTGTGTGCTGTTGTCTGTGTGCCCATGTCTGTGTTCCCGTGTCTGTTTACCTTTGTCTGTGTGCTGGTATCTGTGTTCCCATGTCTGTGTTCCCATGTCTGCGTTCCTGTGCCTGTGTGCCGGTATCTGTGTTCCCGTGTCTGTGTGCCCATGTCTGTGTTCCCCTGTGTGTGTTCCTGTGTCTTTGTGCCGGTATCTGTGTTCCCGTGTCTGTGTGCTGTTGTCTGTGTTCACGTGTCTGTGTTCCCGTGTCTGTGTTCCCATGTCTGTGTTCCTGTGTCTGTGTGCCCGTGTCTGTGTTCCTGTGTCTGTGTTCCTGTGTCTGTGTGACCATGTCTGTGTTCCTGTGTCTGTATTCCCGTGTCTGTGTGCCCATGTCTGTGTGCCGGTATCTGTGTTCCCGTGTCTATGTTCCCGTGTCTGTGTGCCGGTATCTGTGTTCCCGTGTCTCTGTGCCCGTGTCTGTGTTCCCATGTCTCTGCTCCCATGTCTGTGCGCCCGTGTCTGTGTGTTGTTGTCTGTGTTCCCGTGTCTGTGTGCTGGTATCTGTGTTCCCATGTCTGTGTTCCCGTGTCTGTGTACCTGTGTCAGTGTGCCCATGTCTGTGTTCCCGTGTCTGTGTTCCTGTGTCTGTGTGCCTGTGTCTGTGTTGCTGCGTCTGTGTGCCCATGTCTGTGTTCCCGTGTCTGTGTTCCTGTGTCTGTGTGCCGGTATCTGTGTTTCCGTGTCTGTGTGCCCGTGTCTGCGTTCCCGTGTCTGTGTTCCTGTGTCTGTGTGCCGGTGTCTGTGTTCCTGTGTCTGTGTGCCCATGTCTGTATTCCCGTGTCTGTGTGCCGGTATCTGTGTTCCCGTGTCTGTGTGCCCATGTCTGTGTGCCCATGTCTCTGCTTCCATGTCTGTGCGCCCGTGTCTGTGTGCTGTTGTCTGTGTTCCCTTGTCTGTGTGCTGGTATCTGTGTTCCCATGTCTGTGTGCCCATGTCTGTGTTCCCGTGTCTGTGTTCCCATGTCTGTGTGCCCGTGTCTGTGTTCCTGTGTCTGTGTGCCGGTATCTGTGTTCCCATGTCTGTGTGCCGGTATCTGTGTTCCCATGTCTGTCTGGCCATGTCTGTGTTCCCGTGTCTGTGTTCCTGTGTCTGTGTGCCGGTATCTGTGTTCCCGTGTCTGTGTTCCTGTGTCTGTGTTCCCGTGTCTGTGTTCCTGTGTCTGTGTCCCCGTGTCTGTGTTCCTGTGTCTGTGTGCCCCTGTCTCGGCTCCCATGTCTATGCGCCCGTGTCTGTGTGCTGTTGTCTGTGTTCCCATGTCTGTGTTCCTGTGTCTGTGTGCCCGTGTCTGTGTTCCCGTGTCTGTGTTCCCGTGTCTGTGTTCCCATGTCTGTGTTCCCATGTCTCTGCTCCCATTCCTGTGTTCCCGTGTCTGTGTTCCCATGTCTGTGTTCCCATGTCTGTGTTCCTGTGTCTGTGTGCCCGTGTCTGTGTCCCGTGTCTGTGTTCCTGTGTCTGTGTGCCCGTGTCTGTCATCCCGTGTCTGTGTTCCTGTGTCTGTGTTCATGTGTCTGTGTGCCCATGTCTGTGTTCCCATGTCTGTATTCCCTTGTCTTTGTGCCCGTGTCTGTGTGTCGGTAACCGTGTGCCCGTGTCTGTGTGCCCGTGTCTGTGTTCCTGTGTCTGTGTGCCCATGTCTGTGTTCCCGTGTCTGTGTTCCCGTGTCTGTGTGCCGGTATCTGTGTTCCCGTGTTTGTGTTCCCCTGTGTGTGATCCCATGTCTCTGCTCCCATGCCTGTGTTCCCTTGTCTGTGTTCCCATGTCTGTGTTCCTCTGTCTGTGTGCCCGTGCCTGTGTTCCCGTGTCTGTGTTCCTGTGTCTGCGTGCCCATGTCTCTGCTCCCATGTCTGTGCGCCCGTGTCTGTGTGCTGTTGTCTGTGTTCCCGTGTCTGTGTTCCTGTGTTTGTGTGCCCATGTGTGTGTTCCCGTGTCTGTGTTCCTGTGACTGTGTGCCCGTGCCTGTGTTCCCGTGTCTGTGTTCCCGTGTCTGTGTGCCGGCATCTGTGTTCCCGTGTCTGTGTGCCGGCATCTGTGTTCCCGTGTCTGTGTGCCCATGTCTGTGTTCCCGTGTCTGTTTACCCGTGCCTGTGTTCCTGTGTCTGTGTTCCTGTGGTCTGTGTTCCTGTGTCTGTGTGCCCATGTCTGTGTTCCCGTGTCTGTGTTCCCGTGTCTGTGTGCCCGTGTCTGTGTTCCCGTGTCTGTGTGCCCATGTCTGTGTTCCCGTGTCTGTTTACCTTTGTCTGTGTGCCGGTATCTGTGTTCCCATGTCTGTGCTCCTGTGTCTGTGTTCCTGTGTCTGTGTGCCCATGTCTGTGTTCCCGTGTCTGTATTCCCATGTCTGTGTGCCCGTGTCTGTGTTCCCGTGTCTGTGTGCCCATGTCTGTGTTCCCGTGTCTGTTTACCTTTGTCTGTGTGCCGCTATCTGTGTTCCCGTGTCTGTGTGCCGGTATCTGTGTTCCCGTGTCTGTCTGCCCATGTCTGTGTTCCCGTGTCTGTTTACCTTTGTCTGTGTGCTGGTATCTGGGTTCCCGTGTCTGTGTGCCCGTGTCTGTGTTCCTGTGTCTGTGTGCCGGTATCTGTGTTCCCGTGTCTGTGTGCTGTTGTCTGTGTTCCCGTGTCTGTGTGCCCGTGTCAGTGATCCCATGTCTCTGCTCCCATGCCTGTGTTCCCATGTCTGTGTTCCCATGTCTGCGTTCCTGTGCCTGTGTGCCGGTATCTGTGTTCCCGTGTCTGTGTGCCCATGTCTGTGTTCCCGTGTCTGTGTTCCTTTGTCTTTGTGCCGGTATCTGTGTTCCCGTGTCTGTGTATTGTTGTCTGTGTTCCCGTGTCTGTGTTCCCGTGTCTGTGTTCCCATGTCTGTGTTCCTGTGTCCATGTGCCCATGTCTGTCTTCCCTTGTCTGTGTTCCCGTGTCTGTGTGCCCATGTCTGTGTGCCCATGTCTCTGCTCCCGTGTCTGTGCGCCCGTGTCTGTGTGCTGTTGTCTCTGTTCCCTTGTCTGTGTGCTGGTATCTGTGTTCCCATGTCTGTGTTCCTGTGTCTGTGTTCCTGTGTCTGTGTGCCCATGTCTGTGTTCCCGTGTCTGTGTTCCCGTGTCTGTGTGCCGGTATCTGTGTTACCATGTCTGTGTGCCCATGTCTGTGTTCCCGTGTCTGTTTACCTTTGTCTGTGTGCTGGTATCTGTGTTCCCGTGTCTGTGTGCCCGTGTCTGTGTTCCTGTGTCTGTGTGCCGGTATCTGTGTTCCCGTGTCTGTGTGCTGTTGTCTGTGTTCCCGTGTCTGTGTGCCCGTGTCTGTGTTCCCATGTCTCTGCTCCCATGCCTGTGTTCCCGTGTCTGTGTGCTGTTGTCTGTGTGCCCATGTCTGTGTTCCCGTGTCTGTTTACCTTTGTCTGTGTGCTGGTATCTGTGTTCCCGTGTCTGTGTTCCCATGTCTGCGTTCCTGTGCCTGTGTGCCGGTATCTGTGTTCCCGTGTCTGTGTGCCCATGTCTGTGTTCCCCTGTGTGTGTTCCTGTGTCTTTGTGCCGGTATCTGTGTTCCCGTGTCTGTGTGCTGTTGTCTGTGTTCACGTGTCTGTGTTCCCGTGTCTGTGTTCCCATGTCTGTGTTCCTGTGTCTGTGTGCCCGTGTCTGTGTTCCTGTGTCTGTGTTCCTGTGTCTGTGTGACCATGTCTGTGTTCCTGTGTCTGTATTCCCGTGTCTGTGTGCCCATGTCTGTGTGCCGGTATCCGTGTGCCCGTGTCTGTGTTCCCGTGTCTGTGACCCGTGTCTGTGTGCCCGTGTCTGTGTGCCAGTATCTGTGTTCCCATGTCTGTGTTCCCGTGTCTGTGTGCCGTTATCTGTGCTCCCGTGTCTCTGCTCCCATGTCTCTGCTCCCATGTCTGTGTTCCCGTCTCTGTGTTCCTGTGTCTGTGTGCCCGTGTCTGAGTGCCGGTATCTGTGTTCCCATGTCTGTGTTCCCGTGTCTGTGTGCCGTTATCTGTGCTCCCGTGTCTCTGCTCCCATGTCTCTGCTCCCATGTCTGTGCGCCCGAGTCTGTGTGCTGTTGTCTGTGTGCCCGTGTCTGTGTTCCTGTGTCTGTGTGCCGGTGTCTGTGTTCCCGTGTCTGTGTGCCCGTGTCTGTGTTCCCATGTCTCTGTCCCATGTCTGTGCGCCCGTGTCTGTGTGCTGTTGTCTGTGTTCCCGTGTCTGTGGTCCTTTGTCTGTGTGCCCGTGTCTGTGTGCCCGTGCCTGTGTTCCTAATGGTTGCCCTAACTTGCGTTCCCCGCTTGTCTTTCAGTATGCCCACAGCGCCAGGCAGCTTATCGTGTTTATTAGCAGTGACTAGGCAAAGGGCTGAGCCTGTTGCTGCACTGTACCATATTAACGTCACTGCTGCACCCTGTGCCAGCAGCTGAGTTATCAGAAAGCCTGCTTGTGCTTCAACCGAATGGCTCTGTGCCAAAAGCAGGGGAGGGTAGTGCCCAGTCACCACAAGGACTACAGTCTTCCACCGAGGTCACCAACTTAGAGAGTCAGCGGCAGCCTCTGGTATCAACCCAGGGGCATGGGCAGAGTCAGGGAGCTGCCTGGAGTGGTCAGGGTCTGCACTCCTCCATCACAGGTGATGTGAAACCCCTTTCATCACCAACCCGTCCCCTGTCTCGTCCGTCACTGCTCAGGAACAGGCTGTTTTCTCCTGGAATGGGACCCAGCCAAAGGTCGACTGTGGGAAAATGTGACCGACTCAGTGGTTAGGGCTGGTGGAGATCGGGAACATTTAGAGAGATGTCTCCAGTGAGTGGGTGATTCGGCAGTGCCCTGGCCATACAGTGGAGGAGGTTGGCATGGGTAAGAAAAGTCCCAAGAAGGTGCTGCAGACAATAGCGAGAGTGGGAGAGCAAGAGCCTTAATGTTCAGTTCCAGTTTTCACAGAGAGAGAGAGAGAGAAGCAGCAGAGAGAAGGTGGTGATGCTAACCCAGGGGCAGGGAAAAAGGCCATTGACTGACTTCCTAAACAGTTGGGTGTTCTTGCAAACAGCTGGGACTGCACTGCCCTGGGTGGCACCTACAGGCTAGACTGGCATGGTCTAGGGTCCTAGACCCGACTCTGTATCACCTCATCCACCAGGACATTCAGGCAAAACATGGCACCCATGGCCCCAACTTTACCAAGGGAAAGGTCATGAGGTGGGACAGGTAGCTCTGGGACAGTCACCTGAGGGACAGGCAGCCCTACAACAGGCAGCTCTGGGACAGGCAGCTAAGGAACAGGCAGCTCTGGATAGGCATCTCTGGGACAGGCAGCTCTGAGATAGGCAGCTCTGGGACAGGCAGCTGTGGGACAGGCAGCTAAGGGACAGGCAGCACTGGGACAGGCAGCTAAGGAACAGGCAGCTCTGAGACAGGCAGCTCTGGGACAGGCAGCTGTGGGACAGGCAGCCCTGCAATAGGCAGCTCTGGGACATGCAGCTCTGGGACAGGCAGCTAAGGGACATGAAGCTGTGGGACAGGCAGCTGTGAGACAGGCAGCTCTGAGATAGGCAGCTCTGGGACAGGCAGCTGTGGGACATGCAGCTCTGGGACAGGCAGCTAAGGAACAGGCAGCTCTGAGACAGGCAGCTCTGGGACAGGCAGCTGTGGGACAGGCAGCCCTGCGACAAGCAGCTCTGGGACAGGCAGCTGTGGGACAGGCAGCTCTGGGACAGGAAACTCTGGGACAGGCAGCTCTGAGACAGGCAACTGTGTGACAGGAAACTCTGGGACAGGCAGCTGTGGGACAGGCAGCTGTGGGACAGGCAACTATGGGACAGGAAACTCTGGGACAGGCAGCTGTGGGACTTGCAACAGTGGGACAGGCAGCTCTGGGACAGGCAGCTGTGGGACAGGAAACTCTGTGACAGGCAACTGTGTGACAGGCAGCTGTGGTGTAGGCAGCTGTGGTGTAGGCAGCTCTGGAACAGGCGGCTCTGGAACAGGCAGCAGTGGGACAGGCAGCTGTGGGACAGGCAGCTGTGAGACAGGCAGCTGTGGGACAGGCAGCTCTGGGACCGACAGCTGTGGGACAGGCAGCCCTGCGACAAGCAGCTCTGGGACAGGCAGCTGTGGGACAGGCAGCCCTGGGACAGGCAGCTAAGGAGCAGGCAGCTCTGAGACAGGCAGCTCTGGGAAAGGCAGCTGTGAGACAGGCAGCTCTGGGAAAGGCAGCTGTGGGACAGGCAACTGTGGGACAGGCAGCCCTGCGACAAGCATCTCTGGAACAGGCATCTCTGGAACAGGCAGCTCTGGGACAGGAAACTCAGGGACAGGCAGCTGTGGGACAGGCAGCTCTGGGGCAGGCAGCTGTGGGTTAGGCAGTTCTGGAACAGGCAGCTGTGGGACAGGCAACAGTGAGATAGGCAGCTATGGGGTAGGCAGCTCTGGGACAGGCAGCTGTGGGATAGGCAGCTCTGGGACAGGCAGCTCTGAGACAGGCAACTGTGGGACAGGAAACTCCGGGACAGGCAGCTGTGGGACAGGCAACAGTGGGACAGGCAGCTCTGGGACAGGCAGCTGTGGGACAGGAAACTCTGGGACAGGCAACTGTGGGACAGGCAGCTGTGAGACAGGCAACTGTGGGACAGGAAACTCTGTGACAGGCAACTGTGTGACAGGCAGCTGTGGGACAGGCAGCTGTGGTGTAGGCAGCTCTGGAACAGGCAGCTCTGGAACAGGCAGCTGTGGTACAGGCAGCTGTGAGACAGGTAGCTGTGGGACTGGCAGCTGTGGCAACTGTGAGACAGGCAGCTGTGGGACAGGCAGCTGTGGGACAGGCAGCTCTGAGACCGGCAGCTGTGGGACAGTCAGCTGTGGGACAGTCAGCTCTGGGACAAGCAGCTCTGGGACAGGCAGTATGTGTCCAGCTGAGAAACACCCCCTTGAGGATGTGCCAGCACCAAGGCTGACAAAGTACACAAGGATATCTCGGCAGCGGTGATCTCTTCCCGCTGAAGCAAGTGCTCGGATTGGGTGAGCATTGGACAACAGGAGCATTGTAGGAATGGAGTCAGTCGCTAATGAGGCAGGTTTGGGATAATAACCCAAGGAAACCCTTCGTTCTCAGAAAGAGAAACCTTCCATCGAACGCGATGAAAATGACACAGTGAAATATCAGCACACTTCGCCCTTGTCATCGATATAGTTTGATGGAATACAATACAGTTACATCCATCTCACAACATTAACTCATTCTTTCAAAACTTCATTAATCTCATCCAACAAATTTATCTTAAATAAAATTTCAATGATTTCAATGTGACTGAGTAACACTATCAATTAAAGAGATTGAAGAGGAGATTTCTGACCCCTGTTCTGTCTCATTGATCATCCATCAGTTCTCCTGGAGAAGTGACATTTCCTGACAAGGTGTTACCTCGAGGAGAGGGAAAGGATCTTTTTCACTGTTGTTAATTGATTGTTAAAAATCACACAACACCAGGTTATAGTCCAACAGGTTTAATTGGAAGCACACTAGCTTTCGGAGCGACGCTCCTTCATCAGGTGATAGTGGAGGGCTCAATCCTAACACAGAATTTACGCAAAAATTTACAGTGTGATGTAACTGAAATTATACATTGAAAAATTGATTGTTAAGCCTTTCATCTGTTAGAATACAGTGATAGTTTCACTTCTTTCATGTGTAAATCACAAAACCTTTTTTTAAAAATTGCATTCTCAGGTTAGCTGTAACAATGGGTGATAGCTAGACAATATGTTAATTGATTGGCATATGATAATGAACTCTAGATTTACTCAAACTGAATAAACGACACAGGAATGACCTTTGCGCAGTACCTGCCAGTTCCTGATCTCCTCTGCCTTTTCTCAGTTGATCAAGATGGCCAGCAGTGAGATGTTCGTATCCATCAGTTGGATCCATTGCACAGCTGGAGGAACTTTGTTATCAAGTGAACCCCCGTTTGAAGAACTGAGAGAAATGTTCCTCGCAGTTCCTTTTTCTGTTGTTCTAAAATAAAACACAAACAAAAATTATGCCTGATCAGCAGAAAGCTATTTCAACATTTTGCTTTTGTGCTGGTGTGGGGAGCTGGTCAATGTCTGGAGTCACCTTGGTAAATGAATCAGGCATTCCTCTCCCTTGCTCGGGATTTTAGACAGATATCTCTTCAGATTGTCACAATCTTCAGGAGCCCATTAGCAAGTGCTCTCCGGACTGATATTAGGTCCAATAAGTATGGTCGATAAAGACGATTCATTCAGGTGATGCTTATTTCCCAACTTCACTATAACTAGTTAGAAATAACACACCAATCAGTGGAATCCCAACGTTTTCTTAAATAAGGTCAGGGCATCATGTGGATTTGGAGTCAGTCCTGCTAAACACATCGACAATTTGCCATTTCGCTACGTTGACAGCTTTGAGGGGTATGGTTCAAGAACAAGACTCTTGAAATGTTGTCCTTAAAACAGAACGAACTGATCAAGATTTTCACCTTCAGGCAGTAATTGTGATGTGGAGCCCAGCACTGCAACTCTGCTTCCTGCCTGGCAGTGCTCACCCATGCTGCTCTCACTTTGAGAAAGGGGTGGCACCAGGATCTGTGGAAACAGGTTCGGGGCAGGAATGGAAGTGGGCAGATGCCAAGGCCAGCAGACCCTCCCTCATTCACTGGGACATTGTAATTGAGTGTGAGGTGCGGTCCCCCTCGTTCCTGAGCCTCTGGCCCTTCCTCACTCTGCCATGATTCCCGTGTACCTTCCTTACCTCCCCTGCTCCCTCATGTTCCCCATGGCCACACTGTGTCCACTCACCCAGTATCCACTCTGGACAGAATCCATGAGCTCTATAATAAGGCTTAGAGTTACTCATGAGATTCTCAAAGTAAGCAAGTAGTCATTCAAAGGTCTCTTCGAAAAACTTCGACTTCTCTTTAAATTGTCCATCAAAACAAGCTACCAATCCCCTTGCTGTCTGTCAATATCTCCTGCTGAGCTATATCTGTGTGGAGTTCCAGCGCAGATACACCAACAGAGCTTCCAGAGAAAAATACATTGAAACCGTTTGAAGTAGTGGGAGAGATAACTATCTGCTCCTCCTCTTCAAAAGGCTAAATGCACAGCAATCCTACAGAACAGCAGAATCACAAGAGGATGTTGACAGGTTAGGATCTTAACCTCAGAGCTGTTGAACGTGCGAGGGTACGTTTTAAAGGGAAAGGAAAAGGGAAGAGAGGGGCTGGGAATGGAAAGGAAGGGAAGAGAAGGGGAAGGAAAGGGAAGGGAAGAGAAGGGAAGGGAAGGGAAGGGAAGGGAAGAGAAGGGAAGGGAAGGGAAAGGAAGGGAGGGGAAGGAAACCGAAAGGGTAATGACCCCATAGAAACGCTCACAGTAGATGAATGAAACTTCAGAAGTCAGTGTCTCCCAAATACCCACCCGCCAACCTCTCACTCTGCTCATGTGGTCTGCCCCCATTCCCCACCAGCGATGGCAGGTCCATCAGCCCGACACTGAACAGCACCATCACTGACAGTTTGTCCTCGACCTTACTGCTCAAAGCTATTCACATCAGACAGGAACAGAGTTGACCAGGCATGAGGCCTGCACACCCTTCAGCCTGATGGAGGGGATGGTGTGCCATATCACAGGGCCAACCCTGCCACATCTGTGTGACAGTGTCAACTTCACAACTTTCAGAACTTCATAGATTGAAAGAATCACCAACAACTCTTTGTGGAATAAATTGTTTCCAAAGATGAAAGGGACAAGAAGAAACGATTATAGAGGAATTAAAAGCAACATGCAGACGACATGGTGTCTCAGTGGTTAGCAGTGCTGCATCATCGTGCCCGGGACCCAGTTTCGATTCCAATCCTCAGGCGACTGTCTGTGTTGACTTTGCATATTCTCCCCGTGTCTGCGTGTGTTTTCTGCGGGTGCACCGGTTTCTTCTCACAGTCCAGGGATGTACAGTTTCGGGTGAATTGGCCATGCTAAATTGTTCATTGTATTCAGGGGTGTGTAGGTGAGGTGCATTAATTAGGGGGAAACGTAGAGTAGTGGGGAGGGCAATAGGTCTGGGTGAGTTACTCTTTGGAGGGTCAGTGTGGAATTGTTGAGCCAAATCGCCTGTTTCCACACTGTCAGGAGTCGATGATTCTAATTTAAATAAGAATGAGCCAAAGCAACATGAACAAGCTGTCCCCTTGGCAAGGGGAGGTCACATGACTTGATAACCTGCTGCCTCATGACAAATGTCATCAAGAGGGTCCGCACTCTCCTGAAGGATGGTGGTTCAATCCTGGTCAGGCTGTTTCTAACAGATAGCTCACTCTGAATGGAACAGGGAGCAGGAGAGCTCCTCCTGATAGAAAGACAAGCTCCAGAGGAGAGAACTCCAGATTTTGTCCTTCCATTCTGAACCGATCCTCACATACAGGATCCGTATCCCTTTATTCCCTTCCTATTTGGGTGGCACGGTGGCACAGTGGTGAGCACTGCAGCCTCACATCACTAGAGGCACGGGTTCAATTCCCACCTCAGGTAACTGTCTGCTGTGGTGTTTGCACATTCTCCCTGTGGCTGCGTTGGTTTCCTCCGGGAGCTCCAGTTTCCTCCCATAGTCCAAAGATGTGCAGATTAGGTGAGTTGGCCATGCTAAAATGAGGGGGTAAATTCGGGGAATGTGTCTGGGTAGTTTGCTCTTCGGAGGGTAGGTGTGGACTTGTTGGGCTAAAGGGCCTGTTTCCACACTGTAAGTAATCTAATCTATTCATGGATCTGTATCGGTGTCTCTTAAATGCTGCTATTGTATCTGCTTCCACCACCTCCTCTGGCAGCACGTTCCAAGCACTGACCACCCTTTGTGGCAAAAACCTGCCTCTCACAAATCTTTTAAACATTTCCCCTCACGCCTTGAACCTGTCCCCCCTTGTAACTATCCCTCCACCCTGGGAAAACGCCTCATACATTCCACTCTATCTGTGCCATTCACAATCTTATAAACTTCTATAAGGTAAACCCTCAAACTCCTGCGTTCCAGTGAAAACTAACCTAGTCTATCCAGCCGTCTTCTTAGCTAAACCCCCGTTCCTCCCCTACCCCCGCCCCCCCACCCACCATACCAGGCAACATCCTGGTCAACATTTTCTGGACCCTCTCCAAAGCATCAACTTCCTTCTGGGAGTGTGGTGAGCAGAATTGTACGCAGTATTCCAAGTATAGACTAACTAAAGTTCTGTAAAGCTGCAGCATAACTTGCCTATCCTTATTCTCAGTGTCCCTTCCAGTGAAGGTCAGCATGTCATTGGCCTTTGTTACTGCCTTATCGAGCTGCACGGCCACCTTCAATGATCTGCGGGCCTGTACATCCAGATCCCTCCGAAGGGTCCTGCCATTCACTGTATCATTTCCACCTGACTTTGAACTACCAAAATACATCACTTCACATTTGTTGGGATTAAACTCCATCTGCAATTTTTCTGTCCATACCTCCAACTGATCCATATCCTGCGGAATCCTCTGACAGTCCTCCTCGCGATCCACAACTCCACCAATCTTTCTATCATCCACAAACTCACTAATCAGACCAGCTACGTTTCCTCCAAATCATTTCTATCGGTCACGAACAGCAGAGTTCCCAGAGTGGGGGAACTCAATTACTGTGGGTCACGAGTTCAAGTTGAGAGGGGAAAAGTTTCAAGGAGGTGGTGGGTGCTTGAAACACATTGCCAGCGGAGGTGGCATTGGTGGGCATGATAGCATCATTGAAGAACTATTCAGACAGATACATGAATGGGCAGGGCGCATAGGGTTACGGATCCTTAGAAAATAGGTGACTGGTTTACATAGAGCATCTGGATTGGGATAGGCTAGGTGGGCCGAAGGGCGTGTTCCTGTGCTGTAATTTTCTTAGCTCTTTGTTCTCGTAATGTTAGCCTTGGTTCTTACCTCTCCCTCAACTTCTGCATCTATTGGCCTGGTCCTCATGTTCCCCTCCCTCTGCCACACTAGTTTAAACCCTCCCCAAACACTCTATGAAGTACACCCTCCCCCCCGCCCCACCCCCCCAAGGATATCAGTCCCAGCCCTGCCCAAGCGCAACCCCTCCAGTTTGTACAGGCCCCACCTCCCACTGGAGCTAGTCCCAGTGCCCAATGAGCCTGAAACCCTCCCCCTCCCACCTCCGTCAGCCACGTGTTCATGGCAATGGTCAGAATCCTGAGGTAACAACCTTTGAGGTCCTGCCTTTTAACTTTCTTCCTAGTTCTCTATGTTCTGCTCTCAGGACCTCATCCCTTTTTGTTCCCTGTTGTTAGTATCAATAGGTGCCATGACCACTGGCTGTTCACCCTCCCCCTGCAGAATGTTGTGGACCTGCTCCAAGACATCCAGGACCCGAGCACCAGGGGGCAGCACACCACCCTGGACTCGGCCACGGAAACATCTATCTATTCCTCTTACTGATGAGTTCCCTGTACAGCATTTCTATGACTAGCTCGCCCTCCCTCTGTAGCAGAGCCAATCACAGTGGCATGAATTTGGCTGTTGCTGTTATCCCTTGAAAGACCATTTCTCTCAACAGTTCCCAAAAAGATCATAGAGTCAGAGAATCATAGAGATGTGCAGCATGTAAACAAACCCTTCAGTCCAACTCATCCATGAAAACCATCTATCCCAACTCAATCTAGACCAACCTGCCAGCACCCGGCCCATATCCCTCCAAACCCTTCCTGTTCATACACACATCCAGATGCCATTTAAATATTGCAATTGTACCTGCCTCCACCACTTCCTCTGGCAATATGTTCCATACATGTACCACTCTCTGCATGAATACGTTGCCCCTTGGGTCTCTTTTATATCTTTCCCCTCTCACCTAAACCTCTAGTTCTGGATTCCCCCACCCCAGGAAAAGACTTTGTCTATTTACCCTATCCATGCTCCTATTGATTTTATAAACCTCCATCGTGTCACCCCTCAGCCTCCAATACTCCAGGGAAAACAACCTCAACCTATTCAACTACTCCTTATAACTCAAAACCTCCAATCCTGGCAACATCCTTGTAAACACTTTCTGATCCCTTTCAAGTTTCACAACATCCTTCCGATAAGAAGGAGACCAGAATTGCACACAATATTCCAAAAGTGGCCTAACCAATGTCTTGTACTGCCGCAACATGACCTCCCAACTCCTGTACTCAATACTCTGTCTCATGTTAATCTGTTTTGCAGGGGAATAGCCACATGAAAATTCTTGCACTGCCTGGTTAGCCCTCCTGCTCTGCCTGGTGGTCACCCATTCCTTTCCTGCCTGTGGACTGTGTGCCCCTGGTGTGACCACATCCCTAAATATGCGAACCACGACAGCCTGTCCCATGGAAGCTCCACAGTGTCCCCGCTCCAACTCCGAAACTCAGGATCCCAGGATCTGTAGATGGAGCAATTTCCTCTCCCCATGTAATTCCCAGGCACTGGGAATGTGCCCACCTTCCCACATCGAGCAAGAGGAGCAGACAATCACTTGGAGATCTCCTACCGTGCCTTACCTCTTTAACGTTATTTATCCTTACAATTTCAAATACTACACTTTTAATACTACACTGAAGCTGCTGGTGAGCTCTGCTCCAATAACTATTTCTCAAATCTCAGCTGCTACTCACCAACAACAGTTTCCAGAAGTAATTTCCGCTCGTGCTCCTTTACTCACTGGAACTCTCGCTGCCAACCGTCCTCTCTCGATGTTCTGTCTCATCTGAACCTTACTTATCCTCTCTCTTTGGTTGGATGAGGAAGGAGCAATAAAATGCCACAGGAATTTCATGTTCGGGTTGACTGTTCCATAATGCCCGACACACCCACACTGCCTGTCAGCTCCACTCAAGGACCGGATTTTATCTCAAATCTTTATTCATAAAAAGTCTTTGTCCATCCACATTCTCACAATATTCTTGCTGAATGAAGACTACAAAATCCTGTCTGAGGCCATCGCCAGAATTCGGTTCTATACAGTTATATTTCAAGTAAATAAACAAAACATTGGACTCTGACTCTGTCTGAAAAACCAACGACCTCTCTTCCACCTACAACACTAATATTTACATACACTGGGGGACTGGGAGAGTCCGGTTACTGAATAGATGCCCATTTACCTTCAGCAGAAAGATAGTGGTCTTCAGTGCATCCCTCAGCATGTAGTCCTGGACCTTGGATTGTGCCAGTCTTTAACACTCAGTCAGGGTCAACTCCTTGTTCTGAAAGACCAAAAAGGTTTGGGCAGACCAATGAGCGTTTTTCACTGGACTAATGGTCCTCCAGGCACAGTCAGTGTGTGTGGCAGTGTGCGTCCCGGGGAACAGACTGTAGGGCGTGGAGTCCCACATCAAGGAGCTGCTCAGGACAACCCTCGACACACACCACTGCATCTTCCTCCAGGCTTCCTTTGCAAAGGCACATCCCAGCAGGAGGTGTGTGACAGTGTCAACCCCACCACAGCTACTTCGAGGGCAGTTTACGCTGGCACAGACCGACTGGGCATACATAAAAGATCTCACACATTTGTCCCTGGGGATGGTATTCCACGATATCCTTCCCACCCGCACTATCTGTGGAATCCACTCCCAGAGTGGGAAGGATCAACCTCTCAGCGTCTTCGGATAGGATGGATCCAAGGGGTCACATGCTTGAGTGAGAGAAACCTGTGGATGAATCCAACTCTGGGAATCTACAGCAGCAGAACTTTAAAGAATAACACTGCACAAGATTCAGAGCGTGGATACTTACAGAGACAGGCACTGTAACTGAATTCCAACACTCATCAGGTCAGAGCCAAGTTGAGCTCTGAGATTAACTTAATTACTTGAGAGGATGTATTTTGATTGCTCCATGTAATAAAGTATGAATCATTATTTCAGCCCTGGATTGTCTGCCAGATTAATTAATAAATAGCCAATTTAAAGGGAACTTGTGGTGATTTATTCACAATCACTGTACAAAATGGGCTATAGGAAAACATTCAAGATGCCGGACTGAGACTTATTCAACTTTCCCACCTCACCCACTTGCTGTTATCAGGCACGACGTGCAAGTTTCGGAGGGTGTGACCATGAGCCTCTTGATTTCTGTTCCAGTACCAAAGGCAATGAACAGACATAAGCAGAACACTGATAAAACAGCAAGGATTTTATTAAACTAGTAATGAAGCAAAAACAAGATAATCAATGTTAAATTACTGAATACATTTTCAAACACAAATTACAGCATATAGTGAAATGCATGGCTGTTTCACACATTTCATGCATACATTTTAGCAATTTACATAGATGTAATGTTTAGAGTTTAAAAAAATCACAAGATTCAAATGTCATTGTCAGTGAAATAGGTGCACAGGGGAATGTTCCTATCACCGAGCCCCCTCACTATCCTGACTTGGAAATATAACACTGCTCCTTCTCTGTCACTTGGTCAAAATCCTGGAATTCCCCTCGTCCAATGGCATTGTGGGTAACACCACAGCAGGAAACTACATATTCTGTATAGGTGGGTTGTTCAGGAAGGTTCTAGAAGAATACTGCTGGACTAGTTTGGTGTGGCTGGGATTCGGGGAAATCCAAAGTGTAAAGTAAGTTTCATGCTTAATGGAGCTGTTCAGTTTAACTGCTGTAAAGGCACATGGACGAGAATAAATCCGGAAACTCAGTGAGAAGTGAAGAGCAGGTTCTCTGTATTCAATAGCTCTAGCATCCATCTTATTTATTGTGGCTAATTCTCTGTCAAGCCCGATTTCTCCAGCTCTGGATCAATGTCAAACTTCCAGGGTCGGGGTGAGCACTGGGGACCGTAGCAATGTTTAAAAGCAGCAAGGTCTAATGTAATGTAGGTTAGATAACTATGGGGCCTGGTGGTTAAACAGCGAATAAGGTGAGAGAATGAGACTGTGTGTGTATGTGTGTATGTGTGAAGGAGTGGAGAGTGTGATGCTGGAAAAGCACAACAGGATTCCTGATGAAGGGCTTATGCTCAAAACTTTGATTCTCCTGCTCCTCAGATGCTGCCTGATCTGCTGTGCTTTTCCAGCTCCAAAGTCTCAACTCAGATCTCAAGCATCTGCAGTCCTCACTTTCGCCTCTGTAAGGGAGGATCCCTCTTTGTTAGTCCTGTCCCATGAACATAGTGGCTGCTAGGCCATTACAGCGTCTGTGAAGGGGAATGACAAATTGCAAGTGTGTGTCTGGGTGCAGAGCGACCTGTTAAAGATGACAAAGTCCAAGAATGCCCCTCTTGCAGTGGATGTCCAATGAATGGCAAATTCTCCCAGGTCGATGGTCTAAAATTGGATGAGGGAAGCATAATTAGGTACGTTTAGTTAGACTGGAAGTGCTGGAGCAAGAGAAGGCCATTCAGCCCCTCAAATCGACATATTTAACATCAGCAAGGCTGAATATAGAATGTAGAATAGTACAGCACAGTACATGTCTTTCGGCCCTTGATGTTGTGCCAGCCTTTTATCCAGCTCTAAGATCAATCTAACTATCCTCCATGTACCTGTCCAAGAGTCACTTAAATGTCCCTAATGTGTCTGACCAGACTGCCACTGGCAGGGCATTCCACACAACTGGCATCACATCTCGGTCTCTAACTCCACTTTCCTGCCAGCTCCCCTTTAACCCATTATTAATTAAAAAGCTGTCTATCTCTTCGTCAAATTTACTCAATTTCCCAACATCCACCCTACTTTGGGGAAGTGATTTAGCAGAATCACGACACTTTGAGCAAGGTCATTTCTCCTCATCGCTGATTGAAGTCCACTATTCACCACCACTTCTCGATCGCTCATCATCAGAGACCCCTCCCACCCCAATGAAAATCTCTTCCAACCTCTTCGGTCAGGTAGAAGATACAGAAGCTTAAACACACGCACTGACAGGTTGAAGAACAGCTTCCTCCCTGCTGTTATTCTTCTGAATGGACCTGGCTCATTTCCGATTGAATATTGCTTTTCTGTGCACCCTCTTGGCAGCATGTCTTTGTATCCTTTGCCCTGTTTGATGGTCTTTGCATGTGATGCTCCCTCTGCACATTTACACTGTACTTAGCGACAGGGGACAAGAATAAATCAAATCAAATCTCTCAAGTTACCAGCCCTAAACAGTGGACAATATCAAGCACAGTCTCACTAATGCCTTGGACAAGTGCAGAAATATTTCCCTACTCTTTCACTCTATTCCTTCAACAATAAATGCTGAAATTCCATGAGGCCTCCTTACTCCCTGCTGAATCTACAGGCTGGTTTCCTGCAGTTCCTGCACGAGGAAACCAATATCCCTCTGCATTAAAGCAATCTGAAGCTTCTCGCAATTTCAGTTGATCTTGGTTGCTTTTTTTAAATGGGAATCAGCTCGAAAGGTTTCCCCACACAACAAGGAGCATGATGCTTGAGTTGACATTGACACTCAATGAATCTGGCTGATGGAGTTATAGAGTCATGAAGAAGTACAGCGTGGAAAGAGGTCCTTCGGTCCAACTCGTCCATGCTGACCAGTTATTCTAAATCAATCTAGTCCCATTTCCCAGCATTTGCTCCATATCCCTCTAAACTCTACCTATTCATATACCCATCCAGATGTCTTTAAAATGCTGTAATTGTACCAGCCTCTATCATGTCCTCTGGCAGCTCATTCCATACACGTGCACCACCTTCTGTGTGATTGCAATGAGTTGCCTTTCTATTCTTCCAGGCAGAATGGATAAACTCACACTTATTCACATTAAACTCCATCTGCAAAATTGGGGTCCATTTGCCAAACCTATCCAGTGTAAATTCCTTACTTCACTGCACCTCACATTCTCTCCATTTTAGTGTGACCTGAAATTTGGCGAGAATATGTTTTATCCCTGCAGCAAGTCAAGGTCCAACAAAACCTCTGGCCAGGCCTCACACAGAGAGAAACCCTCCATGAAACCCACCAAAACCCACACTTCACCAAAGAAACCGAAGATTCCGCTTTGAGACCAAATGAACATTGGATGGTCAGCTGCAGTTAGACACCTGACCTCCCTGTTATTATACAGTGACATCAGTCACTCTCTGCACTAAAAACAGAATTATATGTGAAGAAGGACTGAGAAATCATGACTACAGCCTGCAAATTCCACTCTCGTTTCCTTCAGTACTTTCAGTAGAGCCCAGTGACTCTTTCATATTAAGTTGCATTAATTCCTAAATATCCTTTCTGTTTATTTCCAACAATTGTTTAATTTCCTCCATTTATACAACACCCTCCCATGACATGGGAAATCCAGCAACAGGACAGATTGTTTACTCTGCTCTGTATCTATCCACTTTGTGGCTCAATGGACATAAACTGTCTAAATTTTACTTTTTATACAATTCATCTCTTTGGAAACTTGCAAATTTCACATCTTTGTTGTTTCCTATTACTGTGATAACTGTGGTCTATCACAACAGCTAATCTCTAAATCTCGAGCTCTTTCTGTCTGACATTGAAAACCTTATCCCCAGTGATTGGAGACTTTGAATGTTGTGTTTGCGATGGGACCAACTGATCGCTTGGGATCTAAAGTCAGACTTGCCTCTGTGAAGCTAATGTGTTCGCACAAGCTTCGATGAAGCTTGCAGTATCATGGGTCGTTCGCAGGTCTGATATAGTGTTTCTTTGTTGCTGGAATTGGAGGAGATTCGATGTATACACCTTATTTGTCACAATCTCGACATCGGAGGTCACATTTTGTGATGAATTCAGGTAGAATTTGAGGAATAATCTGCATCAGGACAGTTTGATTTATTCCAGGTAAGTCCTCAGTTGACTGGGTTTTGGTGACCCTGTGAGCACATATTGAGATAGACACCAACACAGGGAACAATTGTCCTCAGGATCTCTTCTTGCTGGCTTCATATGACAGTCCTCACTTCAATCATCTCAGTCTCCTTTTTCCACATCTCCTTTATGCTGTTCGAGACATATTTTCTCCACATTATTTACCATGTGACAAACATATGAAGACATATACAATCAAGATACTGTGTACCGAAATTTGAACATTCGAACTCATCGACAGCCAGAGAAATCTGGCCTGACAGAAAATTGGCCAAACTAAATTAACCAGCAGCCAGCAACTATCGGCTGCAGAGAACAGTGAAATCCGAGGTCAAAGAGCTTACAAAGGTTCGGGGGGAAGCAGATACAGCCAGCCTGAGGTCTGTGTGAGGTGAAGTGTCAATCCGAACTTTCTGAAACGGTGACTCCTAGCCCAGTGCTGGGGGATGTGCACCTCACACCTCCCCTGACATGGCAACAGTGAAAGTGGTTGGTGCCAACCCATTGGACGCTTTGAACGCTGCCCATGGTCCCATTGGCTAAAGGCCACAGAGCATTCCGGAAGATCTGGGCCAAGGGGGATAAGGACATAATTGAACCACAAACTGAGTTCTCTGCCCCTGTGTCTACCTCACTGACAAGAACACTTGGGTAAAGTGTTTTTAATAACACATTAACTGGCCCAAATCACAAGCAACATTGGTGCCCCTGGGTGTTATTTGATTAGAAGGGTTGTGTAATCTCCGAAGTTGAACCGCATTAACCTTGAACTCTTGGATATTCTGGCCTCAGCCTGATTTAAACGACAAACTGCTCGATGTGATAACCAACTTCAAGTGGGTGAAAGAAGGAGTGGGTGAATGGGATAAGCTTTCAGAGTTAGTACAGGATTGGGGAATCACGGAATGCAACAGGTGATCAGGACTTGGAATGTACTGACTGAGAAGACTGCAGAGACAGGATCAATTGAGGCCTTCAAAAACGCATCGGAATTTATCTGAAAAGGAAGAGGATGCAGGGATGGGGTGAGTTGGAGGCATAACGAGCCAGCATAGACACAATGGGCTGAACGACCTCCTTCTCTACTGTGTCCATTATATAATGTCGTATGAAAGGAAATCTAAACCAGGCTAGTACAGGGAGTGGGGCTGCCAAAGGATCGACTCCCTCTGGAAAGGTGGGGTGGGTAGGTGTCTCCAACCTTCACTCTTGTTCTTCCATTTTCTCCCAATCTATCCCGAAACCATTAACCCCATGGTCCATGATTCCACCGTCCCAGGATATTGTGTATTTAATTGTTCAGTCTTGCATTGGCATCTCGAATGGTGTGAAGTGTGGACACTTTTGCTTTGCCAGCCTGGTGTGCGGCCTGTGGGTTGTCTCGATCACTGAGCAAACACTGAAGCCCCTGCTATGGTCTACCTCACTGAGTCTAAAACTGCCCGAAAGTGTACTCCATTCGTCTGGCTCCTCTGCTCTGCTCTGCTGGTTGGACCTTTTTCCCTCCAGTTCCTGTTTCACTTTCTCCCAGCACCCTAACTGCTTCACCTTCTCCCATTCTGTATCTCGTAGCCACTCCATGCAGCTGGGTATTGCTACCGCTTTGCTGGGTTTTAAACCTTTCCTCCAGCTCTCAGTGCTGCTCTGAGTTCCTCCCACTATCCAAAGATGTGCAGTTTAGGGTGAATTGGCCGTGGTACATTGCCAACAGTGTTAGGTCCATTAGTCAGGGGGAAATGTAGGAAAATGAGTCGAGGTGAGTTACTCTTCAGAGGGTTGGTGTTGACCTGTTGGACCGAAGGGCCTGGCTCCACATTGTTGGGAATCTAATCGAATCGAATATCAGCTGCTTTTCTTTTACTTCTCTAATATTCCCCAACCCTTTTTATATCTCTCACCTCCTGTGTTACAATATTAATTAATGCTACTCCCATGGATCCCTGACCCCACTGCCTAGTTCTTCCGACCTTGGATTCAACTTCCTTGCATTTGTTTTCTGTGTCCCAGACCCCTGGGATCTCACCATGCCCAAATGAACTCAGAACAATAATCTGATGACATACACAAGATCCCCCGTTCCAGCCCCATGACTGAACCCCACACGGTTTTTCCCAGCAATCACCAGCAAAGGTCTCTCCACAGGCTTGACACATTAATGTGAATGTGCATGAGGCTCGCAGTGCAATCCGCAGAATGTAGCAGGAGAGGAGCTGAAGGCCATGGAACCAGCGACGCTCGCCACTGCAGGATTCAGCCTGGGAGAGCCCGTGGAGTGTTAACTCAGCGTAGGCAGGAATAGAGAGAGCAACAGCTGCATTTGCCATGTGGCTATGCACAGAGTGCACAGTCAGCTTTGGTAACCTACAGCCGGTACTGCAGTAGCAAAACAAACAGGCAGATTGTCACTGAGGCAGCGGGGGAAGTCGGTGGAAATTGTGATCCCAAGATAACTCCAACCACACAGAACAGCAGGTGACAGGGAGTATGGCCTGGGCTGGGGAGAAAGAAGTTCATGAATCTCTTCCTTTAATTTACTTTAGCATAGGAAAGGGATACGTATGTACCACAGGGCAAGAGTTAAAGCTGGGCAAAAGGCAATTACAATGTGATTAGGCAAGATTTAGGATGCATAGGGTGAGGAAGGAAACTGCAGGGGTTGGCACAATTGAAATATGCAGCTTATTCAAGGAACAGCTATTGTGTGTCCTTGATAAGTACGTACTGGTCAGGCAAGGGGAAAGTGGTCGAGTGTGGGAACTGTGGTTTACGAAGGAAATGGAATCTGTTGAGAAGGTGAAGAAAGTTAATGTTACGATGAGCTGTGATTGCTCAGTTAGGGCGCTTGAGAGTTACAGATTAGACAGGCAAGACCTAAAGAGAGAGCTAAGAAGAGCCAAGAGGGGACATTAGATGTCGTTGGCAGATCAAGGAAAACCCTAAGGCTTTCTATAGGTATATCAGGAATAAAAGAATGACGAGAGTAAGATTAGGGCCAATCAAGGATATTAGTGGAAAGTTGTGCATGGAGTCAGAGGAGATAGGGGAAGTGCTTACTGAATATTTTTCATTAGCATTCACATTGGAAAGAGACAATGTTGTCGAGGAGAACACTGTGATACAGGCTACGAGACTAATAGGATGGAGGTTCACAAGGTATGGTGTTAGCAATTCTAGAAAGTGTAATAACAGACCAGTTCCCTGGGGTGGATGGAATTTATCCCAGGATTCTTTGGGACGCCACGGAGGAGATTACCGAGCCTTTGCCTTTGATCTTTATGTCTGCAGGAATAGTGCCACAAGACTGGAGGACAGCAAATGTTGTTCCATTATTCAAGAAGGGGAGTAGACACAATCCAGTGAGCCTTACTTCGGTTGTGGTAAAGTGTTGGAAAGCGTTATAATAGATAGGATTTATAATCATCTAGAAAGGAATAGGTTGCTTGGGGACAGTCAACACGATTTTGTGAAGTGGAGTTTGTGCCTCACAAACCTTACTGAGTTCTTTGAGAAGGTGGCCAAACATGTAAATGAGGTAATGCGGTTGATGTGGTGAGTGTGGATTTCAGTGATGCGTTTGATAAAGTTCTCCATGGTAGGCTATTGTAGAAAATATAGAGACATGGGATTGAGTGTGATTTAATGGTTTGGATCAGACGTTGGCTAGTTAAAAGAAGATAGAGAGTGGTGGTTGATGGGAAATATTTATCCTGAAGTTCAGTTACGAGTAGTGTACCGCAAGGCTTGGGTTTGGGTCCACTGCTGTATGCTATTTTATTCATGACCTGGATGAGAAAAGCTCTCTTCACACTCTCCCCATCAAGCACTACCAGAACAAGTCAAGCATGGGTGAGGACAGAATACAGCTTCCTTTTGCATTGAAAACAAATCTCTCTCTGCTCAATTAAACCAGAAGTACAGCTCCCTCTGCACTGTTGCTATCAAACGTCCCCAGGACAGGTACAACCAAGACTCAGAGACAGAGAAAGGCTCCCTCTACTGTTTTAAAGTGAAAATGATACTCCGTCAACATTCTCCCTCAGAGATTCTCAGTGACAGGAGTGCAAAGTGACAATCCAGAGTTCGATGTGGAATAAAGCTTCCTGTACGCTGACCCCATCAAACATTCCAAAGAAAGAGACACCACAGGGTTAGATCCAGAACAAAGCTCCCGCTACACTGGGAGGTTCGAATACTACCAGGACAGGGACAGCATGGGTCAAGATACTGAGAAAACACTCTCTGCTCCTTTCAACTGAAAGTAAAGCTCCACTTACAGTGACCTGATCAAACACTCCCGGGCGGGTGCAGCATGAGGTAAAAATGAGAGACAGCCCCTTTGTTCTGCACAAACCCTGTTTCCAAAACACCATTCTCAGACAATCTCTCTGTGGTTCTCACTGTCAGACTCCCCAGGTCAGGGTGGGCAGTACCCAGCAGACACGCTCCTGGATCAATGAGCTGCATTTGATGATTGTAATCATGGGGCCTTCGCTATGAGATCTTGTGGAGCTCAATTCCGTCAGGTGAGAGCACTGCAACTTACAGCCACTCCTATTATTCCAAATGAAATATACCCACCTGGGAACAAACAGATTTGTTCATACATTGGTGGAATGTGTAGAGATTGGAGCTGGTTGATCGGTTCAATGTTGTTGCTTCTGGTCACATTTGTGCCAGGGGAGTTCAGGCTGTGTGTATTAAAGGAGCTGGTTGGAGACTGAGGGGACGGTTGAGTTGTTTGAAAACATGGGGGATTTTGTTCACCCCGACCCCCACCCCCACCCCCACCGGTCGAGTTAGTTGGAGCTGGCTGTTGCTCTGAAATATGGTAACAGTTTATGAGCCAGAGGTTTCCATGGGTAATAATGAGAGCCAGCCCTACTCCTGAGAGAGTCCCTCCTCACGGACGTCCCATTGGTTTTAGTGCCTGAGGTTGTGAGTGTGTCCCCACGACAGACTGTGATGGTGCAGTGTGGAGAGCACAACCTGCTGGTCAGGGCCCAACTTGATTGATTTGGAACTGGGCAACTGTTTAAAGCTGCTGATCTGACCCTGGGGACAGCAGATTATCAGCCAAGCAGGGTCTACCCTGAGAACCACACTGTCCTTTTTGACTATGCGCTCCGTGAGTGTGGCAGCAGATTGCAGCTAATGGGAGTTTTCCACACTTGCAGGAAGCTTGGGCTGTAGATTATTCCTGACTGTAACTCTGGCTGAGATGGCATTGATATTCAGGCAGGATGGTCTCATGCTTTATCAACCACTGACTGGGCTTTTGTAGTTAATTGAATTTTGCTTTAACTGCTCTCTGTCCCCAAACCTGTTCTGTAATCCTAACTATTCTAGAACCCTCCCTTTGGTGGCATTTGAGCTTTTTTTTTTGCTTTGTGGGGATGGGTTCCATTCCCCTTGGTCTGATTCACTCAATGGAGGAGTGCAATCAGTCGAGGTCTCTCCCATGGTGGTGTGACTGGCAGATTCACAAAAAAACGCTTGAACTTGTAGGTATTGGATTCCTGAAATTTATCCTTTCCTTTCCATTTAAATAACTGTGCCCCTGTGTTCAAACTTCTGTGGTAGATATCCAAAGATGTGCAGGTCAGGTGAATTGGCCATGCTAAGTTGCCCATATTTTAGGTTATTAGTCGGGGTAAATGTAGGGAATGGTTCTAGGTGGGTTACTCTTTGAAGGTCCAGTGTGGACTTGTTGGGCAGAAGGGCCTATTTCCACACTGTAGGGATTCTGATTCTAATCTTTAAAACGTACAGAGAATGGTCATTGGTTTATAAGTTATTGAACATAAAGCTGCCCTTTGATTGAGTTCCGTCCCCAAAAACGAATCATCTGCTCATCTCTTCCCCACTCAAATATATATCCAGCCCAGAAACATGGTACTGCCCTGTGAGCCAGTTCACTCTTTGTGAATAATGTTCCTAAACTGCTCAACAACATCCATGTTCCTGTCGCCTCAATAATTAATTATCTAAGTAGTCTGAGTGATTTCCAATGTGTTCTACTGTGCATTCCCAACTTTCTAGGATAGATAATTTGAATGAACTGTGACCTCTGGAATGATGCAGTTCCTTGTCACATTGATCCTGTAATGACTAACCCCTGAGTTGTGACCTATTGCCCCCTTATTGTGGTCCCTCCAGCTCTGGGTGGAAACAGCCTCCTTGCCCTGAGCCTGTCACACTCCCTAAAGAATTGTTCTAACGGGTTGATGTCATTTTGAACCCTCTGTAGACCCTTCTCAAATCAGACCAGTTCCCCATTCCTTAACCTGGTGTCTTTCAAATCACTGGAGCTTTCCTGATCTACACCACCCACGTGACCCACACCGCAAACTATCCTGGATCTGTCATTGTGAGAACCAATGGGGCTGTTGTTCCCATTGAGTGTCGTTATTTGAGGTGAGAATCTTTACTTGATTGTCAATATGATCCCCAGCTTCTGCTGTTGTCTGACCCTGTCCTAAAGTGGCTGCCCTCTCTCTCCCCAGGGAGGGCAATGTGAGCAGTAACCCCATCAATCCCACCTGGATCCCATTCAGTTCCACCAGGTCTGGAGAAGGCCATCTGTCATTCTCCCTACGCCTAATGAATGGTACGTGATGGGTGACTGGGGAGGAATCTCCTGGTGTCACTCACTGGGAGTTACACCCACTGTCACCAACCCTTATCCTCCTGCACTACAGAAGACTGGCTTACAGAGCACCCGTCCACAGCCTACTCACTGGGAGACCTCATTCATATTGAGGCATCTGTTTCAATGGACAACCAGGTGCTCTGGATGCTGTACGTTGATCACTGTGTAGCTACACTGAGCCCAGACAAGGAGATACAGCGTCATTGACTACAATGGGGAAGGAGCTCTCTGCTTTCTCCAGCTGTTCCATCCTCAATGGCTTCACTCGATTCACTTCATGGCTGTTTATCAATCTGCACTTGCCTCCTGGACAGAAAAGCTGAGGACTCCTTTTCAACCTTTGCGTTGCCGAGAGACAGGCAGGAGCCAGACAAGCTCTGGTGTGACCTGGATGCCTTCCATTTCTATGGAGATGAGCGTTCCTTCGTAAGAGGATGCTGCTGATTGGCTTCTCCATGGTGGGAGGGTGTCACTCAATACTGACTTGATCTGAATATGTCCCTCAGGGTTCCTTAAGTGTCACCTGAAAGTTGCGACAGTGGATCAGGAAGATTCCAGGAACAAAGCTTGTACTTACCGGAAGCTGCAGAATATGTAAGTTCCCTCTCTTTGTCCCTCAGGGATGTTGTTGTTGGGAGAGATGATGCACTGTTTGGTGGGCTGTCGTTGAGCTGTTTCTCTTGTTTATCTGGACTCCACTGGAGGAATTAAACAGTGACATTTGTGCCTGCTGCCATGTGGGGATCTGTGGGAGCACAAGGAAGATCCTGTTCCCCTCCAGAGGAAGGACGGGCCTTGGCCCTGAAGCTGGTAGGACATTGACCCTCTCGATGTTGGCGCTCCCCCTCTCCCCCATCCCTGACTGGGATGTTTGGTCTTGCAGAGAGTGAAGCTGGATTGAAGTGGGAGGGGGAACCCTCACTTGGCCCCCTGGTCATTCTGGATACTAGGCTGACCAACCTGGCAACTGAACCCATGCCTGAGGTTGAGGGAAGGATACTGGAGGGGTCTCCATGTGTGGAGATGGCTGCCTGCTGGTTTCCCTTTCTGTCCCTGTTTTCCCTGGCTTCTCCTGGTTGTGTAGGTGTGGAGTCGGAGCTGGATCCGATGGTATTCCTGACTGTGACAGCTGTCTGTCTGATCTCTGCTTCATTGCTGGCCTTGTTCCTGTACAGGATACGCAAGCATGCTCTATCCCACCCATGAAGCAATCCTTAATGAAGTTGTGCTTTCCCGTGTGTTGCATATTGTAACTGCTGTTCTTGTTTCTGCATTCACATGGAAATAATTCAAGGATTGTTTCCAAGGCTGGGTTTCCTGGGACTGCCTTCTATTACATCTGTACGCCCTCCCCCTGGAGGGAGCTTGCTGTGATGTTTGGTGTTTACTCCCTCCCTGAGTGTGAGGGTTACATTATGCTGCAAATGCAAACCAACATGCAGAGACAATCTGGTGACCCAGTTCCCTTCACAAGTTGGGCACGATAGGAGCTGAGTCCCCCGGTCAGCATCAGACTGTGTATCAGGGAGCAGTTGCTGCTCAATATCATTCTTGTAGCTTTCAATCACTTTACTGATCAGGGATGGGTTGGATTTATCTTCTGTACAGGACATAAGGGAATTGTCCATTGTCAGGTAGATGAGTATCACAGCTCTAACATGAAAGCTCCATTTGAAGTTACCCACTAACCAGGTCTATAGTTGGACGGAAGTTTCATATCCCCTGCAGCTGAACAGTGCTATGGTTACTGTCCCTAAAAGTTGCACCTGAACAGTGCTGTGGTCCCTGTCCCTAAAAGGTGCATAGCTTTCCTTTTGGAAGATAACAATGTTGACACAAAATGCAATCATTATCGAGGAAGTAAATTCAGGTCTTTACACGTTTGGAAATGTTCAGCCATGGGATGAATCAATTTGATGGGCCCATTGAGGACAGTCTGTGGTAAAGGCCTTAATGTGGCCTCTCTGGAGGAAGTACCAATCGGGAGAATCCTCAAACAGAACTTCTGCGTTAGGATCGCCAAGCAGCAGTTTCCAATTTCCTCAGCGGGATGGGGGTGGGAGTTGGTGGTTGTGGGGAGGCAATTGTTTAAAAGCTAACATAGTACGTGGTTCTTCTCCCAGTTACACCTTTCTTCAGCAACAGTTTAAAGCAATGACCTCCACCTTTCTTTCTGGGTGACCTTATCGAGGCTAATAAAGCCATGAGAGGCATGGAGATGGGGAATAGCCAAGGTTTTTCCTCAGCTGGGGGAGTCAGCAGGTATACGTTTATGTTGAGTACGGAAAGACTTATAAAGGACCGAAAGGGCAACATTTTCATAGAGAGGAGGGTGCATGTAGGAATGAGCCAGAGGAGGTGGTGATCTGGATGGGTATTTGAATTGGAAGGGTTTAGTGGGATATGGGCCAAATGCTGACAAATGGGAATAGATCAGTTTAGGATACCTGTTTGCTGCCCATGAGTTGGACTGAAGGATCTATTTCTATTCTATACAATTCTATGACTCTATAAACTATAATTATATACGCACAACTAAAAAGGCAGAGAGAACACAATTACTCATCCACAGGCAAACATACTAAATGCAAAAAGAATATATATATATTTTAGATTAGATTACTTACAGTGTGGAAACAGGCCCTTCGGCCCAACAAGTCCACATCGACCCTACGAAGAGCAACTCACTCAGACCCATTCCCCTACATTTACTCCTTCACCTAACACTATGGGCAATTTACCATGGCCAATTCACCTGACCTGCACATCTTTGGACTGTTGGAGGAAACCGGAGCACCCGGAGGAAACCCACGCAGACACGGGGAGAACGTGCAAACTCCACACAGACAGTTTCTCGTTAATTTTTTAAAGGATATTAAATTCAATGCAAAGTGAATAGTGTCCAAATGTAAAGTTAATCAGTTATTATCAATCCAAAAGACACCTTCAGGTACCTCTACAGAATTACTATTTACAGAGTCTTAGCAATACTGGGTGGTCCGAGGTTGGGGGCATATTGCAACGATGTCGTCACTAGACTATTAATCTAGAAACGCAGGTCATTTTCTGGGGACCCGGGTTTGAATTCCATCAATTGGAATTCAAACCCAACTAACAAAGTGTATGAAATCAAAAGATTAACAACGATTCTTTTGGGAAAATATCAGTTTGGTTCATGAAAGCTCTTTTGGGACAGAAACCATTGTCCTTATCTGGTCTGGCCTACGCGTGATTCCAAACACTTCCGGGCAATTAGGGATGGGCAATTAATCTCATATAAGCCAGTGTCGCCCATATCCAGTGAGGAATATAAAAAGGAGTCGGCTGTGCATCCCCTCGAGCCTGTTCCCTCCATCATGGTTGGTCCGTGGCCTAACTCCACACACCAGCCTTTGGCCTATATCCCTTTAAAACATTTGCATAACACAATGTTATCTATCTCAAATTTAACATGAATAACTGATCCAGCATCCACTGGCATTGTGGAAGAGAGTCCCAAACATCAACCTCTCTTTGTGTGTAGAAATGCTTCTTAATATCTCTCCAGTCCTTACCTGGTCTGGATCCAATTCTCAGTCAATGCTCCCTACTTCTTGAATCTCCAACCAGTGGAAATGGTTTACCTTTATCAACCCTGTCTTTTTATTTGGGTATTATGGATTCAAGCAATGTTGGTAGATACACCCAGTGAGGCATTTGCATCACGATCAGATCAGGTATCTGGGGAGTATGAGGTGAAAACATCCGTCTTCAGTGGACATGAGCTAGTACCAGAAGTCTACAAACAACGTTTTAGGAATCTAAGGAGGGAACCTGGTCAAACATGCATTGAATTTGAAAGGATCAAACAAAGTAATTTTGATAGATGCATAATGGCATTGAAAACAGATCAAATATATAATGCTGAGAGACGTCTATTTTGGAGAATTTCAAAAATTCACTACCAGAGGAGCTGAGAATGCACGTGGAAGAACAGAAATTTATCGATTGCAAGATGAGTAGTTGAAATGGCTGATGGTTATGAGTTGGTTCATGAATCAAAGATTGGTTTCCAAATTCAGTTTAATCTGTGAGGGATAGAAATTTTTGAAAAGAGAAATCCTCGGGTGATAAAGGAACAGGAGACCTCATTAAAGATAGTGAAGATAATTTACCACAGGATAAAATGGAAAGTTCTGAGGGAGAAAGAGAATTAAAAAGCTCAGGTACTTTCACTGCAATAAAGTAGACCACATGAAGTCACAGGATTGGTGGGTTAGAAAAAAAAGCTGTGGGAAAACAAGGTATGCCAATGAGTTTTGTTAAGTGGTAAAGGAAAATACAGTTGAAGGTTAAAATGACCTAAAGAATGCACAAGCTGGTCAGGGGCTGTTTGAGAAGGAAGTGCCAGATCTCTTTCAAGAATTTACTTTTGTGGGTAAGGTAGGTCAGACGGAGCAGTTAAAGAAATTAAATTTTAAATGTATACGGAAGCAAGTTAGTCTTTGATGGTGAGAGATGAGAAAATAATTCAGAAGGAGTATTTTCAGAAAAAGATGGTAAAATGTGGAATTCATTGTGAGAGAGCAATGCTCTGTTATGTAAAGTGAGATTGGAGAGTCCGGGGAAAAGTGAAGTAGTGGTAGTAGTAATGGAGAAAAAACAGTTTATTCTTGTTAATGATAGAGCTGGATCACAGTTGAGTGTGATGGCTACTGACACCTTGATGAAGAATTGGAGAAAATTGTGTATTCATGCAGATGTGAAATGGGCAAAAGGTCACTAATTGTATTATTGGTGGGTTACAGAAAGGAAGGGTTTCATGTAGCAGATGAACCATCAGTAGGAGGTCACTTGGGAGTAAGGAAAGCTCAATCCAAAACACAAAAGCATCTTTATGAGCCCTAAAGTCATATGTAATTGGAAAACCTCAGGCAGTGATAATACCAGGACCCTTAATGCCCATTCCCGCATTGGAGGAAAATTTGCCAATGTTGTGAATTGATTTTGTTGGGCCCCTACCCAAAACAAAAAGTGTGAGTCGGAATTTGATGATGACAATGGATGAATCCACGAGATTCCAGACAAAACAAACCAAACATTCACAATCCCATTAGCGGAGATAAAGTATTACTATTAGTCCCAGGGGTAGGGGAGGCTTTAAAAGCAAGCGTTAGTGGGCCTTATCAAATTCGACAGGAAACTGATTGAGGCAAGCTATTCAATAAGAATGCAAGATAGAACGAAATCTGATAAAGTATGTCATGTGAATGGGCTCAAAATTTATTTTGGTAGGATCTAAGATTCAGAAATAACCTTAGCCAAATGTAGCAGTATCTCATCGTCAGAATCCTCAATAATACCGACTCATAACATTTTTTACCAATTTAATAATGTGCATATTCCGTCTGCTTCCCCTAATTCCGTTTTAGTTGTGGATGATAGAATGCAAATGAAACTAATCATCCAATGAGATCATGGCTGATCTGTGGTCTGACCCCATACACTTGCCTTTGGCCCATATCCATGAATAACCGTGCTCACTAAAACAGTTATCTACAGTTATATTACGGCAGAAACAACTTGGTATTTAATCTACCACTATAAATTCTGAGAATCTGAACTTCAGACATCCCAGTTCGTCTCATCCAAACATCGGCTCAAGGATATAAACAGGACACTAAATCTTTTGTAAGCAATTTCTTATGACAGTCAATTCGAAGAATTACTTCAAAAATATGTCCCCTGCCTGTTGTGCCTTCGCAATGTACATTTGGAGAAAGATGCAGTGGTTGTTGCTGAGACTTATCCCGTGCAGCTTCATGCTGTAGAACTCTGAGCTCTACACTCTGCTCCTGGGAGATGAAGACAAAGACCAACCAGACTGAGAGGATCATCAATTCAATGAAAGACGCTTTTTTGTCTGCCTGAAACTTGTTGGTCTTCCAGAACAAGAACTTGGGGGCGACTGAGTGTTGCAGGCTAGTAAATTCCAAGATCTTTGATTTAAAAAGGATGACACCTGCCTCATCAGCCTGTGCCAGAAGAAGGATATCACACGTGGGATGTGCTCTCCAAAATGGACTTTGGGAGGAGGGACTCCACACTTGGCTCTGACTGCTCTTCATGAAGAAGGGCTTGTGCCCGAAACGTCGATTCTCCTGTTCCTTGGATGCTGCCTGACCTGCTGTGCTTTTCCAGCAACACATTTTCAGGTCTGATCTCCAGCATCTGCAGCCCTCACTTTCTCCTCTGACTGCTCTACACCAGCATTGTTTGTACAGTCTCACACAATGGATAGGAATCAGAAAAGCAGGCAGGCCTGCCCACTTTTTCCTGCCTTGTTTAGGTACTATATAGAACCTTTTCCTAAATCCATCAGGAAAGATGTGACCCTGAACACGGTGACTATTCCAGGGAGGGAAGGGCTGCAGCTCCAAACAATCCTGTAAATGGACAATGTCGACGTTTCTATTCAGATCTTCCTTCATTGCACAAACTCATGAACATCTGTGACTAGTTCGACCGACCTCGGAAGCCAAGATAAATTGAGGCAAGAGCCATGGTCTCATGGTCAACATTAGAGTTATAATTCCAGATATTTATTACATTGACGTTCTGACATGGTAGGATTTGACCCAGCTCCATAATAAACTTCTGAAATGTCTTAATATGGAGCCGAATCAGTGTCTGGCTTCCTGGTTGATTCAGAGCAACTTGATATTTCTGTTCCACTTCCCTAAGAAATTTTGTTATTTATCATTGATTATGAATTTATCTCTATTGTTCCTGAGAAAATGGGAATACAGACAGAATAAGTGGTGGCTGTCAATGAGATTATCTTGAATTGACTGGAAACAATAGTGAGACTGTGTAGTTTGCTTCTTATTGAGATGGGCTTGTGTAATTGTTTAGTGGGTGATTTGCAGGAACTATGGATGAGCAGAGTGAGTTGTTTTCTCATGCTAAGGAAAGTATGAAGTACAAAGGCGGAAGAATAATTTACACGTGGATGACGTATACGTGAATGTGTGTAAAATGTATCAGACGTTCTTCCTCTTTATGAGTGTTTTAGTAAATCTCAGTTTGAAACGATATGTGATGTGTTGATTTGAGAAACTGGTTTTCGAAATTCATGGTTCAGGGAATATATTTTTCGCAGGCTCAGGGAGGATGGGAACAGGTTTGGGAAGGGATACCGCATAAATAAATGACCCTGCTTTCAGTCACTCTTGAGCAGATTTATATGCGATGGGAGCATGTATTGTAGGTTTGGGGGGCTTAAAGATGGACAAATATTGAGGTCTGGAGGAGTTGTAACCAAGGAAATGAGGGAGGAAATTACAGTGACTCTGAACCAAATGGTTACATCCTCGCTGGCCACAGAGGAAGTGCCAGAGGACTGGAGGACAGCTGATGTAATTCCACTTTCCAAGAAAGGTGGCAGAGATAGACCAGGAGTAGCAGACCATTGAGTGTACCATCAGTGTTCGGGAACAAATTGGAGAAAAGTCTGAAGGAGAGAATTTTAATATCCATCTGGAAAAGCATAGTTCAATTATGAATAGTCAGTGTGGCCTTGACAGAAGAAAGTCATGCCTAACAAATCTGGTGGAGTTTTTTGGGGGGAGATGACCAGGTCTGTGGATGAGGGTAGGGCAAGTAAAGTTGTTTATATCAATCTCAGCAAAGCCTTTGACAAGGCCCCACATGGGAGATTGATAATGAAGGCACATGGCATCCAGAGTAAATTGGTCAGTTGGCTCCAATATTGGCCCAGTCATAAATGTTGGTAGAAGGCTGTTTGTGTAGTTAGAAACTGGTGCCCAGTGGTGCACCACAGGGGTCAGTGCCAGATCCCTTCTTGGTTTTGATACTTATAAATGGTGTTGTAGTTTGTGTAGGTGTATGTGTGTGGGAGAGAGAGAGAGAGAGACAGAGAGAGAAAGAGAGAGAGAGGGACTGTGTGTGTTTTAGAGTGTGTGCACATGTGTGCGTGAACATGTGTATAAATATGTGTAAGTGTGTACATTGTATGCATACGTGTGTGCTTGTGTACATATACTGTATGATTGTGTGCACGTGTGTATGTGTGATAATGAATGTGTGTGTGTGAGAGAGAGTGTGTGTGTGTGCATGTGTGTGTGAGACAGAGTGTGTATCTGTGTTTGTGACGGTGTGTGTGTGTGAGAGAGAGAATGTGTATGTTGGGGGACACAGGGGGGCATGGAGCTGGGGACGATTGGTAAGTTTGCAGGTGACACAGTGCTCAGTGAGGAATAAAGCCTTAAGTGACAGACAGATACAGACAGCTTGATCAGATGGACAGATCAGCGTGGGATGCAATTTAACCCTGATAAGTGTGAGTGATGAACGTTGCCAGAAGTAACAAGACAATGAATAGTAGGACACGAAGAAGCTCAGAAAACAGAAAGATCTTGAGGAGCTTGTTAACAGATCCCATCAGGTGAAAAGACAGGTTAATACGGTAATTAGGAAGACAGATGGGGCAGTTGCCTTTACTAGTTGAGGTATAGATTGTAAGAGCAGGGAGGTGACGTTGGAGTTGTACAGATATTTGGTGAGGCCACAGTTGAAGTATTGTGTACAATTCTGGTCACTGCACCACAGGGTTTGTATTGGAGGATTCACCAGAACATTGCTTGGGCTGCGGGAGTTTAGCTATAAAGTGGGAGGCTGGATAAGCTCAGGCTGCTTTCTTTAGAGCAGAGGCAGGGGTATATAAAACTGGGAATGGCATGGACAAGGTGAATATAAAGCAGATGCACCACTTCGTCCAAAGGTCAATAACAAGGTGACATCATTTGAAGCTGATAGGCAGGAGATTTTGAAGGGACCGGAGGCAAAATCTTCTCACCTGGAGGATGGTAGTGGTCTGTAATTCAGATGGAAAAGCTCAGAAAAGTACTTGGATGAATACTTGAAATGTTATGACACTGAAGGCTATGGCCCAAGTGCTGGAAAGTGGGACTGATGGAAATTCAGAGTCATTTTGGCTGGAAAAACACAATGGGCCTCAGTGCCTCTTGTGTCCTATATGATTCTATCATTCTAGTATTCTGAAGTGAAGTTTCAGAATTAGTTTCCGTTTTACTCTTTGTACGTTCCAGCTGCTGATGTGGTCAGTATCAGTTTCAGCTTTTCTATTACAGTGCTCGTTTGCAGACAGAATTTCCCAAATGAGTTGGAAAACTGAA
This sequence comes from Chiloscyllium plagiosum, assembly GCF_037043375.1. Taxonomy (NCBI): domain Eukaryota; kingdom Metazoa; phylum Chordata; class Chondrichthyes; order Orectolobiformes; family Hemiscylliidae; genus Chiloscyllium; species Chiloscyllium plagiosum. The sequence continues at coordinate 31,249,507 of NW_028270183.1, forward strand.
TGAACAAGGAAAGCAGTGGGATAACAGTGTGTAGTAGAACAGCTCTCAAGGAGCTCGACAACATGAGAGATTGAATAACCAAACAGCTTCAGCAAAATGAAGGGTATAGCGGAAAAGGATATCAAATGATATTTAGATATTGCTGGGAAGATAGTGTGTGAAATAATGTCAGGAGTGTTGTTTGAAGACAAATTGCGATTAACATTTGAGACTTAATAGGATCAGATTAATCCAGTATTTAGTTACAGACTTAAATCTTAATGATATCATATCATTAAAATAACCCTGTTGTCGTAATCTGTTTGCTGAAAATGATTTTAAAAATGCACATGTAACCATAGTTTCCCAGTGGGGATTCCACACAATATAAAATAAAGTCTCTTGAACGATGTCAGCTCCAACTCCAAGAGAATTCACCAATTCCGGCAGATTGCTAGCAGCAGTAACAGAGATGTGGTTTCCCAAGCAACAATATGCATCTTCCAAGGCAAATGGTCGCCAAAGTGCACTACACCATCCTTGTTGTTGTTGGTATTCCTGGTAAGTCTTGGAAGTAATCAACGTGTATAAATCTCTGTGTTGATTCATACCTATTTCCACTCGACGACTGATAAGTATTTTGTTTCCTTTTAGCAAGGGAAATCCTGATGCCAGGTGACAGTGTCCTCACTTACATAGTTTAAAGTGAAGAGTTTGTCAATGAGGAGGCTCCTCAGTAATGTGCACAATTGTCTGTTTCTCTGCTCTGTGCCCAATGGGTTTGCACTGAGGCCTCATTGATTGAGTTTGGCTGACCACCGGCCCTGGCTGGTGTAGAAAGTGTTTAGAAAGACCACACTCTCTGTGGGAGTTCAAAGCCTGCTATCGGTCGGATAGGTTTTGGAACAACCCACCTTTTAATGACACTTGGTGTTCCCCATTCCTTGATGTCAAGATATTGTGTTGGTGGCTCTTGCTCAGGCAGCTTGTTCCAAATGGGTGCCCAGATACAATATGGGCAAAGGGTGGCTGGAGCAGGTCATTATAGAGTGATCGATAAGCATCAGCACAGAATGCTTTCACTACCATGTGTGTTTTAAAAATCAGTGGTTGGGTCGGGGCATGGTATTTGTGAGGACAGATCAGTGGGAGGGGTGTTGAGCACAGGGTTCCAATTGCGATGTGTATTGTTGAATTATTTGTCAAACAGACATGTGAGTTGTGTCATTTATGAAACGATGCACCATACTGTCGAACAGGAGAAACACTGAGATCTGGAGTGTGGGAGTAGCAGCTGTCCCACAGAGAATCAAACATCTTTGTCCAACAGGAGCTTTCCCACCCTGCCTTTTTGTTGTTGTTATCCTTTGATGTTCCCTGCACGATAGTGGGCTATGTGAAGGGCCTCCCATGTGCCTTGGTTTGGGATTGTTATTTAGTATTTGGATACCAATTTAGATAATTATGTTCGATTATTATTGTCGTTATTTAGTTGACACTGACCTTTTGGAGATGAATGCCCTGGAAATATTTTGAGACCAATTCACTGTGAAGCCATCGTGCCACACCATGTCGTGCAGTACTCTGTCAGCTTTGTGAAATATCTGTTCTTGTCCCTGGTCCACAGGGCTCTGAACACTGGAGATTGGGTGGTACAACATGATTGTTTCGCTGATGAAAGACAAGTTGGTTTGTAGTGACTGATGCACGATTCCAGATAATTGATATTGTGGTGCTGCTCCGGGGATCCAATCAGGATCAAGAACAGCCAAACGTATGGAGGGAAATCAGCCCTGTTACTGTGACCTCCAGCTGACCTGATGTTCAGTATTGAGAGATTTGGTGCGTTGGATGTATATCAGAGTCACCAGTGGATCCATTGTCCATCAGCAACATTCAGGGAACTCACCCCAGACAGGGCAGCTCAGGATGTTCAGCTCCTTCTGGATGGATGATGCTTTTCCTGTTGTTCAAGTCGCTGTATCAAGGGGAGGTAGTTTATTGGAGATCACATTTAAGGGCTGAGTAATCCCAGACTGTTTTGTGGTGATTGATGGATGGAAAGTATGTTCGGGGTGAGAGTGAGGGAGTATTGAAGGGACTTGTTGCTGCCAACTTGCACTTGGAAGTTTATAAATGTTTGCAGTAACAGTAACACTGAGCAGACCATTTCCACAGTCCATTGCAAATGTCAGGGATGCAGCACCCACACTGCTGCTGGGACAGATCTCGCCCAGTGTGTTTTACAGCAGGGCAGTAACACCATGGATACATCTCTTTGATGCAATAACATCCTGTAGCTTCAATCCCAAAATGGTTTACTTGAAGAAAAATGCTATTGTCGGCGTAATGGGTGGCAAGATATCAAACAAATTTATTTTTGTAGCTGACAGCAGCATATAAGATTCAGAGAAAATGCATTACTCTTATAGTGCCAGAGGTCAGTACAATGCAGAACACTGAGTGTTACACTTACAATGTATTACTGTCATAATGTATTACTCTCATAATGACAGAGATTAGTCTAATGCAAGACGCTGAGTGTCCTGGGGCACGAGTATTCTGTGAGGGACTCTCTGGTAGTTTTTTTTTATTCTTGTCCTGACTCACTTCCTCAGAGGATCCTGCTCGTTGATGTTGGGTGCTGTCTGAATGCTGATCCGTTACTGTACATGACCGACATTCATACAGATATATACATTCCAACAGTTCTAATGTGACTCGCTGTAGTTATTTCAATGCAGATTGAGATCCCACCAGCCTTAACCCTTAACTTACTGCATACTGGACTGGGACGTTACAAGATCCTAATGCATGATAATAATGTACACAGTTAACATTTCCAAACTGACTCTGTGTGTAATTCCTCAACTGAGAGGAAAGTAAATATTTTGTCTGTCGCTCACAGGCCATCTGCATTATCCAGTGATTGACTAGAATATTCTGTATTGTTAGATTAGATTACGTACAGTGTGGAAACAGGCCGAAGCACAACCCACCCATACCCCTACATTTGCCCCTTACCTAACAGTACGGGCAATTTAGCATAGCCAATTCACCTAACATGCACATCTTTAGGACTGTGGGAGGAAACCGGAGCACCCGGAGGAAACCCACGCAGACACGGGGAGAACGTGCAAACTCCACACAGTCAGTCGCCTGAGGCGGGAACTGAACCCGGGTCTCTGGCGTTGTGAGGCAGCAGTGCTAACCACTGTGCCACCGTGCCGCTGTTGATCCAGATCTCCAGGAATCAGTCTGAGTGAAGGTATTCGTGATTGTGGAATTGTATGGAATGGGGATCCCAATCCACAGGTTGGACCCTCTTCCAGCACCACTAATCCAGAATCTGGTTTCCAGCATCTGTCGTCATTGTTTTTACCTCGTTGATTTTAACCCTACTGCGAATCCTCTTGCAAGGATGCCTGACTTGATGAAGTTTTCCTCTTCTCTCTACAAGAATCTCAGGGAGTCCCTCTCCCACTGCAACTCCCAGGTGTTCTATGCTACTTTCTCCCCACCCCCACCCTCCTCCAGCTTATCTCTCCACACTCCAGGCTCACTGCCTTTATTCCTGATGAAGGGCTTTTGCCCGAAACGTCGATTTTGAAGCTCCTTGGATGTTGCCTGAACTGCTGTGCTCTTCCAGCACCACTAATCCAGAATCTGGTTTCCAGCATCTGCAGTCATTGTTTTTACCTCTGATAGCTGTGTCCTCATGTTGCTGAGAGAATGGGTCATTATAAAATTGTACTGAGTAGGGGGAACTGCTTCCATAGCAATTTCTGACCCAGTGCTCTGCTTTTCTTTGGGTACCTATAGATGTAGCATTGTAGTCAGTGTGGAGCACTGATGGGAGAATACCTGTGATACCAATTGCAAATTTTACTGGGAATATCTTTCACGGTAGAACTTTATTTCATGTGCAATAACCTGAAGCGAACATCAGATTTCAGTGACAATGTGATTCAGTGAGAGTCTTTCGATTTGAATTTTACTGAGTGTGGGTTCCAAGCCAAAAGGGAACAACTAACACCAATCCAAGTGATACTGGGAGCATTTCTCAAATTAAAGTGTGGTCACGAACTGCACAGGACCAACTCCCCCCAGTTACATAAGGAGGACTGTCCCTGACAATAGACCTTAACCATTTGTAGGGAACTGAATGAAATGGAATATCTGACCGCAGTGGGAACTAGGACCATAACAATATGAACCATGTGCTGCCTGATTGATGTTATAGTCCCCAGTTCTGTTCTACCCCATGATGGAGCTCTCAGTGTAGTTTGTAAATATAAAATGGATTGCAAGTGGGAAAATCCTCACAGCTAGTTGTATATGTTTGGTGCTAAGTTTACAAAGTGGAATATCCCAATGGAGATAAACAGATGTGATATTTTTCATAAAGTGAAAATGGCAGAGCAAAAATGTTCATTCACTAAAGTGACCGATCAACGTATTGTGTTGCCACAAATAATATTTCTGGTGCTGATTAATCTTCCAGCAAGGTTAGGACAAGTTGTGGGACATGGCTACACTCATTTATTGTCCGTACATTAATAAGGATGATTAGAGAGTTGGAAGTGTTGACACTATTTCTCATCTATCCCTAGTTAGATTCAGAGGAACAATGTTTGAATCTGTAATTTATAATCTTTCCACAGTTAATTTCCTAATGATTGCTGCTCTCCACTTTGTAAGGTGTATCCTCCTTGTGAGGAGGAGGTATTGAAAAGGGCCGTACATCGATCAGATTTAAGGCAATGGATGTAGGTTTGCTCGCTGAGCTGGAAGTCATTTCTGAAATGTCTTTGATGTGGGGAGAGTGGCTTGTGTTTCTGGACGTGTTCTGTCTGCTTGTTTGGATTTGTTGCTTAGAAATCGGCGGACTGTGTTCACTGAGTACCCATTCTTTTTCAATGCACTGTTTTGATGATTTCTCTCTGCTCTGCAGAGTTCCTCTGTGCGGCAGTGTGTGGTGGCTTGTTCAGATCATATTCTAATGCAGCTTTATTTGTGGGTGTTAGGATGATTGCTTCTGTAGTTCAGTATTTGGTCAATATGCATTGTTTTTCTGTAGACGCTGGTTTGAAGTTCCCCATTGGCTGGTCACTCTACTGTGACATCTAGGATTGGCAGTTTGTTGTTGTTTTCCTCCTCTTTAGTTAACTTTATGCCAGTAAAGGTATTATTGATGGTCTTGAACGTTTCCTCTAACTTGTTTTGCTCAGTGATGGCAAAGGTGTCATCCATGTAGTGGACTTAAAGGTTGGGTTGGATGGTTGGCAGAGATGTTTGTTCGAGTGTCTCTGCTCAGAACCCTGATATCGGAGATCCCATGGATGTTCCATTGGTTTGTCTGTAGGTTTTGTTGTTGCAGATGAAATGGGTGGTACGGCATAGGTCCACTAGCTTGACGATACTGTCCTTGCTGATGAAGTTGGTGGTGTTTAGAGTAAGTGTCTTTGATTCTTCGAATAGTGTAGTCAGTGTTTCCTGAGCCAGGTTGATATTGATGGATGTGAACAGGGCTGTTACTTCAAAGGAGACCATTATTTAACCTCTTCTATCTTGGTGTCTGTGATATTCTTCAGGAAGTTTTGGGTGGAGTGGATGGAGTGGTGTAAGTCTTCTGCTAAGTGTTTTAGTCTTTGGTGTAGCTCCTTGGCCAATCTCTAAGTCAGTGTTCCAGGTTAGTGAGACTGGGTCCGAGGGAGGCTCCTAGTTTGTGAATTATGGGTTATTCGTAGAAGAGTGTGTGTGTTGGATCCATCTGGTTTCAGTTTTTTGAAGTCGTTCTTATTTATTTCTCCAGAATTCTGAAGCTTTTTGAGTAGGGCTGTGATTCGGTGGAATTGTGTCCGTCACCACTTGTTGGTAAGTGTTGTTTTCTGTAAATAGTGCGTTCGCTTTCTCAATGTAGTCCCATTGATTTAAAATCACTGTTAAGCGTCCTTTGTATGCAGGTAGGCTAACAATGTTTTTAGCTGTTTTTAGTCTTTATAGCTCATTCCTTTCTTGTGTATTGGTTGAGTTTCCTTCCTTTTTCCTGCTTAATGCTGGTTTAACAGTCTGTCTGATGGTTTGCTGGGTTTCTTCTGTGTGTTGCATGGCTTTCAGTGTTGTCTCTAATGCTGCTAAGAAATCTTTCTTGTCTGCATCCTGGAAGTTGTAATTTAATTCTCTTACTGAGACAGATTTTTCAGTGCCTGTTCAGGGTCGGTCAGATAAGTGTTACATCCATGCTTCGGCGTTGTCGATATTGTTACTTTGTGTAAGATTGTCTATTTTCTTTCTGCAGGTCTAGTTTTTTTTCATTTTCTGTGTTTGTTGCTGTCTAATATCTATGGACTGTTTCTGTCCATTTTTGATCTGTTACATTGGTGCGTAAAAATGTTTGGTGTGAAATTTCCCAGTTGTATTTACGGAGTCTGTTGTGGTCATCATTAATCATTTCTCTAAGTATTCTGTTGACGTTTTGCTCGGCCATTATTTTGGCAAAAGGGGTGTTATGGGGAGGTTTGTATTTAAGACATTTAGGTAGTATCTGTTTCCTTCGGCATTCCTGCAGTAAGTACAACTGTTCGTGGGTGGCGCTCCAATGGATGGCATTGGTTTCCAATTTTCAGGCCAGTTTTAGTGTGTTGCACCCATAGGTGTTAGCGAATTTTGAGAAGATTTGTAGCTTAGGTTGAGGTTCGGGATGTAGGTTTGCTTGCTGAGCTGGAAGGTTTGTTTTCAGACATTTCATCACCATACCAGTTAACCTCAACAGGGAGCCTCCGGATGAAGCACTGGAGGTATGGCCTAGTTTCCTTGGATTGTTGACATCATTCCTGTGGTGATCTCATTTCCTGTGGTGATGCCATTTCCTTTTCTTTTTCTCAGTGGTGGTAAATGTGATCTTAGTCAAAGTATTTGTTGATAGTTGTTGGAATTCCATGCTTCTCGGAATTTTCGTGTGTGCCCCTGTTTGACTTGTCCTAGGATGGATCTGTTGTCCCAGTGGCAGTGGTGTCTGTCCTCATCTGTATGTAAGGATACTAGTGAGACAGAGTCATCTCTTTTTGTTGCAATTTGATGATCATGCATCCTGATGGCTAGTTTTCTGCCTGTTTGTCAAATGTCGAGTTTGTGACAGTTTTTGCATGGTATTTTGTAAATGACATTAGTTTTGCTTGTTGTCTGAATAGAGCCTTTCAAGTTCATTAGATGTTGTTTTAGTGTGGTGGTGGGTTTGTGGGCTACCATGATGACAAGGGGTCTGAGTAGTCTGGCAGTCACTTCTTAATGCCTTTGATGTAGGGGAGAGTGGCTTGGGTTTCTGGACCTGTTGTGTCTGCTTGTTTGGGTTTGTTGCTGAGAAATCGGTGGATTGTGTTCATTGCGTACCCATTTAAGGCAATGTATAAAAATAAAAATAAAAACAATAATAGTAATAGAATAAAAATGCCGATTTCAACAAATAACTAACATTAGTCCCTGCAATATTTTGATGGTTTATAATTGAGTTGAAGAGTATGACATAGAAATAACAGTAAGAATACAGAACATTTAACATAGTATTTTAACAGACCATACAATTCTCCCCTATCATAATGTGCTCTAACCCAGAATGAGTATTCCATGTAATGCCAAAGATTCCATTGTAGTCTCTTTCATTTGGGAAATAAGATTTCCATATTTGCATCACAAAGTCCTTTATCCTCTGTATACATCTGTATATACTCGGATGTTACTAACGCATTTTACAATTTCCACTTCCAGAATGGTGGGCATTTTTCTTCATTTTATGTGATAATGACAGACATTCTGGATCTGCTGGGAGGCCAAACGCTGTTACTCGTTGCTTGGTTTTTGTACCATAGCCTCTGATGTTCCAATATAACTGTGTGTTTTTAATTTATTCAATTTTGAGATGTGGGTGTGGCTGGCTGGACTCAGCATTTACTGCCTGTCCCTCGTTGATCTTGAGAAGGTGATGGTGAGCTGCCTTCTTACACCGCTCCAGTCCTCCTGCTCTGGTGTCTAAAGGAGGGAAACACAGAAACATCCAGAAAAAAGTTGCAGGAGTAGTCTATTTGGCCTTTTGATCCTTCACCACCATTTAATATAATAGTGTCTGATCGTGCAATCTCAGTCTCCCCCTTCCACTTTCTCTCCATACCCCTTGATCCCTTCCACTGAAAGAGCCATGACTCGCTCCATCTTGAATATTTCTAACAAACTTGCCCCAACAGCTTTCTGTGGCAGAGAATTCCACAAGTTTGCAACTCTCTGAGTGCAGAAATTCTTTGTCATCTCAGTCCTGAATGGCTCTCCCTTGTCACACAGGAGAAATATCCAAGGTGAATGGTTTTCAGAGCATCAGCTCTCCCCCCATCCCCGTGGATAATCTGTGTCACAGCTTATTTTGCCAGGTCCAATGAGTTTCCTAAGTCCTGCTGGTCTCAAAGCCAGAAGACAGGTCCTTTCACCTCGATTGTGTTAAATATTGATTGTGATGAGGATCCAATTGGGACATAGCGGTTGGATTCACTACTGAATATTTCCATGGTTCAGATTGTCAGGATTCTCAGACGGAGACACTCAATGCCTGACCATTGGTTCATCCACATGGTGGAGGGCACAATGTGGAATGATTGAATGCCAATATACTGTAGGTCACGTTGTGTGATGTACACTTCTGGAGGCAATCTAAACTATGGAGGCTTCAAAATTGTATGAATGTATTTTGCAACCAATGTCTGTGTTAGGTGTCTCCAGTACTTTGTTTACTGATTGTTGTTGTCTTGTGTTGATGTTATGGTCTTATGGGAAAAACTATTCTATTTGAGTAACCTACAAAGCAGGTGATATCAACCACTGTCGAACCCCAAAAAATACACTGAATATATGACAGTATTTCTGAGAATAATCTACTGCTCATGCTCTTCTCTATGTAATTTACAAGTGAAAATGATTCATTTATAGATGATTTGTTGCTCTGGTTCTGATTGTTTAAACTTCATATGATATGGAACTACAATTTTCTGTATGTGAAAATCCATTACTCACAGTCTGGGCGCAGTCACTGAGAATGTTTGATCAGTAACTTCACGTCTCTTTTTCTCCCTCTCTCTCTTACAGTGAGTCTAGTGACGATTGTACTTTTGGCTCGGGGTAACTGTGGTCTTTCTAAATGTACCACTCGCTATCTGTTGGCCATGGCAACATCTGATCTACTCTTCATTATATTTTATGTCATACTTGATCAGTTTGCTTACTATTATTATCCACGGTGTTTCCTGGACATCACTCCTGTCTGTAGTGTTATCTATGACCTGAACCGCGTGACCATTGATTGTTCTGTCTGGTTCACTGTCGCCTTTTCTTTTGATCGATTTATTGCTATTTGTTCTCATCAGATGAAATCTCAGGATTGCACAGAGAAAACTGCAACGAGGGTTCTGGCAACAATCTGTATTTTGTTTTCTGTGAAGAACATTCCTATCTATTTCCGATTTAAACCTGGAAAGATCATCAACAATGTTCCATGGTACTATTATAACAGCTATGGCTATTATAATGATAGTCGCTGGATAAATTTTAAGTAATTTGGAAAAATTTTAACACCATTTTTTCCATTTACTTGTATTCTCTTTCTGAATGTTCTGACTATCAGATATATCACTGAGGTCAATCAGATGCGTAAGAGACTGAGGGGTCAGAGAAAAACAGAGAATGACCCGCAGGTAGAGAGCAGGCAGAATTCTGTGACTTTACTCTTTGCTATATCCGCCAGCTTCATCCTTCTCTGGTTGGGGTATATTTTATTTTTCTTTCAAGCTGGTTATTCCTTGGATTCCGCTGCTGCTGATCTCTTTAAACAAGTCGGATATATGCTGCGGAATCTAAGCTGCTGCAAAAATGCAGTTATTTATGTGGTAACACAGAAAAAGTTCAGAGACCAGTTAAAGTATGCAGCGAAATATCCCATTATAAAAGTAACTCAATTGATGAATAAATCCGAGAAACTGAGAGGCAACATGAGATGCAGCAGAGATTGGAAGGAGGAGTCCAGGTGAGGAATGGACTGAAAGGAGAAGGAGGAGGAACATCATGATAACACTCCTTTTCGAATGAGCAGGGAATGCATCCATCTGAGGATCAGAATGAAAGAGACTGCAGGAGTAAAGCCAGCGTAAAGTGCTGTTAGCTATGAGCTGAACAACAAAAACATAACTGGAAGGGTAATTAAACATGCACAAAAAAGCATTCATCCGAAGCAATCCCTTCCCAGTGAGTGAGTCGGATTGTTAAAAAAGGACATGGAGGGAAGGATCATGTTTGATTGCAGGTCAATGTGGGAATAACAATGACAGAATCCTCTCCACTCTCCTCACGGAATTCTCTGATCCACACATCGGGACAAATGTTAAAAACAAGGTTTCTATTATAAAGTATAAATAACGTACTGTAATAAAACTGTATCTTCTGATTACAAATGTATTTCCAGCAACACGTTGTCTGTTCCAATGCAGTTCTTCCCCCAGCCTGCTGCTGATATCCCTCCCTTTCTTTATTTGATTATTTCCACCAATCAGCTGCTGTGTTGATGGGGAATCCACGGCCCAATCAGAGGGCTCGGTGGCAGGTGGGATCCGAAGCTCGGGAATCAGGTCGAATATGGGAGATGAGCTGACATCGTCAGTGCTTCCCTGAAAATGCTTTGTGGATCTCAGTGACTCCATCGAGCTTAGCAGGAACTGACTCTGGATGAACCCTGTTTGCTTGTGGCTTGATACTCGAGCCTGAGATCAATGCAGAAAGATACTTGCATCATCACCAAGATTTATTGTTTCCATCTGGAACACAGCTCTTCAACCCATCCCTGCCTCAGATCATAATTGCTGAATCAATCATTAATTCCATTGTTACTTCGGGCCCTTGTATTCCAGCACCACATCAGCCTGACACCAGATTATAAATTCCATACATTAACTTCGTAAAAATTTCTTCCACCCTCCTGGTTTCTTTTATCAGCAAATCCCATTTCCTAACCATCCACTCACCAGAGTGACATACACAGGCATGTTGTCCTCCAAATTCTCGGTTAAACATTCTCACTCGTCTGTTCGAAATGTTTCAAAGTCATCCATTGACTTATTTGGTTTCCTGGACGGGTCTAAATCTTGTTCTGTAAAACGTCTGTGCAAGTGTTAAATATTCTACTGTGGTGTAATATTATCAGCTGGTGTGATCGTCAAAGAAATTACAGATTTCATAGAATTCAGTCACAGAATTATAGAGTCATAAAGATATACAGCACGGAAACAGATCCTTCGGTCCAACTCGTCCATGCTCACCAGATATCCCAACCTCATCTAGTCCCATTTGCCCTCAGTTGGACCATATCCCTCCAAATCCTTCCTATTCATATATCCATCCAGATGCCTTTTAAATGCTGTAATTATACCAACCTCTACCACATTGTCTGGCAGCTCATTCCAGACACGCACCACCCACTGTGTGAAAAAGTTGCCCCGGGTCCCTTTTATATTTTTCCCGCATCAACCTTTGCCCTCTATTTCTGGACTCCCACACCCCAAGGAAAATACCTTAGCTATTTACTCTCTCCATGCCTCTTATGATTTCATAAACATCTATAGCGTCACCACTCAGCCTCCGATGCTCCAGGGAAAACGGCCCCAGCCTATTCAGCATCTCCCTGTGGCTCAAATGTGTGAAGCCTCATCTTCTGTCTTAGGACCCTGCAACCACACTGGATCAATGCTGATTCCACCAGTTTCCTCATTTCCCCTCCCCTCACTTTATCCTATTCCCAAGCCTCCAACTCGGCACCATCCTCTTGAACTGCCCCATCTGTCCATCTTCCTTCCCATCGATCTGCTCCAGTCTCCTCTCTGACCAATCACCTTATCCCCTAACTTCACCTACCTATCACATTCCCAGCTACCTTCCCCCAGTACTACTTCCCTCCTATTTATGTCTCAGCCACACACACCCCCCACCCCACACCATCCGCCAACGGCCCACAAGCCTCATTCCTGAAGGGTTTCTGCCTGAAATGTCGAGTCTCCTGCTCCTTGGACGCCTGACCTGCTGCGCTTTTCCAGGACCACACTCCCGACAACAATATTTATTTCCCTGAGATGTCTAATATCCATTTATTTCTCAACAGTCACAGCTGATGTCAAATATTCATTTAATGTCTCTCCCATCTCTTCATCTTCAACGCAAAGACAACCGCATTTATTCTCAGATGGGCCGACTCTCTCAATTTGCTCTCTTGTTCTTTATTTGCAGAATCTGGTTTGGATAGTCTTTAATTTTATCTGGCCAAAATGTCTCATCCTGTGTTTGCCTTCCTAGTTTCCTTCTGAAGAGTGCTGCTACGTTCTTTAAACTTGGCAAGAGATTCAGTTGATCCCAGTTGTCTCTTTCTGATACTTGATTCCTTTATATTCTTGACAAGAGCTTCAATAACAGTATTCCTCCTTGTTTCCTAACCTTAGCAAGCTGGCCTTTCATTCTCACAGGAGCATTATGTTTTTGAATTATCATTATTACACCCAGAGCGAAGCACCCAGAGGAAACCCACGCAGACACAGGGAGAATGTGCAAACTCCACACAGACAGTCGCCCGAGGCTGGAATCGAAGCCGGGTCCCTGGCGCTGTGTCAGCAGCGCTAACCTCTGAGCCACCATGCTGTTAAGTCTTTGCTCTCTTTTTAATAGTCAAATTGCTTTCCCTTACAATTTTATGCATGCTCCATATTAAATCGATGGGGAAGGAAAGGCAGTTTTTGTTTAGATATAAGATGCTATTGAGAGCGTCTTCATTTCAGACTTAATGTCATTGGAGACATACAGGAGACACTGAGTGTGATGCCGAATAGATTTCGATAAGTGGTTACACAGCAGGACCAATCAGATAGATGATTGACTGTCAGGAAATGTCAGAGGGGAGATCAGAAATCTGTTATGGCTATTCCTCTCTGTTTCGGATGCTGTGAAAAGAGGTAGTCTCTCAGAGGAAAATAGAAATAGTAGCCAGATGTTGGGCACTAAGAATGAATCTGATGTTTAACTGGTTTATCAAGATTTTAAAGAATAATTGTTAACAGGGCCTCTGCTGTCAGGGGCTCAGCCAGGAGATTCAGCAGAAGGGAGAGTGAATCTAGGAGAGTATGTTGCTTTTCTGGGGACAGGGTAAAGGACTTCTCAAAATATGTGAAACATATTGTCAAAGGGGAGAGTCAGAAGCTGGAAGTTATTGTACAAATCAATAGGAATGACAGAGTCAGGGAATGGGTTAAAGCTTTGCGGAGTGAGTATAAAAGGTTAGGGAGCAGGTTAAAATACAGAACATCTCAAGTAATAATTTGTGGTTTCCTTCCCATGCCAAGTTCTAATGAGGGAAGGAAGGGAAGGATAGGTCAGATAAATCCGTGGCTGAAGAGATGGTGCAGGCTGCAGGGATTCCGTTTCATGGATCATTGGGATGTCTTCTGGGACAGAAAAGACCTGAATTGGAAAGAGACCGTTAGCCTGTTCGGCTCTATTTTTAGAGCCTATACACGTTTAGAGATGGGAGTGGGAACTTCCAAATTAAGAGTGAAAATAGAAAGGAGGGTGAGGACGATTCAGAAGCAGAAAACAATAAGTTAATTAGAAAAAAAAATAATACAGGAGGAAGTCAGGGATCAAAATAACTGAAGAATTAAAATAAATTTCTTTCAGTGCAAGAGGTCTTAGAGATATGAGCGATGAACTCACGGCATATATCTTTACATGGTACTGGGCTTTTGTAGTTATGACATAAACCTGGCTGCGGGGACGACAAGAATAACAGCTCAATGTTTTGGGTTTTAGATGTTATGTGAAGGATAGGCAGAGAGGCAAGAGAGGAGAGGGAGGGATTTTTAATTCGGGAAAACATCACTACTGTAATTAGAGCACATATTTCTGAGGGGCCATTTAGTGAACACATATGGGTTAAAATGAGAAATAAGAGAGGGATGGTGACCTTCACGGGGTTGTACAGCAGCACCCCCCATCCCCCCCCCCCCCCCCCCCCCCACACACACACACAATAGTGAGAAACAATTTGAGTAGTAAACATATTGAGATCTCAACATCAGTAAGAATAGTAAGGTTCTAAAAGTAAGGGAGTTTAATTTTCCAAATACTGACTATGACTGCCATATTTAAAGATTTGGATGATGAATAATTTGTTAAATGAGTTCAAGAGAATTTTCGTTATCAATGCATAGACGTTACAAGTGGAGAGGGAGCAAATCCTGAACTTCATAGAATCAATACAGTGTTGAGACAGGTCATACAGCCGAGCGATTCCACACCAGCTCTTGGAAGAGGATCCCATCTGGATTAGTAGCCCACCCAATATTTCCCATGGCTAATGCCGTGGAGACAATATTGAGAATCAGCAGGAGACAGTTCTTCAAGAAGCAGGTTTTTTATTTGCAAACAAAAAGATCATGACACTTCGAAAGCAGATTCTCAAATGGCCACGAACATCAGGGTCTGTGGATTTTATATCTTTTTTTTATCCTGTTCCTGTTACCTTATCAGCATGTCCAACTATATGAACCAAAGTACCTCACTCTGGCTACACAATAAGCCAGTGATGTTAGTTCTCATTATTTCTTTAGTTGTACATTCTACTTAAGTTATTCTTATATCACGGTTAGATATTTATTGCTAACCTTTTGCAACAATGCTCTTTCATTCCAGACCCTACTAAATACTTTCCTGATGCCATGATTAGACATTTATTATCACTTCTACTACAGTGATCTTCCATTCCAGACTAACCTGCCATGACAGATATTTAGCTATTCCAGCTATTATAATAGTCTCCTGTCTCAAGCTGATCTACTAACTATTAATTAGATATTTTAATGTAATGTCCCAAATATTTATGGTCCCAATCCTATCACAATAACATTTAACGGGAAAGCTACCTCGACTAACTGTTATCTCATCTTAGCATAGTGACCTTTCAGCCTTAACTTTACTCTGCTAATTGGTGTAAGAGCATTCCACTGTTCTTAGCCCATCCTGCCTTCCACAGACCACAGATTGCCAGTAGTCTTCATGCTTTAACCCTTCCCATACTTGCATGTTCTTTATTTTCCATACCACCTCACCGAACCTCCACATCCGTGGACACTACAGTGAAATTTGGCATGGTTAACACGCCCAAACTACACGTTCGTGGACACTATGGAGTAATTTAGTATGGCTAACACACCCATCCTACACCTTTGTGGATATTATGTTTTAATTTAGCATGGACAACCAACCCACCCCCCTATGCACATCCGTGCATACATTGGTGTAATTTATCATGGCTAACACACAAAAACCTCCTCATCCATGGACACGACGGTATAATGTACCATACTGACACACTCAACATTTAATAAGATTTTCACTCCAGTCGTCAACACATAAAAGAGCTTCATTAAATTTATATTTAAGCTGCAAGTTCCCAGTTAATTAGACAGTCACGATTCACTCTGCTGACTCTCTTGAGCATAGAGAACCCAAAGCGGATTCGGATGAAATCCCTTTAAGTCATGCAATGTTTTACACTTTAAAAAAGTAATTGATGTTTCAAGTATTGGTAATGTGGAAAACAGCAGGATAAAAGTAGTTGGTAATGGTTAATTAGAAGAAACATCAGCAGAGAAAGATTGGCAGAAATAGGCCATTCCACCATTCTATCCTGCTTAGCCTCTCAACAGATCATGGCTGATCATTCAACATTGGATCCTGCTCCCACTTGCCCATTTTCAAAATGTTCTGAAGGGAAGAGAGCGACATGGACAGGACCCTTTTGTCATTGTGGCCAAACGAACAATCATTCTTTTCATTTCAAAAAATAACGTCTGAAGAAAGGCAGGTGTTGCTGGTTGAGCCAATATTTATCAGCCATTTCTAAATGCCGTGGTGCAAAGTGTTGATGTATGATTAAATGCATAGCATGTACCAATAATAATAAAAAATCATTCTTTCTTTATCACAAATATTATGAAAATGGAATTTATATATTTTGATCGAAACTTACAATGTCAATTGCAAACCGACAGAGAAATTCAGAAACATACATATTGAGACACACACATGTATGACTTGTCACGTTCATAATTCTCTTGAACTTAAACGTTCCTAAATATAATGCAGCTAAGAGAAAGCAATATCATATCTGAACAAAAAAAAGCTTCGACAAGTAGCGATGTGCTAATTATCACTTAATCCAAAAGAAAGGACACCCAGAGACAGGTAAATTAACATGATGCCACTGATGGATTAACGTCTGTTTACTTCAACGCAAGAGGTCTTTTGGTAAAACAGATGGGAATAGAACCTGGATTCGTACGTGGGGCTATGAAGTTCTGGTCATTACAGAGACCCGGCTGAGAGAGGGGATATTCAACTTGCCAGGGTATTGGCTAATTGCCTGTCCAGGTGACTGACCTTTCAGTGGGAGAGCAGTTTGGAAACAGTGAACACAACTCTTTTTAAGAAGTTTGAACATATCTTCAAATGAATATAATTAATGTTGGCATGTGTGTTATGACTGGTTGATTAAACAATTAATTATTAACCAAATGCTGATGGTTACAGCTTTTGAATATTGCCTCATTCATGTTACTGTGTGGGTTCAGTACTGTTCGAGTTTCTGTTTCTTTTCCCAAGGACAGTATTTGGCCACCTGTGTAGGAAGATATTCTCAACCTGTGCACTTGTCTGTTCCTGGGGCAAGCTGATTTATAACCCGTGGTGTGAATTAGGGATGACCTGCTTTTTCAGCGAATGGGAGGTTTTCATCTCTCCTATGGAATGCTAATAGACAGTTCGATGCGTCATGCTGTCCTTAATCCATGACCTGAGAATGTGCACATTGGCACTCCCAATGGGGGGGAGTTTATTTTTCCTGTGGCTTGGCAAGGGATAGATATGCATGTGGAGCATGTGAATCCTGGCATTTTTGAATGGACTTTTTGTGGGGAGTTTGTTTCTAATTCTACAGATTGTGGTCATGTCTGTCTGAGAATATGAATCTCACCTTGTCGATTCTGAAAGGTCAGATCAGCGTGTGGATCTGATTTTTTTTATTCTGTTGATTGTGCACAGTCATTTCTCCCAAGGCACCTGAGTTTTACCCTTGGATTGTGAATGGTCAGTTATGTGTGTCAGGGGTGGTGGCTAGGGATGATCTCTCCTTTTGTGGGTTAACTGTAAATAGGTATTTCTCTGGGAAACGCTGGTTTGGAACTGTGAAGTAGAAATGGTCAATGAGCTATGGCGAGCTTATTTTTATCCTGTGGGCTTCAAATGGTCAGTTGGGAATTTGATTTTAATCAAATGGATTGGAAGTAGCCAGTTCTGTGTGGACAGAAGCTTTTGATTCTGTGGAGTTTTGAATCTTCAAACACTGCACGATGTGTGCAGGTAATGTTTCATCTGCTGATACAAGCACTACACTGGCATGTCTGGGTACTATTTCATCTTCTAATACAAACACTACACTGGCATGCCTGGGTACTGTTTCATCTGCTAATACAAACACTGCACTGGCGTGTGCGGGTAATGTTTCATCTGCTGATACAAAGGAAAGACAAAGAAAAAGGAGCATTGCAGCGCAGGAACAGGCCTTTCGGCCCTCCTAGACTGTGCCGATCCAATCCTCTATCTAAACCTGTCACCTATTTTCTAAGGATCTGTATCCCTCTGCTCCCTGCCAATTCATGTATCTTTCTAGATACTCTTAAAATCACCGTATCGTGCCCATCACTACCACCTCTGCTGGCAGCACCTTCCAGTCACCCCCACCCTCTGAATAAAGACCTTTCCACCTATATCTCCCTTAAATGTTTTCCCTGTCACCTTGAACTCGTGACCCCTCGTAATTGAGTTCCTCATTCTGGGAAAAGGCTTCTTGCTATCCACCCTGTCTATACGTGTCATGATTTTGTAGACGTCAATTAGGTCCCCCCCTCAACCTCCATCTTTCTAATGGAAATGATCCTAATCTACTCAATCTCTCTTCATAGCTAGCACCCTCCATACCAGGCTACATCCTGGTGAACTTCCTCTGCACCCTCTCCAAAGCATCCACATCCTTTTGGTAATGTGGCGACCAGAACTGTACGCAGTATTCCAGAAGCAGCCAAAACAAAGTCTTATACAACTGTAATATGACCTGCCATCACTTATATTCAATATCCTGTCCGATGAAGGAAAGCATGCCACATCTTTCTTGACCACTCTACCGACCTGCATTCCCACCTTGAGGGAGCAATGGACCTGAACACCATAATGCCCGGATTGAACTCCATCTGCCAATTCTTTGCCCAACTCCCCAGTCTATCTATATTCTGCTGCATTCTCTGACAGTCCACTTCACTATCTGCTACTCCACCAATCTTTGTGTCATCTGCAAACTTGCTCATCAGACCACCTCTACCTTCCTCCAGATCATTTATGTGTATCACAAACGACAGTGGTCCCAACAAGGATCACTGCAGAACACCACAAGTCATAGGTCTCCATTTTGAGAAACTTCCTTCAACTATTACTCTCTGTCTCCTATTGCTCAGTCAGTTCTTTATCCATTTAGCTAGTACACCCTGGACTCCATGTTACTTCATTTTCTTTTCATCAGTCGATCATGGGGAACCTTATCAAATGCCTTCCTGAAGTTAACTTATCAAATGCTTTCTTGAACTCACCTTATGAAAGACCTTACTGAACTCACCTTATCAAACGCCTTATTGAAGGCATGGTCAATGGTGAATGGTTGTATTTTGTAACTCTTTATTCACTTTGAGCATGTCAATTCTGAATGTACATATTGGCATTTTCTTTCTCAACCACCAGGACCGGAACTTATCAGCTTCCAGTCCATACAAAATATTTGTACCTGCAACGTTTTTGTAATCAGCTAAATCCCTGAACATCTTCTTGTTCCTGCAACTCCTCTCAATATCTAAACTTCTCGATCCCCAACAGGTTTGTTGATCTCCAGAACTATGCTCACACCTTGACTCTTCCCATCTTGATAACCTGTTTTCGGGTCCTACAATGTGTTCTCTTCCTCCCTTTGCCATTGACCCCACCTACATCTTTTAGTCAACTGTACCACATGATGCACTCCCGATCCCTATAACCTTCCCCAACCACAGCCATTTGCACAGCTTTATGACATAATTCATTCCCTTAACACATTCCATATCTCTGCCATAACTTTCAGCGCCGAAAAATGCCCATATGTAGTGTCAACGAGTCCTACAGCACAGAGACAAGCCCTTTGGCCCAAACTGGTCCATGCTGACAAAACCATTCGTCCCCACTCACCCCATTTCCCAGCACTTTGCCCATATCCTCAGAATCCTTTCCTATCCATGTAATTGTCCAAATGCCTTTTAAATATTGTTAAGTTAACCGTCACAACCATTTCCACTGGCAGCTCATTCCATATGCGTACAACCCTCTGTGTAAAAATGTTGCCCTTCAGGTTCCATTTTATTCTGTCCACTCTAACCTTAAACTGATGGCCTCAATCCTCGATTCCCCAATCCTCGGAAAAAGACTGAGTGCATTCACCCTATCCATAACTCTCATCATTGTATACATCTCTATGAGTTCCCTCCTCAGTCTCCTATGCCCTTTGGAACAATGTACCAGCGTGCCCAACCTCTCCCAATAACGCAGACCGTTGAGACCAGGTAACATCCTTGCAAATTTCTTTTGGATGGTTCCCTGGTTAATAACATCCTTCCTATGACAAGGTAATAAAACTGAACACAATACTCCAAGTGTTGCCTCACCAATGTCCTGTATAACTGCAACATAACTTCAGAACTTCTGTACTCAATGCCCTGACTGTTGATGGCCAGTGTGCCCAAAGCCCTCTTCACTGCGCTGCATTCATGTGACACCACTTTCATAGAACTGGGAACCTGAACTCCAGGATGTCTTTGTTCTACTAACCTTGTGAACCACTACCATTCACCATGTACCTCCCACCTTGATTTGACTTTTGAAGTTGCAAGACCTCACACTTATCTGTATTGAACTCCATTTGCCACTTCCCAACCCACTTCTCCAGCTGATCAAGGTCCTGCTGCAATTTCTGATAAACGTCCTCACTCTCCATGATATCACCTATTTTAGTGTCATCAGCAAACTGACTAATGATGCCATGTACATTCTCATCCAAATCATTTACATCAAAAACTAACAGTAATGGGCCCATCCAATCCCTGAGCCATTGCACTCTTCACATGTCCCAAGTCCATCAAATATCTGTCCAGTATTACCCTCTGATTCCTACCATCGAGCCAATGTTGTATCCAATTTGACAGCTCCCCCTGGATTCCACGCAATCTCGCTCCTCCAGCAGCCTACCATATGCAATCATTTCAAATGTTTTACTGAAATCCATATATGCTACATCCACTGCCCTGCCCTTGTCAACCTTCCCAGTTGCTTCATCAAGCACTCTAACAAATTTGTGAGGCATGATATCCCACCCACAAAGCCATGCTGAGTACTCCGAACCAAACCCTGTCTTTCCAAATGCACGGATATCTTATTTCTCACAATGTTCACAAGTAACTTACGCACCAAGAGGTTAAACTTTCTGCTCTATCGTTCCCAGGCTTTGTCTTTACAGTCCTTCTTGAAGAATGGGACAACACTCATGACACTCCAGTCTGCTGGGAGCTCACTGGTAGCTAACAATGATGCACAATTATCAGCCAGGACCCCCTCAATTACTTCTCTAGCGTCTTCTAGTGTCCTTGAATATATCTAATCAATACCAGGAGATTTATCCAGCTTCATACTTTATAATACATCCACCAACTCCTCTACAGTGATATGAATTGTTCCCAAGGTGCCCCCACTCACTCTCCCATGTTGTAACATTTTATTGAACTCTAACAATACTTCCTACTCCTTCAGGAGCTCTTCCTATGAGGAGAACCCTTATTATCAACCTGGCAACTCTGCTTCTTCCCTTGGTTGGAAAAAAATCTCAGCAGGTCAAGCAGCATCAGAGGAGCAGGGGGCTCCTGAAGATGAGCCCTGAAGAAAGATTCCAACCTGAAAATTCGTCTCCCCTGCTCCTCTGACGCTGGTTGACCGATTGTGCTTTTTCCAGCTCCAGCCTTTATCGAGTCTGCCTTTCCAGCATCTGCACTCCTCCCTATCTCAAAGCTACTTCGTCCGACACTTGACTGCAGCTCTCTGAACCCTTCAATATCCATCAGTCCTCAGAGCTCTGGGTCTCTATTTCCCTTAGACCGACATTCTTCGCCTCTGTAATGTCGTCCAGTTCCAAACAAGCTTCTTATTATGTAATCTCCTCCAGACCTTGCAACCTTCATTGGAATCTTATGTTATAGACTTTTAATTTACATATCGTACATGTTGCAGTTTTGTAAGAATGTAATCGCAGATGCTTTATCGTGAATTTAACTGAAATGTATCCATAAGCTTAATATTTATTCTGTGTTATACTTATGTGGAAAGTTGTTCATATGAACGTCGATTAAAGTCATCCATATGTAATGTTATTGTAGTTAAGTAGTAGAGAAAGAAAAATTAGCCATCTTTTCATTCTGATATTTCTTTCTTTTTTCTTAAGGGAGGAGGTGTTTTGAAGGAATAGAGATACTCTACCTTGAAGAGAGTTGAAAAGCTCGCAAAACTGCCTGACATAGCACAAAGTGTTCTGAACAAGAGAAGAACGTAACATATCGTCGACACAAATAGAGTAGTTGGGTTGCCATGAGACAAAAACAAATTCAAATTAAACCAATCAGTTTAAATTATGCTCCAAGATGCCAAATTCAATCAAATTTGAATTTAGTATTTGGATAATATTAAAACCAATGAATTGATCCAATGTTTTGGAGTATTAAACCAGACATTTTTAAACAGTTGAGAGACAACAGCTAAAAGCCCAAAAGGTGGAGACTGCGAGTTGAAGACCTCTGTGAGAGGTACCTGGCTGTGGAAGAAGTCTGCACAGCAGTTCACAACCGAACTGGAGAGAATCTATAAAGGAATCTCGGCAAAGCTGGTTTTGAAACATGATTTATTTTTTCGGAATTTGTAATCGGAATGTTTTATCAGACCAGTATTGTAGAATGAGAGGTAAATGATAGGTTTAAGAAAAAGAAGTTTTAAATCATTGTTAGCTAATATCCTCAGTTACACTTAAAGAATAAAGTTGTTATTTTTTTACTTTAAATAGTGTTCTAGGATAGTTCTTTGTTTCTCCAATTTTAACAGATTATAGCACGGGGTGAATCTTTTCTGTGTTGTTGGTTTAAATTAGCAGAGGAGTTAACCCTCTGCTGGAACACTCCCAATCACTCCAATGACTCCCAATCATTCTAATACTCCCTGTCTCTGTGACCTGCTCCAGTAAATCCAACCCACACTATCTCTGTAACCTCCCAAGTTACTCCAACCCTCACTACCACTCCAACCTCCCCGTCATGCAACCTTACCTTATGTGTGTAAAGTTACCCATCATTCCAAACCACCCAATCACAGTAGCCTCCCCCAGTAACTCCTACCCTTCCTATCTATGTAACCTCTCCTTGACTCTTCAGGTATTTTAAAATCTTCAGGTATTTTAAAATCCTGTAGTCACTCAACTTTCCCAATCTGTGTAAAGTCACCCATCATTCCAAACCTCCCTATCACTGTAACCTCTCAGCTACTCCAACCCTCCCTAATTCTGTACTATTAACCATCACACCAATCCTACCTATCTCTGTATGTTCCCCTAGTATCTTCTACCCTCTTTCTCTCTGAAGCCTCTCTCGTCACTCGTATCCTCCCTCTCACTGTAAACTCATTCTGTCATTCCATTAGCACACATCACAGTAACCTTCTCCAGTACCTCCAACCCTTCCCATTGCTGTGACATCGCCCAATCATTCCAATCCTCCCTGTCTCCATGGATTCTCCAGTCCCTCAAACCCATCCCATTGTTGTAACATCTCCCAATCACTCTAATCCTCCCTGTGTCCATGGAGTCTCCAGTCCCTCCAATTTTTCCCATTGGAGTAATATCTCCCAATCGCTCCAATCCTCCCTGTCTCAGTGGACTCTCCAGTCAATCCAACCCTCCCTATCACTATACGCTCCCCCAGTGATTCCAAATCTCCATGTCTCTGTAACCTCCTCCAATCACTCCAGCCCTCTCTGTCTCTGTTACTTCCATCTTCCCAACATTGTAAACTCGTACAGTTACTGGTGCACTCTCCCTATCTCTGTACCCTCCACAAGACACTCCAAATGTACTGATTGATGTAACTTCTTCCAGTGACTCCAAACCTTCCGATCTCTGGAACTATCTCCAGTCACTCCAAAGCTGCATATCTTTGTACATTCCTACAGTCACTGAGACCCTCCAAAACACTCTAACCTCCTCCAGTAACTCCAATCCTTCCTATCATTAAAATCCTCCACTCACTCACTGACTCCCTAACTCTGTGATGGCCCCTCATTCATTACAACCCACACTACTTATGTAAACACTGCCAGACACTTCAAACCTCAGAAAGCTTGGAGTCACCTCAAGTCATTCCTAATGTCCAGTCTCTGTAACCATCCCCAGTCACTCTAACCCTCACCTGCATTCAGTCCAACCCTCAATCTCTGAAACCTCCCACAGTCACTCCAACTCACTCCGATCTCCGTAACCTCTAACAGTCATTCCAACCCTCATAGTCTCTGTACCATCTCCCAGACACTGTAATCCTCCCGAAAACTATAATCTCCTCCAGTCACTCCAATCTCCCCATCACTAAATCCCTCCAGTCAATTCCATTCTCCCTAACTCGGTGACCACTCCATTCACTCCAGCCCACATTACCTCTGTAATTTTCTCCAGTCACTCCAACCCACACTATGATTGTAACCACCCCTGGACACTCCAACCTTCAGTAGCTCTAATCTCCCCAGTCTCTCCATCTGCCCCTACTTCTGGAACTTTCCACATTTAATCCAACCATCCCTATCACTGTATACTCTCACCAGTCACTCCAACCTTCATCTCACTGTAATTTCCTGCAGCCACCCCAACCCTCCCTATCACTTTAACCTCCTCCAGTTATTCCAACCCTGCGAATATGTCTAATCTGCTCCATTCACTCCAACATTCCACAACACTACAACGTTGCCAGTCACTCCATCCCTCCCCATCAATATAACATTTCCCAGGCAGTCCAACCCTCTCTAACACGGTAATCTCCTCGAATCACTCCATTCAGAAGACCATAATAGACCACAAGATATAGGAACAGAAATTAGGCCATTGGACCCATCACGTCTGATCTACCATTCAATTGTGGCTGATCAGCTTTCTCAACTCCATTCTCCCACTTTCTTCCCATATACTTCGATTCTCTTGATAACCAAGAATTTAACGAGCTCAGTTTTAAATGTATTCAATGGCTTGGCCTCCACAACCTTCCGTGGCAAAGAATTCCACAGACTCACTGCTCCCTGGCTAAAGAATGTTCTCTTTATCTCCGTTCTAAAGGGTCTTCCTTTTACTCTAGGACTTTGCAGTCATTTCCTGGTCTCTCCTGTCAATAGAAACATATTCCAAAAATCCTCTCTGTGTTGGCCATTCAGTATTCCATAAGTTTCATTTAGATCTCCCCATTTCCATCCTTCTAAACTCCAAATCATATAGTTCCAGAGTCCCCAAACATTCCTCATTGTTAAACCTTTCATCCCTGGGACCATTCACGTGAACTACCTCTGGAATTGGTCCAGGGCCAGTGCATCCTCCCTAACATATGGAGCCAAAAATGCGCACAGTATTAGAAATGTGTTCTGAGCAGAGCTTTATAAAGCCTCTGAAGTACATCACTGCTTTGATATTCTAGCCCCTCACGGTGAATTAAAACATTATATTTGACCTCTTAACTATCGTCTCGACCTGCAAGTTCGCCACGTCCGTTTGCACTTCACATTTCTGCATTTTCTCTCCATTTAGAAACTAGCCCATGCCTCCACTCTTCCAATCAAAGTGCATGACCTCGCACATTCCCACAGTGTATTCCATCTGTAAGTTCTTAACTCACTCTCCTGAAATGTCTAAATCTTTCTGCAGCCTCCCTGCCTCCTCAGTACTAACTGTCCCTCCGCCTATCTTTGTATCATCTGCAAACTTAACCAGAGCGCCCGGAGTTTCTTCATCCACACCATTAATGTATACGGTGAAACGTTGTGGTCCCAGGACTGACCCTTTTGGAACACCACGAGTAATCGGCTCCCATCCTGAGAAGGACCCTTTTATATTGTGATTTTGTCACGACTCATTTTAGTGAGTTTTAAGGGGGGCTTTCCTCCTGCAAGATGAAGTGAATTTCCTCCTGATAGCATCCCAAACCGGTTTTATTCGGTCCTCCTCTCCTCTGACACTAACCTGGTGATGTCTTCCTTTCGTTATTCCCCTTAACAACTCCCAAACAGCTGGATAGCCCACAATGAATCAGTTTCCTTTAGTAGGTGTCATCTGGAAAACACCATTTCACTCTTTGATTGTTAATCTGAAATGGCCCGAGACATGGCAGACACAGTAAAACTGGGGACTCACTGTGTGGACAAACACCTGAGGTTCTTGTGGATAACATGGTGCAGAAGAGAGAAATGATCTTCCTTCAGAACTGTCAGGGGAGGTCATGACTCCAGACACTGTCGGCTTTCCCAGAATCCGACTGCGTGGAAACAGGACATTCAGTCCAAATAGTCCACACCAACTCACAAATAGCATCTCTGCCAGATATGTTTCTATGTTTTTCTATGTTCTATACATCCCCTCATCCTATCCCTATAGCTGTGCATTTTCCATAGCTAATACATTTAACTTAAGCATCCTTGAACACTGGACAATCAACAAAATCTGCACATCTCTGGACTTTGGGAGGAAACCGGAGCACCCAGCAGACACCCACAGAGACACAGGTCGAACGTACAAACTCCACACACACAGACGCCCACGGCTGGATTTGAAGCTGAGTCCTTGGCGCTGTGAGGCAGCAGTCCTAACAACTTAACCATTGTGCTGAGGTGTGCCCGAGGTTGACCCCTGAATTGGTGAAGATCTTGTCTTCTCAATGAACACCCGGCACTGTAGGAAGGATGGCAGTGACCTTCACCACTCCACCAGTGTAAGAGCCAGTATCTGCACTCTGTGATCTCGCATTCACTCTCTCTGCTGCTGCTCTAACCTTCCACTAGGACTCATGTTCTCCCACTCTCACAATGGAATGCAGCATCTTCTCGCGTTCTCCCTGACCTCCCACTCGCCACAGAATGCAGCATCTTCTCACATTTTCCCTAACTTCCCACTCTCACCCCAGTGAATGCAGCATCTTCTCACGTTCTCCCTAACTTCCCACTCTCACCCCAGTGAATGCAGCATCTTCTCACGTTCTCCCTAAACTCTGATTCTCACCCCAGTGAATGCAGCATCTTCTCACAATCTCCCTAACCTCCCACTCTAACCACTAAATGCAGCATCTTCTCACGTTCTCCCTAACCAGCCGCTCTCACCACTGAATGCAGCACCTTCTCACATTGTCCCTAACCAGCCGCTCTCACCACAGAATGCATCATCTTCGCACATTCTCCCTTACCTCCCACTCTCACCAGTGAATGCAGCATCTTCTCACATTCTCCCAACGTCTTCTCTGCCCTTTTCCCTCCCTTGTGCATGTGCTGCCTATTCACTTGCTCCGGACTCCTTGCCATCTTTCCCCTAGCTGTACCAACACTAACAGTTGTGGCAATCACTTCACTACCATTCACACGTTCTTAGTCGGTCTCTTATTCCAGAAGGAATCTCCACAATTAGGCATAAGGTCCAAGAGGGGTAGTGAACTCCTCAATATTCAAATACTCCCCATAACAGGGAAATGATCCTGACCTAAACAACCATGTGCGACTGACTGAATGTGTCCAAGCTCCTGAACTGATATCGGAGACTACCCTTGGCTCACTGTACTGGGGCCCTTGACTAACCGTGGACAATGATATCAATCTTCCTGGTTTTGTGTCTGTACTAAACAACAAGCCAGCACAGCAGGTGGGTGAGCCTGGTCGCTCTGGCAGAAGGGAAATACTGCTCCAGAGTTAGGCACGCAATACTTCTGTGAGCATTCTACTCAGCTCGAATCTCACGTGACCAGCCTCAGACCTTCAAGGGAAACCAAACCAAGTTTGTCCACTCTCTCCTTAAAGCTCATACCCTCCCAACCAGATTACATCCTGTTAAACTATCTCTCTACTCTCCCCAAAGCATCCACATTCACGAGAGGCGTGGCAACCAGCACTGTACATAATATTCGAAATGTGGCTAAATTGATGTTCTATGAAGCTGCAATATTATTTGCCAACTTTTATATAAATGCCCCAATCGATAAGGGCAAGCATGCCATGAAAATTCTTGACTGCCTTGTTCACTTGGGTTTTCACTTTCAGGAGCCTGTCGACATGTCAGCCTCGGAATCCCCAGCAGAAATTGATGTTATGAAGAATTCTTCCATTTACTGTTTACATATCTCCTGCATGAGCCCTTCAAAAATGTATCACCTCTGAACTGTCCAGATTAAATTGCATCTGCCGTTTTTTGTCTCCAAGTCCGCAGCCTATCCATGTCCTGCTTTATCATCTGGCAATTGTCCACACTTTCCGCAGCTCTCTGAATTTTGTGTGGTCTCGAAGATTTCTAATCAGAATACCTACTCTCTATCTCCAGAGCATTTATATATTTTCATAAACACCAGGAGATACAGTGTTGATCTCTGTGGAGCACAACTGGTCAAAGGTTTGAAGGCAAAAAATATCCATTCAACAGTAGTCTGTCTTCAGTCACCAAATTAGTTCGATATCCACTTTACCACCTCACGACAGATCCCACTTGACTTCACCTTCTGTATCAGCCAGCCATGATGGACCTTGTCAAAGACTTTGCTTGAGTCCATTTGGATAACATCCAGCCCCATGCCCTAATCAAGAATCTTTGTCACTCCCTTCAAAAAACTCAGTCGTATTTGTGAGACATGACCTCCCTGCACACAATCATACTGCCTATTGCTAGTAATTCCATATTTTACCAAATGAGAATCAATCCTACCTCGAATAAGTTTCTCTGATAATTTCCCTCCCACTGACGCTCACTGGCCTGTAATTTCCTAATAAATCCTGTTACCTTGCTTCAACGAGTGAACAATATTGGAGATTCCACAGTTCTCCGAAATGTCTCCTGTGACTAAAGAAGATTTGAAGAACACAGACAACGGCTCAGCATTTTATTCCCGCTCCTCCTTCAGTATTCTGGGATTGATCTCTTCAGGTCCTGTGCACGTGTACACTTTAATATTTATCAAAGTGTCCAGTACCTCCTCCATATTGTAATCAGAAACGCTCTGGACACATATCCCTTTCTATATTCACCATTCACCATGTACTTATTTTTGTGAATACAATGCAAAGGGTCTGTTCAGGATTTCATTCAATTCAACTCCACACAGAAACTCCCTGCATTTTCATTTGAGTGGACCCCTCCTTTCACTAACTTCCCTCCTGCTGATATGTTTCAATTCATTGTGTGGGATGTGGGCCTTTCAGGCTGGTCAGCATTCATCGCCCTTTCCTAGTTGCCTAAGAGAAGGTCGTGCTCAGATGTCATCTTGAACAGCTGCAGTCCACCTGCTTTCGGTTGTCCCACAGTGCCATTTGCTGAGGGAATTTCAGGATTTGGATCAAGTCACGGTGAAGGGACGGCAATATATTGCCAAGTCAGAATGGAGAGAGGCTTGAAGGGGATCTTGAAGTTGGTGGTGTTCCCATATATCTGCTGCCCTTGTCCTTCCAGACAGAAGTGATCATAGTTTTGGAAGGTGCTGTCTGAGGATCTGTGGTGAAGTTCTGCATCTTTTAGATAGTACACACTATTGCTACTGATCATCAGTTATGTAGGGATGGATGCTTGTGGATTTGTTGCCAATCAAGAGGGGTCTGCTTTGTCCTGGATGGTATTGAGCTTCTTGAGTGTTGCTGGGGCTGCACCCATCCAGGCAAGTGGGGAGTATTCCATCATACTCCTGCCCTGTGCATTATAGATGGTGGGATAGGCTTTGGGGAGTCAGGGGGTGACTTCCTCATCACAGTACTGCAAGCCTCTAACCTGATCTTGTAGACATTTCATGACATTTGTGTGTTCAGTCCAGTTGAGATTCTGATCAATGATAACTCCAGGATGCTGATAATGATAGACTCAGTGATTCCATCACACTCCTGACTTGGGCATTGTAGATGGTGGACAGGCTTTGGGGAGTCAGGAGGTGAGTTACTCACCACAATATTCCTAGCCTCTCACCTGATCGTGTAGCAATTGAAATGCATTTGTGTGTTCAGTCCAGTTGAGATTCTGATCAATGATAACTCCAGCATGCTGATAGTGAGGGACTCAGTGATGATAACACAATTGAATGTCAAGGTGTTTCCATTTTAACTTATTGGAGACGGTCATAACCTTGAATTTGTGTAGCATGAATGTTATTTCCCACTTATCAGCCCAAGCCTGGATATCATCCAGATCTTTGTGCATTTTGACATCGACTGCTTTAGTGCCTGAGGAGTCGCGAATGGCACTGAACTTTGTTCAATCATCAGGGAACATCCCCACTCCTGACCTTATGATGCAGGGAAGATGATTGACAACGCAACTGAAAATAGTTGGGCCTCGGTAATGACCCTGAGGAAATCCTGCAGAGATGTGCTGGAGCTCAGATGGCTGACTTCCCACAATTCTCCCCATCTTCCTGTGTGTCAGGTATGACTCCAACCACCTGAGAGGTTGCCCCTTGTTACCGTTGATGCTAGTTTTAGGCAGGCTCCTTGATGCCACTTTTGATCGATTGCAGCCTTGATGTCAAGGGCTGGCACTCTCATGTCACCTCTGGAATTCAGCTCTTTTTCTCCTTGTTTGGGCCAAGGTGGCGATGACATCAGGAGCTGAGAGGCCCTGGTGGAACCCAAGCTGGGCATCACTGAGTAGGTGCTGCTTGATAGTAATGTGATGGAAGGTGTCATTAACAATACTGATGATCGGCAGTGGACTGGTGGGTTTGGGAATTGGCTGGGTTGGATTTGTCTGTTTTTTGTTTGCAGGTCGTACCTGGGCAATCTTCCACAATATTCGGAAGATGCATGCATTGTAACTGGTCTGGAACAGCTTGGCTAGATGAGCAAAAAGGTTTGGAACACAACTCTTCAATACTACTGCCCGAATGTTCTCATAGCCTTTGCAGTGTCTAGTGTTTCCAACGTTTCCCTAATATCTCGTGGAGTGAATCGAATTGACTGAAGTCTGGTATCTGTAATGCTGGGAATCAGTGGCGGAGGCTGAGATGGATCATCCACTCGGCACTTCTGGCTGAAGATTGCTGTGAAAGCTACAGCCTTATCTTTTACACTGAGGTGCTAGGCTCTTCTATCAATGAGGATGGGGATATTTGTGGAGTCTCCTCCTCCAGTGCGCTATTTAATCATTCGCTACCGGTCACGACAGAATGTGGCAAAACTGCCGAGCTTGGATCTGATCTATTGATTGTGGCATCGCTTAGCTCTGTCTAAAACTTGCTGTTTATATTGTTTGCTATGCAACTAGCCTTACTTGGTGGCTTCGCCAGCTTGGCACCTCATCTTCAGGTATGCCTGGTGCTGTTCCTGACATGCCCTCCAGTACTCTCCATTGAACCAGTGATGATTCCCTGGTTTGATGGTGATGGCTTTGTGGGGGATATGCCGGGCCATGATGTTACACTTTGTGTAAGTACAAGTCTCCTGCTGTTGGTGTCCCACAGCGCCTCATGGATGCCCAGTCTTCAGTTGCTCGAACTGTTCAAAGTCTGTCCCATTGAGCACAGTATGAAGGGCGGCCCTTTGTCTCCAAAGAAGCTCTACCAAGCCCACTCATACCAATACAGTCATGGACAGATGTATTTGCAGCTGACAGATTGGTAAGGATAAGATCAGGTATATTTTTCCCTCTTGTTGGTCCCCTCACCACCTGCGGCAGACCCAGTCTAGCAGCAATGTCCTTTAGGAGCCGACCAGCTCGATCAGTAGTCCTGCTGCCGAGCCACTCTTGGTGGTGATCATTAAAATCCCCCACCCAGAGAATATTTGGTGCTTTTACCATCCTCATTGTTTCCTCATCATGTTGTTCAACACGGAAGAGTACTGGTTCATCAGCTGTGGGAAGATGATACGTGGTAATCAGCAGGAGGTTTCCTTGCCCATGTTTAACCTGAAGCCATAAGTCTTCACAAGATCAAGTGTCAATGTTCAGGAATCGCAGAGAAACTCCCTTCGCCTTTGTACCACTGTACTCCCACCTCTACTAAGTCTATCCTGCGGCTGGGACAAGGCACATCCAGGAATGTGATTGTGGTGTCAGTGTCATTGCCTGTGAGGTATGATTGCATGAGCATGACTACGTCAGCCTGTTACTTATCTAGTCTGTGAGGCAGCTCTCCTAATTTTGGCACTAGCGCCCAGATCTTAGTGAGTAGACTTTTGAAAGTCCCACAAGGCTGTTTCTGCCATTTCCTTTTCCGGTGCCGAGTGTGATGTTTGCTGATCCATCCAGTTTCATTTGTTTGAGATTTTGTAGCGAATGGTACATCTGAATGGCTTGTTAGGTTATTTTGAGAGTGCATTTGAGAGTCAACCATATTGCTATGGATCTGAAGTCACACATAGGCCAAACCAGGTGGAGATAGTAGATTGTCTTCCCTGAAGCATATGGTCTTTTCTGACAATCTACAATGGAAACAATGGCATTAGCAGATTCTTAATTTCAGATGTTTTTAAAGTTATTGATTTCAAAAGTCCGCTATTTGCCATGGTGAGATTCGAACCAGGGTGCCAGGACATTAACTGAGTTTATGGATTAACTGTCACGTGGAGGCCAATCAAGATGAAGATGGCAGATTTAATTTCCTGAAGGACACTGAGGAAGTTGATGTGTTTTTCTGACAATCCACAATGGTTTCATTATCACTATTAGGTCCTTACTTCTAGATTTATTGAATTCAAATTCCACCATCTGCCGCAGGATTCAAAGCTGTGTCCCCAGATCATTTTCTGAGTCTCTGCATTAATAGTCGAGCGATAATACCAGTAGGCCATCGCCTTCCCTGACAGGTTATCCGGGTCAGCTCATGCAATAATGAAAACATTTCTTTCCTATTGTCTATCCCTGCACTGTTGCACTATTTAGCCTCGAGATAATAAGCTTCAGCTTATGGGCTCAAAAGTGAGCTGAAATCTATAATTCACTTCACCAAAACGCAATTTCCCCAAATGAAGTTAATAATTTTGAGCAGGTAGCGACCTTTTTGTTTTCTCATTAATTTGCTTTATTTTAATCTAGTTAACAACATTCATGGATGCTTAACAATTTTCTCGAATGCAGATCTGAATTTGCTCTGAGCTACTGCGGTGACAAATGTGTTGCTGCATGCGCACAATTGCCTTCACATATTGTTTTCTTTTTGATGGACATTTTGCAGATTGCTGAAGTCTGTCACTTTATAATCATCTATGAATCATTCTTAAGAAGAAATAGGCAAGAAAATCATTCATGATTTGATGATGGTGCCAGAGACAGAACATGATGAATTGATTTCGTTTGTGTGGCCTTCCATCTATTCAGTGTTGTGGGGACATTTTGGAATATTGCTATGTATTGCTGGTATATCAGTTTCATCTGGAGAGTTTAATGCCACACCGTTTGTTGGAAACCTCTCCAGGAACTTCCAAGATGGTGACAAATGTTATGATATGCACCTCTTCATTTCATTAAACATTATGCTTTCCTTGTGAGTTTCATCAAATTGAAATGTGTAGCTCTGTTAGTCACAAGAAAGATCATAGAGGTTATGAAGATAATATGACATGTATCTCTTTCCTTTGTTGATATTATGGTTTCTGATAGCTTGGATAAGTATATAATGGTGAGACCACGATAATACTTTTGGGAATGTAAAGTCACTATACTCCCACAGGAGCACAGAATTGATCTCTCACCAGAGAGATGTAACTGGTGTATGGTACAACCTGAGGGTGATCACCTCTCAGTCAAGGGGAGTGGTTGATAGCTTCCTTGGTTCGTCGGCTGATTTACTGTGCAGAAAGAGACTAACAGCATTGGTTTATTTCCTACACTAGCTGAGGTTATCAGGATGGCTCTGCCTTCTCAATCTCATCCCGCGCTGATAGAGTGGTGAGTCTCAGATTAAACGCACCACCAGTGCTCTCCCTCTCTCTCTCTCTCTCTCTCTCTCTCTCTCTTATATAGAACATAGAACGTTACAGCGAAATACAGGCCCTTTGGCTTTCGATGTTGCATCGATCTGTCATACCAATCTGAAGCCCATCTAACCTACACTATTCCATGTACGTCCATATGCTTGTCCAATGAAAACTTAAATGAACTTAAAGTTGGTGAATCTACTACCGTTGCAGGCAAAGCATTCCATACCCTTACTACTCTCTGAGTAAAAAAACTACCTCTGACACCTGTCCTATAACTATGCCCCCTCGTGCTTGCCGTCACCATACTTAGAAAAAGGTTCTTCCTGTCCACCCTCTCTAACTCTCTGATTATCTTATATGTCTCTATTAAGTCACCTCTCAACCTTCTTCTCTCAAACGAAAACAGCCACAAGTCCCTCAGCCTTTCCTCGTAAGACCTTCCCTCCATACCAGGCAACATTCTAGTCAATCTCCTCTGCACCCTTTCCAAAGTTTTCACATTCTTCTTATAATGTGGTGACCAGAACTGTTCACGATACTCCATGTGCAGCCATACCAGAGTTTTGTACAGCTTTAGCATAACCTCATGGCTCCGGAACTGGATCCCTCGATTAATAAAAGCTAACACACTGCATACCTTCTTAACAACCCTGTCAACATGGGTGGCAACTTTCAAGGATCTGTGTACTTGGACACCAAGATCTCTCTGCTCATCTACACTACCAAGAATCTTACCATTAGCCCAGTACTTTGCATTCCGGCTACTCCGACCAAAGAGAATCACCTCACACTTGTCCACATTATACTCCATTTGCCACCTCTCAGCCCAGCTCTGCAGCTTATCTATGTCTCTCTGTAACCTACAACATCCTTCGTCACTATCCACAACTCCACCGACCTTAGTGTCATCTGCAAAATTACTAACCCACCCTTCTACACCCTCACACCACCCCACTCCGGCCTATCACCCTCACCTTGACCTCCCTCCACCTATTGCATTTCCAAAGCCCCTCCCCAAGTCCCTCCTCCCTACCTTTTATCTTAACCTGCTGGACACGCTTTCCTCATTCCTGAAGAAGCGCTTATGCCCGAAATGTCGATTCTCCTGTTCCTTGGATGCTGCCTGACCTGCTGCGCTTTCCCAGCAACACATTTTCTGCTCTGATTTCCAGCATCTGCAGCCCTCACTTTCTCTCAAAGAGGGCTGATAGGTAAGGCTGATGAACTCAGGGCGTGGTTAGATATTATAGCCATTATAGAAACATGACTAAGGGAAGGACAGGACAAGCAGCTTGAGGGTATAGATGTTTTCTGCAGGACAGAGGTGGTGGAAGGAAGGGAGAGGGAGATGTTTTTTGTACAAGGCATGTTCCATTACAATAATCAGAAATGAAATAACTGAATAATCATCCAATGAGGCTTTGTGTGTCGAGCTCAGAAATAAGGAGGGATGATGACGTTATTGGGTTGTACTGAAGGCCCTCACATTCTCAATTGGAATTAGAGGAACAAATTTGCAGGGAGATTGGTGAGACTTGCAGGAGCAACAGAGGGAGCATCCTGTGAATGCCCCATTGCAACCAACAACAGCCCTCCACACTATGTCCCACTCCACAAGCCTTCACTAAGGTGTTTGATAAGACTCCACACTGTAGGCTATTGCACAAAGTTTGGACCTTTGGGACTGAAGGTGATTTGGAGGTTTGGATCAGAAATTGGCGAGCTGACAAAAGACAGAGGGTGGTGGTTGATGGGAAATGTTCATCCTGGAGCTCAGTTACCAGTGGTGTGCCACAACGATCTGTTTTGGGACCACTGGTATTTTTCAGTTTTAAAAATGATTTGGAATGGGCTTAGAAGGATGAGTGATTAAATTTGTGGATGACACTGAGGTAGGCACAGTTGTGGATAGTGCCAACGGACGTTGCAGGTTATAGAGGGACATAGATCAGACACAGATCTGGGCTCAGAAGTGATGAATGGAGTTTAATACGGAAAGGTATGAGGTAGTTCACTTCAGAAGAAGTAATAGGAATGCAGAATACTGGGCAAATGGTAAGATTCTTGGTCGTGCAGATGAATAGAGAGATCTCGGTGTCCAGGTGCATAGATCCCTGAAAGTTGCCGCCCAGGTTGATCGGGTTGTTAAGAAGGAATATGTTGTGTTGATGTTTATTGGTAGGGGGATTGAGTTTCGGAGCCACGAGGTCATGCTTCAGACACTGGTAAGGCCGCACCTGGAGTATTATATACAGTTCTGGTAACCTCATTATAGGAAGGATGTGGAAGATTTGGAAAGGATTCAGAGAAGATTTACTAGGATGATGCCTGGTATGGAAGGAAGGTCTTACAAGGAAAAGCTGAGGAAACTGAGCCTGTTTTCATTGGAAAGAATACGGTTTGGGAGGTGGCTTAATCGAGACAGAGAAGATAATCAGAGGGTTAGAAGTGTGGACAGGGAGAGCGTTTTTTCTCAGATGGTGAAGGCTAAAATGAGGGGCCATAGCTTAAATTGAGGGGTGATAGATTTAGGACAGATGCCAGAGGTAGTTTCTTTAATCAGAGAGTAGTAGGAGCGTGGAATGCCCTGCCCGCAACAATAGTAGATCACTGATGTTAAGGGCATTTAAATGGGCATTGTACATGAACATGGATAATAATGGAATGGTGTAGTTTAGATTGGCATCAGATTAATTTCAAAGGTTGACGCAACATTGAGTGCTGAAGGGCCTGGACTGCACTGTAATATTCCATGTTCTCTGTTCTATGTTCGACTGTCACTTTGCAAAGAAAAACAATAAGATGAAGACAATACCTGAATCATTTAATGTAAGATTCACTTTTACAATCATACAGATGGCATCCCTTATTTGGAGAGCTCCCGCACCTCCTTTTCCATCTTGTGTAATAATCTCAGCTGTAAAATATCCTGGATATTCAGTTCCCAACATCGGTTACCCTGTCACCATGTCTGTCTCACCTCGTTAAATCATATCCTTTTACCTCGGTTTATGCAATGAATTCCTCAATCCTTTTTGAGAAAGCAACACACATCCAGACAGAGTGCCTTTCATTCATCTTTTTAACCCATTATTCACTATTCCAATGTCACTTTTATTGCTCACTTTTACCGGTCAGGAAACAGTCTGACATCATCATACTCACAGAATCAGACCTGATGGGTAATGTTGCATGAAGGAACATTACCATCCCTGGGTCTACCCTGTCTGACCGGTAGGACAGACCCACTAGTGGTGGTGGCACCGTGGAATAGTCAGGAAATGAATTACGCTGGGATTCTCCAGCATTATTCGAGAACCCAAGAAATCTCACGTTTAATGATGGTCAAGGAAACCGCTTGCTGATGGACATCTACTGTCCTCCATACCATCCCTCAGTAATGACTCTGTTCCCCTTGATATTGAAAACAAATCGGACGAAGTGCTAGGGTGACAAGGACACAGAACGTACTCTGGGTGTGGTACTTCAATGTCCAAAGATGGAATGTCTCCACAGACCCAGCACTGATTTGTGCAGGACTAGGCCTCAATTGCACAGCAGCTAGACTCTGAACTGATGAGAGAACCAACAAGACAGAAACAATCTCAGCAAATTACATTGCCCAGATGTCTGTGCAATAACAGTGTCTGTAAGAGCTCGCAGTCCATATTCCTGGTAAAGTCTCAGCCTCATTTAAAGATATGGCCCAAGGTGTTATATAACACTACCTCCTGCGAAATAGGGCATAGTTCTAAAGGACCGAGCAAATGGACACTGCACCATCAATGGCCTTCCCTCCATCATCAACTCAGAAGTGGGTTGTTCACTGATGGGGGTTCCACAATGTTCAGCACTATTCACAGGAAAACCTGTACTGAAGCAGCTATTCAGCCCATCAAACAGGAACAGAAGAGGAAATTCGGCCATTGGAGCCTGATACTCAGCAATTCGAGCAGATTTTTTAAACTCTAATGTTTGTTACACAGGAAACAGAAGGAAACATTCAGCCTTTCAAAGCTGCTACATAGGAATATGGGGATAGAACATAGAACAATACAGCACAGAACAGGCCCTTCGGCGCACGATGGGGTGCCGAACATTTGTCCTAGCTTAAGCACCCATCCATGTACCTATCCAATTGCCTCTTAAAGTTCGCCAATGATTCTGACTCTGCCACTCCCACAG
The DNA here is from genome assembly GCF_037043375.1 of Chiloscyllium plagiosum. Lineage (NCBI taxonomy): Eukaryota > Metazoa > Chordata > Chondrichthyes > Orectolobiformes > Hemiscylliidae > Chiloscyllium > Chiloscyllium plagiosum. The sequence continues at coordinate 31,287,073 of NW_028270183.1, forward strand.
GCAGCGTATTCCATGCCCCCACCACTCTCTGGGTAAAGAACCTACCCCTGACATCTCCCCTATACCTTCTATTCTTCACGTTAAATGTCTGTCCCCTTGTAACACTCTGTTGTACCCGGGGAAAAAAATTCTGATTGTTTACTCGATCTATTCCCCTGATCATCTTATACACCTCTATCAAGTCACCCCTCATCCTTCTCCGTTCCAATGAGAAAAGGCCTAGCACTCTCAACCTATCCTCGTACGACCTATTCTCCATTCCAGGCAACATCCTGGTAAATCTTCTCTGCACCCTCTCCAAAGCTTCCAAATCTTTCTTAAAGTGAGGCGACCAAAACTGCACACAGTACTCCAAATGTGGCCGAACCAAAGTCCTGTACAGCTGTAACATCACTTCACAACTCTTGAATTTAATCCTCTGCTAATAAACGCTAATACACCATAGGCCTTCTTACAAGCTCTATCCACTTGAGTGGCAAATTTCAAAGATCTATAAACATAGGTCCCAAGATCTTCCTGCCTCTCCACCTTACTAAAAACTCTACTGTTAACCCTGTATTCCGCGTTCTTATTTGTCCTTCCAAAATGGACAACCTCACACTTGGCAGGGTTGAACTCCATCTGCCACTCCTCAGCCCAGCTCTGCATCATATCTAAGTCCCTTTGCAGCCGACAACAGCCCTCCTCACTATCCACAACTCCACCAAACTTCGTATCATCTGCAAATTTACTGACACACCCTTCGACTCCCTCTTCCAAGTCATTAATAAAAATTACAAACAGCAGAGGACCCAGAACGGATCCCTGCGGAACTCCACTTGTAACTGGGCTCCAGGCTGAATATTTACCATCTACCACCACTCTCTGACTTCGACCGGTTAGCCAGTTTTCGATCCAACTGGCCAAATTTCCCTCTATCCCATGCCTCCTGACTTTCCGCATAAGCCTACCATGGGGAACCTTATCAAATGCCTCACTAAAATCCATGTACACTATACCCACTGCTCTACCCTCATCCACATGCTTGGTCACCTCCTCAAAGAATTCAATAAGACTTGAAAGACAAGACCTACCCTTCACAAATCCATGCTGGCTGTCCCAAATCAAGCAGTGTCTTTTCAGATACTCATAAATCCTATCCCTCAGTACCCTTTCCATTACTTTGCCTACCACCGAAGTAAGACTAACTGGCCTGTAATTCCCGGGGTTATCCCTATTCCCTTTTTTGAACAGTGGCACAACATCACCACTCTCCAGTCCCCTGGTACCACCCCTGTTGACAGTGAAAACGAAAATATCATTGCCAATGGCTCTGCAATTTCCTCTCTTGCTTCCCACATAATCATAGGATACATCCCGTCAGGCCTGGGGGACTTGTCTATCCTCAAGTTATTCAAAATGTACAACACATCTTCCTTCCTAACAAGTATCTCCTCCAGCTTACCAGTCCATTTCACACTCTCCTCTTCAACAATACGGTCCCTCTCGTTTGTAAATACTGAAGAAAAGTACTCATTCAAGACCTCACCTATCTCTGCCGACTCAATACAGTCTCCTTGATCGGACCTACTCTCATTCTCGTCATTCTCATGTTTCTCACATACGCATAAAATGCCTTGGGGTTATCCTTGATCCTATCCGCCAAAGATTTTTCATGCCCTCTCTTAGTTGTCCTAATCCCTTTCTTCAGCTCCGTTCTGGCTATCCTGTATCCCTCCAATGCTCTGTCTGAACCTTGTTTCCTCAACCTTATGTAAGCCCCATTCTTCCTCTTTACAAGACATTCAACCTCCCTCGTCAACCAAGGTTCCCTCACACGACCATCCCTTTCCTGCCTGAAAGGTACATACATATCAAAGACACGCCGTATCTGTTCCATGAAAAAGTTCCACATTTCCACGACATCCTTCCCTGACAGCCTGTGCTCCCAACTTATGCTCCTCAGATCCTGTCCTACAGCATCCTATTTGCCCTTCCCCCAATTGTAAAACCTACCCTGTTGCACGCACCTATCTCTCTCCATAACCAAGGTGAAAGTCACAGAATTGTGGTCACCATCACCAAAATGTTAACCCACGAACAAGCCCATCACTTGTCCCGGTTCGTTACCAAGTACCAAATCAAATATGGCCTCCCCTCTGGTCGGGCAATCTACATACTGAGTTAGAAAGGCTTCCTGTACACATTGCACCAACACCGCCCCATCCAATCTACTTGATCTAAAGAGCTTCCAATCAATGTTTGGGAAGTTGAAATCACCCATGACTACTACCCTGTGGCTTCTGCAAAATCTATTTCCCAATCTGTTTCTCCACATCTCTGCTGCTATTGGGGGGCCTATAGTAAACACCCAACAAGGTGACTGCACCTTTCCTATTTCTGATTTCAGCCCAGACTACCTCCAAAGGCAGATCCCCCTCGAACTGCCTTTCTGCAGCCGTTATACTATTTCTAATTAGCAACGCCACCCCCCTCCTTTTTTATCACCCTCCCTAATTTTACTAAAGCATCTGTAATCAGGAACCTCCAACAACCATTCCTGTCCCTCTTCTATCCACGTTTCCGTGATGGCCATAATATCGGAGTCCCAGGTACCGATCCACGCCTTAAGTTCACCCACCTTATTTCTGATACTCCTTGCATTGAAGTATACACACTTGAGCCCATCTCTGTGTCCGCAAGTACTCCCTGTCAGTGCTACCTTCTCCACAGCCTCCCGACATTCTTCGACATCCTGACAAACAGCTAGCCTACTTGATTGACTACAAGTCCCGATCCCATCTCCCTGCCAAATTCGTTTAAACCCCCCCCCGAAGAGTGCTAGCAAACCTACCTCCCAGGATATTGGTACCCTTCTGGTTCAGGTGCATGTAATGATCTTTAGTAGTAAGTCCTGGAAAGACCTTATGGTACAGATGGCAGAAGTCCTTGAACTACTCCGACAAGCAAAACTGGCGATAAACGTAAGAGTACTCTTTCTTTCAGTATTAAATTTCGCCGAATGTAAGGAATGCAGTCCCCATAACAGTTATGGAAAGGCTCTGTCAGTACAACCCAATTTTCACAGAGGCCTTTTTTCACTTCAGTGGTGGAACAGGACTCGCTCTCCTCCCTAACTGTACCGAAGGGACCTAATCCTTCATCTACCCCTTCCAGCTCATGGGTGACATTATCCACCAACTCTGTCTCCTCACGCAGGGATGGAACTGTTGGGGAAACACTATCAATTCCATTCTCACGGATACCTGCCTTGGTAACAGTCACAGCTGCTGCTTGTTCACAGATTTTTGGCTGACATGCTTGGATTTTGCAAAACCATGGGAGAAGTCTATTTCATCATCTGTTTTAACATCAATATCCAATTTGTTCCGTCACAGAAGAGGGTCTTCCTTCAGCTTTTTCCTCATATTACACATGATGAGTATACAGGTGGTTCCTCAATAATGCTCATTTAATAAAAGCCATTTCTCTGGAATGCGATACATGAATTGACCACAGTTTCTTTTATAGAGTGAGTTCCCGTTCGCTGTTACCCGATTCCCATCCCCCACACAAGGTGTCACGGTGCACGAAGGATTATACTCTGCACCAGCATTACATGGTCAGTCAGTTCATGCGATTTTTTCGTGAAGAACATTGTGAAACATATTGTGAAATGTTTGTGCCAGTGAACCTGGAAAAGCATCGTGAAAATGTCTCTACACTCTGAGGCCAAGAAATTAGGAGCAATCTGTTAATTTAAAAACTTAAAGAATTGAGATAAAAGTGAAATTTGACTGGAACTGACTCACAGTGAAAGGAATATGATGAGGATCAGTTTAAAATTTGGCCTTGTTGTTTGTATTAAAGCTTTTTTTCTCTCTTTTTTCCTTAAAACGTACGTTTAGATGTTGAAGAATATCTGCAGACTCACATGAATCTGTTTCAGTGACTAATCACTATGGAAACAAACTGCAAATCAATACCATTACAGGGGCTTGGACATGGTCAGTCAGCTGCTCAAGGTGATCAGAGTTGGCAACTCTGCACCCAGTGGGTGAAGGAGAGAAAGGTTTGAAACACACTGTTATATTCAGTGCATCTGTGGAGATGTCCTGAGGGGGTGAGTAGGCTGTGCAGAAGAGATTCAGGGTGCTTCAGACGTTAGCGAGGGTGAGAATGAGGAGGGAAGGTGTTGGAGGAAATGGTGGGAACATTAACAGAGGTAGAGGGAGTGTGAGGCATCAATGAGAAGGTGGTGGCCCTTTCCCTGGCAGAGTGGAGAAGGTCACTGATCTTCTCTCATTATTCTGTGCATTCCTTCAGATGGTTGGGGCTACACTGGCCTGAATGGTAACCCAGGTTGGCATGGTTCCCGTAGAATGGCATCCTCTGCTGGCCTGGGTGAAAAGGATGCCCTGCCTCTGCATCAACCCATCCCCATCAGTGGCATCTCCATGTCCCTGCCCACAAGGAGAGGCACAGAATTTCCAGTGTCTGAGACGTCTCGGGCCAGTGTCAGGAAGCATGTAGGGCAGCTCCAGACTGACAACCCTTTGTCTGGGTGCACAGTATCTTTATAAAGGTGGTGCTGCACCATGGGTCTTGGTCAGTTCTGGATATCCAGGAAGGGATGAATTGTTTTGGTATGATGGTGCCAGAATGTGACAGAGGGGTACCAAAGGGTGGCGTAGGGGTGTTTTTTTTCTCTCTCGAGCACACATTATTTCACAAAACCTGCCTCAATTAGTACCTACCCCATCCTTTGGTGACACTGCTGAATGGCAGAGTGAGTAATGTGTCACAATTGCAGTATTTAGGGATTGACGGGATACTGACACAGATTTGGATCAAACCTGTTTGTGGTACGTGTTTGAAGTTCAATCGGTTTCAGAACCGAGTTTATGAGTTGGAGGCTGCACAGAAGGCTCTACGACACATCGTGGAGTTGGAGGCGGGAAAGGTGGTGGTCCCTGGTGTCAGTCACAGCTCATGGGATTGGATCTTCTGATTTGGTCAGTGTTCAAGGAAAGAGAGTGTGACTGTGAATTAGACAGGTGGGGAAAGCAGGGGACAGGACTGCAAGAGTTTGCAACCTTCCATCAGATTGCTGCTTGTCTGGATGTGGGGAGACAGAGGAAGAGGGCACTGAACATGCACCCTGTTGCAGGAAGTCACTGATGAGGAGGAATAATAAAAAGTGTGTGGCTGTAAGCGAAGGTATAGTGAGCGGGATTGACATTGCTTTTTGCAGCAAACTGCATGTGTCCAAACAGCTGTGTTAGCTGCTGGGTGCCAGGGTTTCTGGGTAATTGCATGAGTCCAAATGGCTGTGTAAGCTGCTGGGTGCCTGGGTTTCTGGGCAACTGCTCAGGGCTGGAATGGAACCTGGAGTTAGAAAGAAGGATCCAGTTGTTATGGTCCATGCAGATCATAATGACAAAGGCTGGACAAATAGAGCATATCTGCTCGATAAAGCTGGGCCTTTGTCTCTTGACTAACTGTGCTCATCCTCTTGATAACTGTCACAAACAGTTTGGAGTAAGATATCCTTACCGCATATAACAACCCCTCTGCGAAGATACATTTAACCTCTCCAACCATGCAGGTAAAATTCCCTGTGAACTCCAGGATACTGGGCCCTGCACAACTGAGTCACAACTAAACCCTTTTGAATGGTCTCTGACCCATCTGTGTTTAAGCGTCCCCAGGAACAGTAGCGTTCCATCCTGCACCACTTCTCAGATCACAATGTTCTCTCACGTGGGCCACCTTTATTACAAATGTGGTTCATTAACTGAAGTGTTTGAACTCACATCAATGGTTGTTATCCCCAGCCACTGATTGACATGTCCATGGTCCGATGCTCAGTGATTAGCACTTCTGCCAGACAGCAGCAGGGACCCGGGTTTGATTCATCCTCAGTTGACAGTCTGTGTGGAGTTTTCACATTCTCCTTGTGTCTGCTTGAGTTTCCTCCCACAGTCCAACGATGTGCAGGTTGGATGGATTGGCCATGATAAATTACCCATAGTGTTTTGGGATATGCAGACGAGTTGGATTGGCCATGATAAATTACCCATAGTGTTCAGGGAGGTGCAGGTTAGGTGGATTGATCAATGTAAATTACCCATAGTGCACAGGGATGTGCAGGTTGGTGGACTAGCCATGGGAAATATTGGATGGGGGATGGGTCAGGGTGCGATTCTCTTCAGAATGTTCATGCAGACTGGTTGGCCTGAATGGTCTGTTTCCACTCTGATGGGATTCTATGATCATGCGTACTCATGAACTATACGTTCTATTTGTACCCTTGTCAGATCGGCTCAGTAGACAGTGCATATTAAGACTTGGAGAGAGGCCAAACTACAGAACGCTGTGACCTAAAGCTGAAGGAGTGTCAATTGAGTCAATCTGTCCACTGGATTCACTGTCACACAGAAGGGAAAGGGATTAAGAGGAGATTCTGGCCCTTTGCACTATTATAAGGAAAGCAAAAGCTTCGCATCCTGCTTCAGCAACTTCTCCCGACTCATTATCTCAGCCTGATCCTGTGAAATTCTTTGGAGAAGATGAAGAAGGAAATGCTGTTGGTTATTGGTGTCCTAGGAGAAAGTGAGGACTGCAGATGCTGGAGTACCAGAGTTGAAAAATGTGGTGCTGGAAAAACACAGCAGGCCGGGCAGCATCCGAGGAGCAGGAGAATTGACGTTTCGGGCATAAGCCCTTCTTCAGGAATGAGGCTGGTGTGCCAAGCGGGCTGAGATAAAAGGTAGGGGGGAGGGAATTTGGGGGACGGGAGCTGTGAATATGCTAGGTGGAGGGAGGTGAGGTTGAGGGTGATAGACCGGAGAGGGGATGGGCGGAGAGGTCGGGAAGAAGATTGCAGGTCATGAGGGCAGTGCTGAATCCGAGGGTTGGGACTGAGATAAAGTGGGGGGAGGAGGAATGAGGAAGCTGGAGAAAATACATTCATCCCGTGTAGTTAGAGGGTTCCTAGGTGGAAGATGAGGTACTCTTCCTCCAGGCGTCGTGTGGCCAGGGTCTAGCGATGGAGGAGGCCAAGGACCTGCATGTCATTGGTGGAGTGGGCGGGGGAGTTAAAGCGTTCAGCCACGGGACGGTTGGGTTGGTTGGTGCGGGTGTCCCACAGGTGTTCCCTGAAATGTTCCGCAAGTAGGCGGCCTGTCTCCCCAATGTAGAGGAGACCACATCAGGTGCAGCGGATACAGTAAATGATGTGTGTGGAGGTGCAGGTGAATTTGCGATGGATATGGAAGGATCCACTGGGGCCTTGGAGGAAGGTGAGGGGGAAGGTGTGGGCGCAGGTTTTACAATTCTTGCAGTTGCAGGGGAAGGTGCCAGGAGTGGAGGTTGGGTTGGTGGGGGGTTAGATTAGGTTAGATTAGATTATTTACAGTGTGGAAACAGGCCCTTCGGCTCAACAAGTCCACACCGACCCGCCGAAGCGCAACCCACCCATACCCCTACATTTACCCCTAACCTAACACACTACAGGCAATTAAGCATGGCCAATTCACCTGACCTGACAAGGGAGTCACAGAGGGAGTGGTCTCTCCTGAATGCTGATAGGGGTTGATATATCTCTGGCGGTGGGGTCTATCTGGAGGTGGCGGAAATGACGGAGGATGATACGATGTATCCGGATGTTGGTGGGGTGGAAGGTGAGGACTAGTGGGATTCTGCCTTGGTGGCGATTGGAGGGGCGGGGTTCGAGGGTGGAGGAGCGGGAAGTGGAGGAGATGCGGTGGAGAGCGTCGTCGACCATGTCGGAGGGGAAATTGCGGTCTTTGAAGTAGGAGGCCATTTGAGTAGTTCGGTAGTGGAATTTGTCCTCCTGGGAGCATATGCGGCGGAGGTGTTGGAATTGGGAATATGGGACGGTGTTTTGACAGGGGCAGGGTGGGAGGAGGTGTAATCTAGGTAGCTGTGGGAGTCAGTCGGTTTGTAGTAAATGTCTGTGTTGAGTCGGTCGCCCGAGAAAGAAACAGAAATGTCTAGGAAGGGGAGGGAGGAGTCTGAGACGGTCCAGGTAAATTTGAGGTCGGGGTGGATGAACTGTTCAACCTCCTCGTGGAAGCACGAGGTAGCACCAATACAATCATCAATGTAGCTGACGAAAAGGTGGGGTGTGGTGCCAGTGTAGCTGCGGAAGATGGACTGTTCCACATATCCGACGAAGAGGCAGGCATATCTGGGGACCATGCGGGTGGCCATGGCTACTCCTTTGGTTTGGAGGAAGTGGGAGGATTGGAAAGAGAAGTTGTTAAGACTGAGGACCAGTTCAGTCAATCGAAGGAGGGTGTCAGTGGAAGGGTACTGGTTGGGTCGGCGGGAGAGGAAGAAGGCATGGAGACCTTGGTGATGGGCGATGGATGTTTTAAGGGACTGGATGTCCATGGTGAAGATAAGGCGTTGGGGGCCGGGGAAGCGAAAATCATGGTGGAGGGCGTGGGTTGTGTCCTGAACGTAGGTGGGGACTTCTTGGACTAAGGGGCTCAGGACCGTGTCGAGGTATGCAGAGATGAGTTCTGTGGGGCAGGAGCAGGCTGAGACAATGGGTCGGCCGGGACAGTCGGGTTTGTGGATTTTGGGTAGGAGGGAGAAACGGGCGGTGCGGGGTTGTGGGACTATGAGTTTGGAGGCCGTGGATGGGAGATCTCCTGAGGTGATGAGGTTTTGGCTGGTCTGGGTGATGATGGTTTGGTGGTGTGAGTCAGTGCACTCCTGCTCTCGGTGGTTTCCGGGGACATTTCACAAGTACATTCCTGTGTTGTCTCACCCGGCTGTTTGCAGACAATTTTTAGATTAACTCTGTTTAATGCCCGACTGAAACTGATTCTGATAAAGACTAAATAATGCGATTAGGACCAACCCCAAGTATATTTGTTTATTGGTAGCTCAGCCCGGAGAGGGAATGGATTTGAGCTGATTCGAATTGATCAGTACGAAAAGGCAAATTCCTTGCTCGTGCGAAGTTGGAATACTGTGTTACACTCAGTGCATTGACACAGTTTACACACAGCGCTAATGTATTAGACAGTGGGAGAATTCCTCCTGCAGAATGCTCACTTGTCCTGACCGTGAAGAGTGAATTGGAAATTCATTATATTCTCTTGTCTCTTTTCACAGATTTAGGAAGGGTGAATTCGGAATAATTCTGGAAATATTTAAAGAACGAGTCAACATATGTGGGTCAGATTTTCAAACGACTGAAGTCAGGAATGTGAGAAATTTTAAACAGTTTAAATTTTCTTTAAGCTTTTAACGAATGAAATGTCAGCAACACTGGCAAGGACAGTATTTTTTGTTTATCTCTACTGCCCTTGAAAGGGCTGTCCTGCTGTGCTGTTTCCTCGTTCAGATCACAGCCAGTTACATTGCTGTCGGTCTGGAGTCATATGGAGACCAGACTGGGTGAGGGTAGGAGATTTTCTTCATTGAAGGTAGTTAGTGAAGTAGATGTGGTTTTTAAACAATCGTTGATATTGTTATGGGTGGTATGACTGAAACGGGGATTTGATTCCAGATTTTATGAAATGAATTTAAATTCCACGCACGGCCTTGGTGGGGTTTTCGCATCTGTCCCCAGAACATTAACCCCTTCACGTTGAGCCCAGTGACAGTATCACTACACCATCATCCCCGAATTTATTTGTTTGATGAATACAGCAGGCACCACAGAGATCAGCTACTAAGAAGGTTGTCATCGTCATAGAAATAAATGGCTGCCAACTTGGTTTACTGAGGATTGGAGTGACCAAGCTGTGGGGTTGCTGACACAATCCACCGTGGGAGAGCTGCATTGTTGATGATTTGGGTTTTGGATGAGACATTGAATGAGTATGTGATCTACTAATTCTCAGGGCCAGAAATTTCCAGAGCTGCTGTTTGAAGGGTTGGGAATTCGACCGAAGTCTTGGAGAACATCATTCTGTCAGGAGGCCCGAACACAGACACCCCGGCCTGTCAGTAGGGCTGAACACGGACACCCCGGCCTGTCAGGAGGCCCGAACACGGACACCCCGGTCTGTCAGGAGGCCCGAACACGGACACCCCGGTCTGTCAGGAGGCCCGAACACGGACACCCCGGCCTGTCAGGAGGCCCGAACACGGACACCCAAACCTGTCTGGAGGACCGAACACGGACACCCCGGCCTGTCAGGAGGCCCGAACACGGACACCCCGACCTGTCTGGAGGACCGAACACGGACACCCCGGCCTGTCAGGAGGCCCGAACACGGACACCTCGGCCTGTCAGGAGGCCCGAACACGGACACCCCGACCTTTCTGGAGGACCGAACACGGACACACCAGCCTGTCTGGAGGACCGAACACGGACACCCCGGCCTGTCTGGAGGCCCGAACATGGACACCCCGGCCTGTCAGGAGGCCCGAACACGGACACCCCGACCTGTCTGGAAGACCGAACACGGACACCCCGGCCTGTCTGGAGGACCAAACATTTTGGTTGGCATGGACCAGTTTGGGCTGAAGGGCCTGTCTCTGTGTTGTAGGACTGTACGATTCTAATTTAAGAGTGTGTTGCTGGAATGCACAGCTGGTCAGGCAGTATCTGAGGAGCAGGAAAGTTGACATTTCGAGCATATGCTCTTCATCAGGAATGTGGTGGAGGGTGGTTTTCTGACTCTGTGTTCTTAACCAGTCTGTTACTGTCAAACCCTCTGGTGAAGCTGAGAAGGATTCGAGTTCAATGTCAAACCTTTGTCTCTGGTCCAAAGCTGTGGTTTGTAAACTTCACTGTTGGCTGTTATATTTCTTGCATTAAGAACATAGGAACAATTTGGAACATAGACCATTCATTTTGCAAATCCACTTCACCATTTAACAAGAACATGATTGACTCGTTCACGATCTTAAATCCACATTGTTGCCTTCTCCTGATAACCTTTCATTCATCTGACTGGGGTGGGAGAACTCGATCCCAGTTCTGTGGCCATTGGCTCCAGGTGAGGGAGAAGTGGGTGGAGCTGGGGTGCTTTATACTGAACGGGGGACAGCTTACACCAGAACCACCTTACAAACTTCAAAACTGGAGAAGCACACAAGGGTTTATCTCACACAGAAAGGATCAGTTGTCGAAAAATGTGGTAAGTCAAAGAGCCAAAGTGAGAGAGAAAGATAATAACATGGGAAACAAAGGTTTGAGGAAGGGAAAGAGAGATAGACTGAGGAAATTCGAACTAAATGTTCTTACATTAAAAAAAAACAAAAGTAAAGGCGCTGTATCTGAGTGCGTGTAGTATTCAGAAGAAAAGAAATAAATTGATAGCATACTGTTTCAACAAGAACAGGCGCCCTTTACTGACAGGAATAGGAGAATATTTTTCCCTCAGGCAGTTGTGTGACTTTGGATCACTGCCTCAGCAGGTGATGGAGACAGGGTCATTGGATATGTCGAAGGCAGATATGGGTAGATTCTTGTTCGGCAGGGGAACCAGGGGTTATAACCATTGGTGATGTTGGGGTTAGATCGGAATATGGAATTCATAATGCAACCAGATAAGCTTTGACCTTATCGAATGTGACAGAAGGCCCGGGGACCAAATAACCAACTTTAGCTCCTAGTCTGCACATTCCTGCTGCACCTTTCTCAAGTTACCTTCTGGAATTCAGAAAGCTTTTACAATAACTGAAGGACACTGTTAGAGGCCTTCAATTGCCTTGGGAGCTGGGGATGTCGGAGTTTTAAGTGGTCTTTCTTTTTAGCTAATTGTACTTATTCCTCAATTTAGCAATTAACTAAAGATATACATTTAATTTTGTATTTCTTAATAGTTATTTCCTATAGTTAATTCTTAATTTAACAATTAACTAAGCATTATTCATTTAATAAAGACCATGACACCCAGAGCAGCAATTAGACCATTCAGCCCATCGAGTCTGTCCGCAATTCAATCATGGCTGATAAGTTTCTCAACTCCATTCTCCCACTTTCTTGCCATGACCCTTGATGTCCTTGACAATCTCCTTGTCCTCACAGTGACCCAACCCTCACAGTAACCCATCCTCACAGTGAATTGTCCACACACTGACCCATCCTCACAGTGACCCAATCCTCACAGTGGCCCATCCTTACAGTGGCCCACCCTCACAGAGACCAGTCACCCTGTGTGTAATGTAAAGCTTGTTTCAGGACTTATACAAATCTTTCCTCCTGGCTGTTAGTCACAGGATGATATGGAGCCCATCTCTCGTGTCTGACTCTGTGAATTTTCAGGTACTCCTCGAAAACTTTTACTACAAACTACAGATGATTGTTACTTCCAACTTGGTCAGGGCTCCGAACCTGGCAAATATTTCATGCAATCGCTCTACCATTGTTTCCACTGATACTGACTTCAAAGCTGCTCCCTCGGGCCATGAGGATTGGGCATCCGTGATCACTAGTAACATCTGTCCTTCTACTAAACCTGGGAAATCAACATTAATCTGCTGTCATTGTGATTGAGGCCATTCCCACAGGTGAAGGGACAACATTGGCAGCGCCTTCCTGACCATTGCAGGGAATTTGCATGATTAGACTTTCTTCTCAGTCTGGGAGTCCACAATTAGCCAGCAAAAAAATACTGTTGGCTACTTATTCCATTCGCAATATGCTGGGAAGCCCGTGGTTTACTTGTTCCTCATCGTTCCTCGTTGTTGGGGGGAAGAGTACCAACTCTCCCATGAAACACCAAACTGATAAGGACAATTCCCAGCTCATGGATAGGTAAGGATGTAACTCTGGGCGGTTTCTATGACAAGTTCTTCCTCTCAGGATTAAGTTCATCACGACGCCCAAGGCAGGGGACGGGGGGTGGGGGTAGATCATTCCAAGTTTCACTCTGTACCTAACTTGCTGACTCCCTCTTCCCAGGAAAGGTACGTGATTCTGAGGTTCCAGTCTGGAACGTCCTTATTTCTCAACAATGCTCAGCTTGACACGGCATCTGAATTGCTGCCCCTCTCTGCCTGTCAGCATCTGACAGAACCCGTGCCCAGCTCTCCAGGCGTACTGCCACCTTTGATGGTAACCCATATACAGGTCAAAACTGGAGGTTAGCGTCCTGTGTTCTGTGTGTCGCACAAAGTGCCTGCTGGAAAGGAAATGGGAGAACTTCACAATGCTAACCTCCATGTCCAATCCTTCTTTTTCCACTTGAGCATACTTTCCCTCCATCTTTGTTAGTGACCTTGATGTGAATGCGATGGGCCTTTATATTCAATTCGGTGAGGTGTGTGACAGCACAGTACCAGCCCCATAAGGTAGCGTGTACTAACTGTAATGGAACTGTACGAACATACTAACTGTAATGGAACTGTTCAGCCATGCTAACTCTACTGGAACTGTATTAATATGCTGACTGTACTGGAACTGTACAAACATGCTGACTGTACTGGAATTGTACTGACATGTTAACTGTAGTGGAACTGTACTGACATGCTAACTGGACTGGCAACTTTGACTCAACATGTGTCAACAGTCCTGATCATTTTAATGTGTGCTTCACTTTCCGGTAAGCTCCCTCACACCCCTGGGTACATTTACCCTGCCGACCTTACCCAGCACGGGCTTTAGCATGATAGTCAGATGCACACAAACTTTCCGTAGTAATTTAAAAGGCCCAAGATTGATCTCAGTTGGGACACATTCTTGTCGTGGGGCCTTCCTGATAGCTTCCAACTTCTTGGGTCCCATGTGTATATCCAAGGATTATATGGCACAGGCACTCTATGGAGTCTTTACCAGACTCCCATTTCTCCTTTTTTACTTGTCGACTGTGGTCCCAGAACCTTTTGAAAGTTTCTTCCAGGTTCTTCAAATGTTCCTGTTTGGCGGATCCAGTGAACGGAATATCATCCAGGTCGCAGCAGACACCAGACAATCCACCCAGAATTTAATCCACGAACCTCTGTGAGTGCAGAAGTCCCCTGGTGTCCCATTCATCACCAGAATTCAATGTTGGAAGCTGATGAGAATGCTAACTCCTCAGAGGAATGCAGTCAGATCCAAGCCATCTGGCACCACGAGCAGCTTGTCTACACAAGATGGGGAGGAAGAAGGAAAGAAGAGCAACAGTGATCGGGGATTCTTTAGTCGGGAAAGCAGCCGGGTGTTTCTGCAGCCGAAGACGTTACTCCAGGATGCTGCATTGCCTCCCTGGTGCCAGGGTCAGGGATGTCACTGAATGGCTGCGGGGCATCCTGAAAGGGAAGGGTGATGAGTTAAAGGTCGTTGGTAGCAACATGTACAATGTGTTGGCCAGAGTGAGGAATGAGGCCTTGAATCAAGAATTAAGGGAGCGAGGTGGTCGATTAAAAAGCAGGACCTAAACGGTTGTAATCTCTGGATTATTTCCAGTACCATGTGCTCGCAAGTTTTGAAAATAGAAAATAGGATAGATGGATGTGTGGCTCAAGAGTTGGTGCAAGAGGGAGGGTTTTAGATTCCTGGATTACTGGGATTGTTTCTGGGGAGGTGGGATATGGACAAACAGTACAGTCTGCACCTGAACCACATTGGGACCAACATCCTGGCAGGGAGGCTTGCTGGTGCTGTTGGGAGGTGTTTAAATTAGTCTGACAGAGGGTGGGGGGGACCACAGAATATTGATGCAACAGCGACACATCATGCTACAGGAACGGAAGCAAGTCACAGTGAGTTCAACGATATTGAGTGTCAAAAGACAAAGGCAAGGCTGAATGGTCTTTAATGCTCGGAAAGTAACAGGTTAGACTGATGGGTTAATGGTTTGGATTAACACATGCAAGCATGATATTGTTACCATCACAGAAACAAGATTGAGAGAAGGGATGGACTGGCAACTAAACCTTCCAGGGTTACAGGATCTTTCGGTGAAACAGAAGAGGCTGTCAATAGTGTCACACTATTAATTAAGGAATCAATTCCTGCATTAGGGAGAGATGCTATCTCGGCAGGATCCTTAAACGAGGCTTTGTGGGTAGACTGTAGGAATGTTACGGAGAGAGCTACTTTACTGAAAGTGTATTATAGGACCCCAAAGAATCTGTGGGAAATAGAACAGCAAATATGTAGACAGTTCACAGAAGGGAGCAAGGGTAATAATCGGCTAATAATACAAGATGATTTCAACCTCCCCAGTACAAGTTGGGCTAGCTATAGGGTAAAGGATTTAAAGAGGGTGAACTTATTGAAATGTATCCAGGTGGGTTTCTGTATCAATGTGTCGAAGGGCCAATGCTGGAACTGGTTCTGGGGAAAGAAGCTGGATAAGTGATCGATGTGGCAGTGGGGGGACATTTTAGTGATAGTGACCACGATACAATCTGGGTAAAAAATGTGCTAGACAAGGAGAAAATGGCCATCTGAAGTCAGCTTTGGATTGGGGAAGCCTAATTGTATTAGCATAAAGCAGTATCTAGCCACAGTAGATTGGGAACAGCTCCGTTTGCGTACGTCTCCTGGAGAGCAATGGGGGAAGAGGTTCATTCAGAAAGGAGCTGGGAAGAGTACAAGGACAACACGGCACGTTTCGAGGGAAATATAGGAGCAATAGATTCAGGGAATACTGGATGTCCTGAACAATTCAACTCTGGATAAACAGAGAAGTAGAGTTTTTAGCAAGTCCAAAGAGAATAATTCAGTTGCAGCCTTAGAGGAATATTGGAAATGCAGAAGGGAGGTTAAGAAAGCAATTAGAAGAGCAAAAAGTGGGAATGAGAAAGGATTTGGGAACAGGATTAGGGAGAATCCTAAAGATATTTTAGAAATAAATTTAAGGGAAGAGGTTAATGGGCAAAAATGTAGGGCCCATTAGGGACCAAGAGGACAACTCTGAAGACGTAAGATATTAGAAGGGTGTTGAATGACTGTTCGGTCTTCAATCGGGAAAAGGAGAATATAGGTATAGAATTCAGGAAAAGGGATTGTGAGAGATGTTTACAGTTTGACATGGGAAATGGGGAGATGTCGGTGGGTCTGTTGGGCTTAAAGACTGACAGCTTCATGGCCCGGATAAATTGCATCCCAGGTTGCTGTGGGAGGTGAGGCAGGAAATTGTGGGAGATCTGACACAAATTTTTAATTCCTCTCTAGCCATATTGGAAGTGCCAGAGGACTAGGGGGTGGCTAATGTGGCTTCACTTTTTAAGCAGGTTGATAGAGATGAACTAGGAAATTACAGAGCAATGAGTCTCATGTCAGTGGTCAGGAAACTGTTGGAAAAAATTCTGAAGGAGCGAATTAATATCCACTTGTCCAGGCATGGGTTAATTAAAGATAGTCAACAGGTGTATGTCAGAGGAAAGTCATATCTGAAAATTTGTGAGAATTGTTTGAAAATGTGATCAACTGTATGGATATGGGAAGTTCAGTCGATGGAGTTTATTTGGATTTTAGCAAACCGTTTGACAAGGTTCCAGGTGGAGACTGATTGAGAGGGTTAAAGCACATGGAATTGTGGGTAATTTGGTGAGATAGATCAGAAACCGGGGTAGGAATAGGACAGAAAGGGTCATGGTAGCTTGGAAACTGGTGTCCAGTGGTATCCCACAAGGATGAGTACTGGGACCCTAATTGTTTGTCATGTACATCGATGATACAGATGGAAGTGTGAGGGGACTGTTAACCAAATTTGCAGATGACACCAAAATTGATGGAGTAGTTAATAGTGAAGGAGATGTTTGAACATTACAGGAAGGTAGAGGTGGGTTGGTCAGATGGGTTGACCAATGGCAGATGGTATTTAATCCAGACAAGTGCGAGGTGATGCACTTTGGAAGAAGAAACAAGATGAGGGAGTATTTAATGAATGTCAGGAGACTGGCTAGTTTGGAGGAACAAAGGAATCTTGTAATTATTCACAGATCCATGAAGTAGAGCATGTAATAGAATCATTAAGAAGGAAGATGGGTCACTTGTTGTGACATGCAGTATAAGAGCAAGGAGATAATGTTGGTGTCGTGCAGAACTTAGGTTAGGCAAAAGCTGAAGTACTGTGTACAGCTCTGATCACTTCACTCCAGGAAGGATGTGATAGCACTGGAGGGGATACAGATGAATTTGACCAGGGTGTTGCCAAGAATGGAGAAATTGAGTGATACAGAGAGACTAGATAGACTTGGAGTCTGTTTTTTTCATGCAGAGATGGTTGAGGGGAGACATGATTGCGGTATTTCAGGTTGAGGGTTATGGACAGGGTGAATAGAGAGCTGCTGTTCCCTTTGGTTGAGGGGTCAGTTACAATTGGGCATAGTCGTAGGGCAGGGGGCAGGAGTTAGAGGGGATTTGGGGAAACAAACTTTCCTCAGCGGGTAGTTGGAATCTGGAATGGATTGCCTGGGAAGCTAGTGGAGCCTGGAAACCATAAAAAAACTTTTAAAAATGTTTGGATGAGCACTTCAAACATTAGAGTATTCAAGAATATGGAACAAGTGCAGGAAACTATGATGAGCAGACTTCCACTGAGAGTAATGTTGATCCAGATTCAATGGGCTGAAGGGCCTGTTCTGTTCTGTATGATTCACTGAATGTGTGTGTCAGTGCCATCAGTGATAGGTCGGACACCTCAAGACTCCCATCTGTGCCAGATCCATTTCTGAGAATTTCTTTCCCTCATCCAGTCCGATGAATAGGTCTCCTATTAGTGCACTGGTGTATTGATCCCCTCTCAGGAATGGGGTTGTCTGTGACCTTAAAATCACGAGAAATTCTCCTCATGCTGTTTGTTATTAACACTGGAACGATTGGAGTGACCCATTCGTTGGTGGCGAAAGGTTCCAATGCTCGCAGGTTCACCATTTCAGGCTGGATGGTATTTGGCACCGGACAAAGCTTCAGATTCCTTGGACCAACGTCCTTCTTCAGCTAAAGATAAATTTCTACTTCTTTAATTTTCCCCAGGGTTCCCTTGAAGACATCTTTGTACCTACGCAAAATCTCTTGCAAACCCGTTTCTGTGTCCACCAGCCTATTATCCAGACCCTGAGTTTACTTTAACATCTGTAATCTGAATTGTCCAAATAATGCAGGGTCGCCACCTTTCACTCCGTACAGAGGCAGTTCGCACACTGGGCCCTTAGTTGTATATTTACCAGTTCATACCCCTACAGCAGCACCACTTGTTCTGTAGATGTCCACAGTGTAATCCTGGCAGGCTTCAATGGCAGTGACAGTAACTATTGATTTGGAGATTAGACACATTACTGCCCCTGTATCCACTTCCAGGTTTATGTCTTACTCTGTATTTTGGGAAGAACCCAGAAACTCTCAGCTTCACTCTGTACCATCAGGATGTTTAACCGAAGCTCTGCTGACTCTGGGCCTTCTGGTTCTCCCACAGATCCGGCTGATTCCTGGTCTACCCACTGGCAGGCCTCACCTACCTTATGTCTTTTCCCCGGAATTGTCTCCTTTCGTCTCCCCTTCTCTTGTTGAGGTTGTCCCTGGGAATTTTGGGCAATATGAAAAATTCACTTCTGCCTGCAGCCCTGAGATTCTCGAGTCCAACATGTTCAATCCATGTGCCCACTCTTTGCTATCTTGGCACCATTCTACGCTTGGTACCTGACTCTGCTGACCTTCCCCCACTCTATGCATCTGTGCCTAGCCAATCATGTTGTTTCATTGTTGGTGGACCCTATTGAGGTGGCAACTTCAAAAGCTGTTGAAATCCAGGTCTCTCCTCATTAGCAGATTCTGTTGGATGGCTTTGTGTCAGAGGTCACGAACCAAAAGGCCCTTCAGGGCATCAGAAAGGAACCTCCAGATTCACAATGTTCCAGTAATTTCTGTAAGGCTGCCCCAAACTGGGTGATTGACTCTCCTTCCTTCTGGACCTGTTTATTGGAATGGGACGCAGGCATTAGCTGAATGGTGATATCACTGGACTGTTAATGCAGAGAGCCAGGGAAAGTTCTGGGGACTGGGGTTCGAATCCCGCTATGGCAGATGAATTCAATAAATAAATAGCTGGAATTAAGAATCTAATGATGACCATGAATCCATCCTTGATTGTTGAAAAAAAAATCATTTATTTCACCAATGCCCTTTAGGCAAGGAAACTGCCATCTTTATCTGGTCTTGCTGACGTGTGACTCCAGTCCCACAGCAATGTGGTTGAATCTTACCTGCCCTCTGGGCAATTAGGGTTGGGCAATAATGCTGCTGAGTCAGTATCACCCTGATCCCTTGAATGAATAAAAGGAAGTACCGTGATCGTGTGTGGTCTCAGTGCAAAATAACTCTCCAACACTTTGCACAGAGTTTGCAATGTCATTTCCATTGGTTTCTCTGCTTGCATCAGACTTCTTTGGGTTGTGGCGTCTTACTCTCAATGGAGCTCGGGAAATCCAATACCATTGAGTCTTCAGCCTTTAAGTGCACATCAAAACATTTGGTGGACAGATCCAATTTTCTATCTCTTCACCAAACAATCCCATCACTCCTAACTCGTCCACCATTTTGTTTTCCTGCTACTGGGGCCTCGTCGCTGTTTGCAGCCGGAGTCACTTCGGTGAATGTACTCTGTCCTGGCTGCTCTCTCATTGACTGCGTTAGTGTATCATTCTTCAGTGAGTGTCACCCTTAGCCTGAATCCCCTCATGATCACCACACTCAGCCCACTCGCAGGTGAGTAACTGTTCTTCCCTGGCATTGACTTGGGCAGGAGACCCCTCAAGACCCCTTTCCTCGATGTTACCTCCACAATCCCACACAGTTTACGGAATCTGGGCGGTGCCCTTCCTCATGACAATGAAAACAGCATCACGCACAGTTATTGCGCTTGTGGTTCACTGGAACCAGAAATAGAGCGCGAGGTGGATGGAGGGCAAACCTGGATGGGGATAGATTATTGTGTGTCCTCTCAGCTCCACAGTCGGGTTTTAGACTGACCATCTCGATCCAGCCTCTGGGTCATCTGACCTGCTCTCCTAAAGAGACAACACCCACCCAACTCCATTCAGTGACCACCGCCCAGTCCTTGTGGAGATGAAATGAAGTTTTCCTATCGAGCAGACTCTCCATCATGCCGTATGGCACTATAACCATGTTACAATGGGCGCCAACTCACAACTGGGCATCCATGGGGCACTGTGGGCCATCAATATAAGCAGAACGATATTCCAATGCAATCTGTGACCTGGCATATCCCCTACTCTACCATTCCCACCAAGTGGGCAGATCAACTCTGGAGATTAGGAACAAAGTACTGCAGATTCTGGCACCTGGACTGAAAACAACAAATGCTGGAGATCACAGCGGGTCAGACAGCATCCGCGGTGAGAGAGCAAGCTGACGTTTCCAGTCTGGATGGCTCTCCATCAGAGCTGACAAGAAGTGTATATGTGTGTGTGTGCGTGTGTGTGTATGGAGGGGGGCAGGGTCAGCATTTGTGAGATAGGTGGGGGGGGGGGAAGTGGAGTGTAGAGTGCTCGGGGAGAAAGGATGTTAATAGTTCAGACTAAGATCGCTTACCCTGAACTAACAACATCCTTGCTCGCCCAGCACCCACCCCCTCCCCCCATTATAGCATAATGCTGCCCCTCCCGACCCTTTCGTGCAGCTCTGGAGAGCCATCGAGACTGGAAACGTTAGCTTGCTCTCTCTCGACGGATGGTGTCTGACCGACTGTGATCGACAGCATTTGTTGTTTTCAACCCTGGAGAGTTCATCCGGCATTCCAGGGGCAGCACCAGGTGAACCTGAATAGGAGAGACTGGTCTGGTGAAGGGAGGAACAGGAGGACCTGTGGGACAAACAGCACAAAGACGAGTGACACACAGAGGCAAGAAATACAATGACCAACAAATCAGATCGAAACTGTGGAGCTTTGCATCCAGTTCTGGGCACCACATTATGGTGGTGTTCCAGTGGGGCTATGGAGAATACAAGGGTGTTACCGGGGCTTGAAAATTCCAGCGGTGAGGATTAGATCGGATAGGCTGGCATTGCTTTTCTCTGAACATAAGCCATTGAGAGCTGACTGAATCGAGGTGTCTTACACAATTAGGGGCTTTGATCGAGTGAATGAGGAGACCTGCTCTCCCTGAAAGAGATCAGTTCCCTGGGGACACAGGTTTGAGGTGATCAGTTGAAGGATTAGAGGGGACCTGAGGAAAGTGTTTCCATCCAGAGGCAGGTTGGTGTCTGCAATTCCCTGCCTCATGTTGGTGGTTGATGTGGAAAACCTCAACCCAGTCAAAAAGATCATTTCGGATCCACACCCGAAGCAGCAAACGCTGCTTGGGGCAAGTGTTGGGAAATGAGCTCATTTACTTTGCGAGCACGGACACGTTGGGTTGAATGGTCTCTTTTTGTGCTTGAACCTTTCCGTGTTTCCAGGGAAATGCGAGTGTTCCCTTCTTTAGGTTCCATGGAAAGTCGTTGGCTGCGGTTCAGGATGGAGTGTGAGACCATGAATGTTGCAGAACTACCCGTGTGGGGAGTGTTGTCAAAGTGACACTGACTGACCCCGTTTTGTCATTGTTTGTCACACGCCCATCCCGCCCCATCACAACATGATGTCCAATAACCTGTCCCTCACTTGTATTTCAGTCTACATGAGACGGTGCGACAAGCCGGGAACAAAATGTCGTGCTGGCCCTTGTGAACCAGAAGAGAAACTTTTCCCACTGCAATGCTCAGGCATTTTGGATTGTTCTAAAATCTAGAGATGGATTCCCATTGCAGCATGCAACCTCCTGTCTCTCTCCAAGGAAACCTTCGCCCACTGGATGCCAGTGAGGAGAATCCTGGAGTTGTACAACCACATTATCACTCATGGCCTGAACTCCTCAATAAAACACATTGCATTGATCAGAGCTTCATGTCAATAAGCAATTCCTATTTAAGATTATTGCACCTATGATTGGGCTGTCTGGGGAAAACAAGTCTTGGGATAATGCCGGAGGGAAGGAAAATTGAAATGGAAGAGGAATCCACTTCAGGAAATGCAGACTGACCCATTTGGTAAAGGACTTTAATAAGACAGGAGTACTGAGTCTGACACTAACACTGCACCATACCATCCCTCCTCGAGCTCATGTTATTGACAGGATTTGAAACTTAAGGCACAATGAGTTATTTAGTAACGTGGTTAATCTTGAATATATCAGGTCATGGAATTGTTTCATCTGCCTGCACGGCTAATCTCGCTCTCTCTCTCTCATGTATCGACATATCCTTATTCAAAACAAAATCCTGCAAATGCTAGAAATGCGAAACAAAGACAGAGAATGCTGGAGAAACTCAGCAACATGTGTGCAGAGAGAAACAGAGTTAACGTTTTGAATCTGGATGACTCTTCTTCAAAACTCCCTTAGAAACATTTCGGAACTGGAGTTCTGAAGGAGAGACAGCCTGTACTCGAAATGGTCACTTTGTTTCTCTCTCTGCAGATGCTGCGAGAAAGACTGGACTGCAGATGCTGGAGATCAGAGTCAAAAAGTCTGGTGCTGGAAAAGCACAGCCGTTCGGGCAGCATCTGAGGAGCAGGAGAGCCGATGTTTCGAGCATAAGCATTTCAACACATTACTGATCAAAATCTTCTGCTCGAAACGTCAACTCTTCTGCTCCTCGGATGGTGCCTGACCAGCTGTGCTTTTCCAGCTGTACTTTTTGTCCCTGCACATGCCACCAAACCTGTCGAGTTTCTCCAGCATTACCTGTGTTGTACATGTCTTTATTAGTGTTTGTCTCATTAATTGTGTTTTCCACTTCTTTTGCACAATACTTAGAGCTTACCCCTCAGTGTTCATCTTGTCTCTCGACATAATGTTCTGTTCTCTGTGTGTTTTATAGAATGCTTCACACAGCATAATATAATCATCTCAAAGACTGGTACCAGTTAATGTGCCAAAACCAATCACATCTCAAAAGAACTGCAATGTGAGCGTACTTCAGCTACCTCCCATCTTTGAGGATTCCCTCATTGGCCAATGACTTCCCAATTCAGACAGAGAAAAATTGGCTGGAATGTTGTTAAGGTGTCCAGGGTCTTGTCTGTTGCTTGGAGACCTGGCGACAGACCCAATCCCCCTCTTCCAGAGAAAGCCACCACAATCATACTCCCATCAGGAAGGGGGCAAGGCCAGTGACAGGAGCTGCCCTGGAATGAAGATCCTATTAGTGGAAGTTCCATCGCGTGAGAGGTATCAGGCAATCAACATCAAGCTGAGGAGACAGTGTCCACTCAGGGCAGCCATGGACGATGAAGGACAAAGAGAAGGGACCTTTTAGAGGTGTCTAAGGTCAAGCGAGGCAAGGACAGGGTGATTGCACTCCGTCTTTTTCCCAGGGTTGGGGAATCGAGGACGAGAGTGCATCAGTTCAAGGGGAAAGAATAAAAGGGAACCTGAGGGGCAACGTTTTTACACAGAGGGTGGTACACATATGGAATGAGCTGCCAGTGGAATTGGTTGAGGGGTGCACATTACTAACATTTAAAAGGCATTTGGACGAATACATGGATAGGAAAGGATCAGAAGGATATGGGCCAAACGCAGGGAAATGGGGTAGCGTGGAAGGAAAGAGAGATAGACTGAGTTATTCACAGAAATGTTCCAGACAGAAGGAGGCCAATCTGTGCCTGGACCGGATTGTTAAAGCATCATCATCATCTGCATCCTGCATTTTCCTCATACCTTTCAGCATTATTTCACACAAATCACCATCTAATGCCCCTCTCGAAACCCTCATTTGAACCTGTCTCCACCAAATTTCCAGACCGTGCATTCCATACCCTCAGCTGCTTGCTCCATGAAAAAGGTTTTCCTCACTTCACCCTCACTTCCTTTGCAGATCGCTTTCAGTCTATATCGTCTTTGACTTGCTCCTTTTATGAGTGGGAACAGAGTATCCCTGTTGACTCTATCCCATTGAGGAAGTTCAAAACTTCTCTCAGATCTCCTTGCAGCCATCTCGTTTCCAAGGAAACAGTACAAACGTTTTCAATCGCTCCTTGTAACTGAAGATCCTCATACCTAACACTTGTAAACCCCTTCTGCATTCTCTCCAATGTGTAGATAACCTGTTTGCAATAATAGAATCTGTACAGTGTGGAAATAGGCCATTCGGCCCAACACACTGACCCTCCGAAGAGTAACCCAACCAGACCCATTCTCCTACCCAATATTTCCCCTAAATAATGCACTTAACCGACACATCTCTGGACACTGTGGGGAATTTAGCTTGGCCAATTCATTTAACCAGTACATCTTTGGACTGTGGGAGGAAACTGTAGCACCCAGAGGAAATCTAACAAACATGGAGAGAACGTACAAACTCCACGTAGACAGTCGCCCGAGGCTGGATTTGAACCTGGGTCCTTGGTGCGGTGAGGCAGCAAGGCAAACCACTGAGCTACTGAGCCGACGTGGCATCTAGAACTGTATGCAATACTCCAGCCGAACTCAAATAAGCATCTTCTACAAGTCCAACATCACCTCTTTGGTCTTATGCTCAATGACTTGTTAATAAACCTCAGGAAACTGGTTGCTTTCCATACTGATGTCTCTACCTGCATTTATACAACCAGGTCTTGGAATCTCATTTGAATTGATCAAACTGCATCCTTTCACACTTCTAAAGAACATCGCACATCGAAGAGTATAGTACAGTCCAGGGCCTTTGTCCCTCGTTATTGGGCTGACCTTTTATCCTACTCTCAGATCAGACTAACCTACATATCCTTCATTGTATTATCTTCCAGGTACTTATCCAAGAGTCATTTAAATGTCCCTAATGTCTCTGACTCTACTTACCACCGTTGGCAGTGCATTCCATGTGCCCACTACTCTCTGTGTATAGAACCTATCTCTGACTACAACTGAATACAATATTCCAAGTGTGGTCTAACCAGGGCTCCGCAGAACTGCAGCTAACCTTGTGGCTTTTAAACTCAATTCCCCAGCCAGTGAAAGCCAACACACCATAGAACTTCTTAAAAACCTGATCAACTTCAGTGGCAACGTTGAGGGATCTATGGACATGGACTGCAAGATCCCTCTGTTCTCCACACTGCCGAGAGTCCTGCCTTTATCCCTGTAATCTTCATTCAAATGTGACTTTCCAAAATGAATCACTTCACACTGTTCCAGGTTGAACTCCATCTGCTATCTCTCAGCCCAGCTCTGCATCCTGTCGGTGTCCCATTGCAACCTACAGCAGCCCTCCACAGCTTCCACCACTCCATCAACCTCTGTGTCATCTGCAAACTTACTAACCCACCATTCCACTTCTTCATTCAAGTCATTCATAAAACTCACAAAGAGACGTCCCAGAACAGATACCTATGGAATACTACTGGTCACCGAGCTCCAGGCAGAATACTTTCCATCTACTACCACCCTTTGCCTTCTATGGACCAGCCAACTCTATACCCAGACAGACAGATTTCCCTGTATCCCATACGTCCTTACTTTCTGAATGAACCTAACATGGGGAAACTTACCAAATGCCTTCCTAAAGTCCACATCCACTGCTCTACCTTCACCAATGTGTTTTGCCACATCTTCAAAGAATTCAATGAGGTTTTAGAGCATGACCTGCCCCTCACAAAGCCATGATGACTATCTCTAATCAAACTATGCTTTTCCAAATAATCATAAATCCTGTCTCTCAGACTCCTCTTCAATGATTTGCCCACAACACACGTAGGACTGACTGATCTGTAATTCCCAGGATTATTCCTATTCGTTTCGTGAACAAGGGGCTAACATTTGCCAACCTCCAATTATCTGGCACGACTCCAGTGGAAAGTGAGGGTGCAAATATCATCGCTAAAGGCACTGTAATCTCTCCCCTCGATCCTGCAGTAACATTGGTTATATCCCATCTGGTCCATCTATCCGCATGTTTTTCAAAGTTTTCAGCACATTCTCCATCTAATCATCAACTTATTTGAGCATATCAGCCTGTTTCACGCTGTCCTCACAAATGACAAGGTCCCTCTCAGTCTTAAATACTGAAGTATAGTATTCATTAAGGACCTGCCCTACCTCCTCTGACTCTAGGTACATGTTCCCTCCACTATTCGTGATCAGCCCGAACCTAACCCTGCCCATGCTTTTGTTCCTCATGGAAGCGTAGGATGCCTCAGGGTTTTCCTTCATCCTCCCTGCAAAAGTTCTTTTCATGTCCCCTTCTACTTCTCCTAAGTCCATTCTTCAGTTCCTTTCTGGCTACCTTGAAACTCTCTCGACCTTGTCTGACCTTTTCTTCCTCAACCTTCAGTGAGCTTCCTTCTTCCTCTTGACTAGTTGTTCCACATCCCTTGTCACCCAACGTTTCTTCACCCTGCCATCTCTTCCTTGCCGCAGTGGGACAAACCTATCCAGCACTATGAGTAAGTGCTTCCTAAACAACCTCCACATTTCTGTCATGCATTTCCCTGAAAACATTTGTTCTCAATTGAAGGCCCTAGTTCCTGCCTAATAGAGCAGTAATGCCCCCTCCCCAAGTTAAATACTTTCCCATACTGTCTGCTCATTTCCCTGTCCATATAGTAAAGGTCAGTAAGTTGTGAATACTATCACTGAAATACTCTCCCACTGATATATCTGACACCTGACCTGGTTTATTGCCAAACGCCAAATCCATTATGGCCTCCCCTACAGACAGCCTTTTCACATATTGAGACAGGAATCCTTCTGGGACTCACCTAACAAAATCTCTTCCAGCGAAACAATTTACTCTAAGGAGGATTTAATCAATATTAACAAAGTTGAAGTCATCCATGACAACAAACCAACTTTCCAAAATTTGCCTACCAATCTGCTCCTCCATGTCTGTAGAAATCTCGCAAGAAAGTGTCTGCTCCTGTCCTGTATCTGACTTCCACCCAGACTGACTCTGTAGACAAACCTTTCTTGACGACCTCGCTTTCTGTAGCTGGCATACTGTCCCTGATTATCAATGCCACTCCCTCACCTCTTTTACCTCTCTCCCTGTTCCTTTTGAAAAATCTGAACCCCGGAAGATCCAACAACTATTCCTGCCCCTGTGAGATACAAGTCTCTGTAATAACTACAACATTGCAACTATAGATACTGATCCACGCCCTGAATATGCCCCCCTATTCCTGATACTTCTTGCATTGAAGGAGATACACTTCAACACATCACACTAATTGTACCTTTGCCCTATCCCTCCTCACAGACTCCCTGCACACTGTATTTGGCTGTTCACAAGCTACTACATCCTCTGATCTTTATCTCTGGTTCCCATCCCAATGCCAATATATTTTCAATGCTCCCGAAGAGTTCTAGCAAACCTGCCCCCCCCCCAGGATATTGGTGCCCCTCCAGTTCAGGTGCTACCCATCCTCCTTGTACAGGTCCCATCTTTGCCCGAAGGTATCTCAATCATTCACAGATCTAAAGCCCTTTCTCCTAAACCAGCTCTGCAGCCACGTGTTCAGCTGCACTTGCTCTCTGTTCCTGGCCTCACAAGTCCATGGCACCTGTAGCAATCCTGAGATTGCTACTCTGCTCGTCCTGCCTTTTATCTTCAAGTATAACTCCCAATATTCTCTTTTCAGGTCCTCCTCCCTTTCCACTTTGGCATTGGTACCGATGTGTACCACAATTTCTGGCTGTTCACCCTTCCACTGAAGAATCCTGTAGACTCAATCCGAGACATCCCTGACCCTGGCAACCAGGAGGCAACATACCATCCAGGAGTTTCCACTCTGACCCTCTCACCATTGAATCTCTGATCACTATCACTCTCCTCTTCACCCCCGTCCAATCTGAGTCACAGAGCCAGGCTCAGTGCCAGAGACCTGGCCGCTGGAGCATTCCCCTGCAAGGTCACTCCCCCCAACAGTATCTGAAACGGTATAGTAATTATTGAGGAGAACAGCCACAAGGGATCCCTGCACTGACTGCCTATTCCCTTTCCCTCTCCTGACCGTCACCCAGCCCTCTTTATCCTGCATCTGAGGTGTGACTACCTCCCTGCAACTCTTCTCTATCACCTCCTCCGCCGCCTGAATGATCTGAAGTTCATCCAGCTCCAGTTCCCTAACACAGTCTGTGAAGAGCTGGAGCTGGGTGCACGTCCCGTAGGCGAAGTCAGCAGGGACACTCTTGTCTTCTACACCCTGCAGGAGGAGCATGCAACTGCCCTAGCCTCCATTCCCTCTGCTCTAAATTACTGAGAAAGATTGCCTAAATGAAATAAAAAAGCCTCACCTTACCTACCCTCAACAAAGGGTCTTTATTTTTTTGGTAAGATGGGGAGGACAGGTGGGAGAAACGAAAGGTGCAGTGCCTCAGGTTTAGCCACAGTCCAAATATATCAGTTCACGTGTCCATTAATCCCCGTGTCCGGGCCCGTTGCTGTAGAGCTTTCCCTCTGCCTATTCGTGAGGTAAATCCTTTCAGAGGGAAATATACCTTCCCAGCAGCCCCCTGGTCCGAGCTCTCCCATTCCCACTGCTGACACTGACTGCTCACTCTATCTACATGTCTCTATCCTACTGAAGTTCTACACTGTGTGCTTCGCACATGTCACAACAGAATTGAAATTATCCCCCTGCTCACCAAGATTTTGAACATTAGTAAATCTCAGCAAAAGCAAAGTTCTCAATCATGACCCCTGGAAAACTTTAATAATGATCTTCCTCCAGACTGAAAATATCCATTGACTATTTCACTCTGTTTCCTATCTCTCAGCCAATGCTGTATCCACATTGCTCCTGACCCAATTATTTCCTGAGCTAAATGTTTCCTCGTCTCTCCCTGAAGGTCCGTGTCCACCATTTCAACAGTGCTACCCTCATTGAGTCTTTCTGTTACTACTTCACAAACTCCAACAATTGAAGAACCTTTATTTCCTGTTTAGAAATCTACACTGACTATTCCTCATCTGTCAACCTTTCTCACGGGTGTACTGACTCTATCCCAAACCATTGGATCTGTCAGCTTTCCCAACACTGAAGGTAAACAAGATGGAGTATAATCCTGGAAAGTGTGAGGTGCTGCACTTTGGGAGGTCAAATGGCCTCGTAGAGTCATAGAGATGTACAGCATGGAAACAGACCCTTCTGTCCAACCCGTCCATGCCGACCAGATATCCCAACCCAATCTAGTCCCACCTGCCAGCACCCAGCCCATATCCCGCCAAACCCTTCCTATTCATATTCCTATGCAAATGACTCTTAAATTTTACAATTGTACCAGCCTCCACCACTTCCTCTGGCAGCTCATTCCATACATGTACCGCCCTCTGTGTGAAAATATTTGCCCCTTAGATCTCTTTTATATCTTTCCCCTCTCACCCTAAACCTCTGCTCTCTAGTTCTGGACTCCCCGACCCCAGGGAAAAGACTTTATCTGTTTATCCTATCCATGCCCCTCATAATTTTGGAACTTCTATAAGGTCACCCCTCAGTCCCCGACGCTCCAGGAAAACAGCCTAGCCTGTTCAGCCTCTCCCTAACGCCCAAATCCTCCAACCCAGGTCACATTCTTGTAAATCTTTTCTGAAACATTTCAAGTATTACAACAGCTTTCCGATAGGAAGGAGACCAGAATTGCACGCAATATTCCAACAGTGGCCTAACAAATGTCCCGTATAGCTGCAACATGACCTCCCGACTCCTGTACTCAATGCTCTGACCAATAAAGGAAAGCATACCAAACGCTTTCTTCACTATCCTATCTCCCTGCGACTCCACTTTCAAGGAGCGACAAACCTGCACTCCAAGGCATCTCTTTTCAGAAACACTCCCTACGACCTTACCATTAAGTGTATAAGTACTGCTAAAATTTGCTTTCCCAAAATGCATCACCTCGCATTTATCTGAATTAAACTCCATCTGCCATTTCTCAGCCCATTGGCCCATCGGGTCAAGATCATGTTGTAATCTGAGGTAACCCTGTTCACTGTCCACTACACCTCCAATTTTGATGTCATCTGCAAACTTACTAACTGTACCTCTTATGTTCGCAGCCAAATCATTTATGTAATTGACAAAAAGTAGAGGTCACAGCACCGATCCTTGTGGCACTCCACTGGTCATAGGCCTCCAGTCTGAAAAACAACCCTCCATCACCACCCTCTGTCTTCTACCTTTGAGCCCGTTCTGTATCCAAATGGCTAGTTCTCCCTGTAGTCCATGCGATCTAACCTTGCTAATCAGTCTCCAATGGGGAACCCTGTCGAACGCCTTACTCAGGTCCATATAGATCACATCCACTGCTCTGCCCTCATCAATCCTCTTTGTTACTTCTTCAAAAAACTCAATCAAGTTTGTGAGACATGATTTCCCACACACAAAACCATGTTGACTATCCCTAATCAGTCCTTGCCTTTCCAAATACATGTAAATCCTGTCCCTCAGGATTCCCTCCAACAACTTGTCCACCTTCAAGGTCAGGCTCACCAGTCTATAGTTCACTGGCTTATCCTTACCGCCCTTCTTAAACAGTGGCATCACGTTTGCCAGTTTTCCAGTACCTCACCTGTGACCATTGATGATACAAATATGTCAGCAAAAGGCACAGCAATCACTTCTCTAGCTTCCCACAGTGTTATCGGGTACACCTGATCAGGTCCTGGGGAGTTATCCACCTTTACCCGTTTCAAGACAGCCAGCACTTCCTCCTCTGTAATCTGGACAATTTGGAAGATGTCACCATCTCTTTCCCTGCAGTCTATATCTTCCATATCATTTTCCACAGTAAATTCTGATGCAAAATATTTGTTTAGTATCGCCCCCATTTTCTGCGGCACCACACAAAGACTGCCTTGCTGATCTTTGAGGGGCCCTATTCTCTCGCTAGTTACCCTTTTCTCCTTAATTTATTTGTAAAAACCCTTCGGATTATCTTTTATTCCATTTGCCAAATCTCTCTCATGTCCCCTTTTTGCCCTCCATAGTTCCCTCTGAAATATACTCCGACTTCATTTATACTCTTTTAAGGATTCATTCGATCTATCCTGTCTATACCTTACATATGTTTCCTTCATTTTCTTCACCAAAACCTCAATTTCTTCAGTCATCCACCATTCCCTGTACCTACTATCCCGTCCTGTCACCCTGACAGGAATAATGTTAAGGAACAATATACAGTTAATTGCAGGAGCCCTGAACTGCATTGATGTACACAGGGTTCTTTGGGTTCCACTCCATAACTCCCTGAAAGAGTTGAAGAAAGGGATTAGGAGAGCTAAGAGAAGGCATGAAAAATCTTTGATGGATAGGATCAAGGATAACCCCAAGGCATTTTATGCGTATGTGAGAAAATTGAGAATGACGAGAACGAGGGTAGGTCCGATCAAGGACAGTAGTGGGAGACTGTGTATTGAGTCGGAAGAGATAGGAGAGGTCTTGAATGAGTAATTTTCTTCAGTATTTACAAACGAGAGCGACCGTATTGTTGAAGAGGAGAGTGTGAAATGGACTGGTAAGCTAGAAGAGATACTTGTTAGGAAGGAAGATGTGTTGGACATTTTGAACAATTTGAGGATAGACAAGACCCCCGGCCTGACGGGATATATCCTAGGATTATGCGGGAAGCAAAAGAGGAAATTACAGAATAGTTGGCAATGATCTTTTCGTCTTCACTGTCAACGGGGGTGGTACCAGGGGACTGGAGAGTGGCGAATGTTGTGCCTCTGTTCAAAAAAGGGAATAGGGATAACCCCGGGAATTACAGGCCAGTTAGTCTTACTTCGGTGGTAGGCAAAGTAATGGAAAGGGTACTGAGGGATAGGATTTATGAGTATCTAGAAAGACACTTCTTGATTAAGGACAGCCAGCACGGATTTGTGAAGGGTAGGTCTTGCCTTACAAGTCTTATTGAATTCTTTGAGGAGGTGACCAAGCATGTGGATGAGGGAAGAGCAGTGGATTGAGTGTACATGGATTTAAGTAAGGCATTTGATAAGATTCCCCATGGTAGGCTTATGCGGAAAGTCAGGAGGCATGGGATAGAGGGAGATTTGGCCAGTTGGATAGAGAACTGGCTAATCGGTCGAAGTCAGAGAGTGGTGGTAGATGGTAAATATTCAGCCTGGAGAGTAGTTACAAGTGGAGATCCGCAGGGATCAGTTCTGGGTCCTCTGCTGTTTTTAATTCTTATTAATGACTTGGAAGAGGGATTCGAAGGGTGCGTCAGTAAATTTGCAGATGATACGAAGATTGGTGGAGTTGTGGATAGTGAGGAGGGCTGTTGTCGACAGCAAAGGGACTTAGATATAATGCAGAGCTGGGCTGAGGAGTGGCAGATGGAGTTCGACCCTGTCAAGTTTGAGGTTGTCCATTTTGGAAGGACAAATAAAAATGCAGAATACAGGGTTAATGGTAGCGTTCTTAGTTAGGTGGAGGAGCAGAAGGATCTTGGGGTCTGTGTTCATAGATCTTTGAAAGTTGCCACTCAGGTGGATAGAGCTTTTAAGAAGGCCTATGGTGTATTAGCGTTCATTAGCAGAGGGATTGAATTCAAGAGTCGTGAGGTAATGTTGCAGCTGTACATGACCTTGGTAAGGCCACATTTGGAGTACTGTGTGCAGTTCTGGTCGCCTTACTTTAGGAAAGATGTGGAAGCTTTGGAGAGGGTGCAGAATAGATTTACCAGGATGTTGCCTGGAATGGAGAATAGGTCGTATGAGGATAGGTTGAGAGTGCGAGGCCTTTTCTCATTGGAACGGCGAAGGATGAGGGGTGACTTGATAGAGGTTTATAAGATGATCAGGGGAATAGATAGGGTAGACAGTCAGAAACTTTTTCCCGGGTACAACAGAGTGTTACAAGGGGACATAAATTTAAGGTGAAGGGTGGAAGGTATAGGGGGGATGTCAGGGGTAGGTTCTTTACCCAGAGAGTGGTGGGGTCATGGAATGTGCTGCCTGTGGGAATGGCAGAGTCAGAATCATTGGCGACCTTTAAGTGGCAATTGGATAGGTACATGGATGGGTGCTTAAGCTTGGACAAATGTTCAGCACACCATCGTGGGCCGAAGGGCCTGTTCTGTGCTGTATTGTTCTATGTTCTATGTTCTATGAAAGTGGTCCGGCAAGTGGATCCGGTGGTAAAGGAAGCATATGGCATGCTTGCTTGTATTGGTCAGGGAATCGAGTACAAGAGTCAAGTTGTCATGTTGCAGTTTTATAAGACATTA
This sequence comes from Chiloscyllium plagiosum, assembly GCF_037043375.1. Lineage (NCBI taxonomy): Eukaryota > Metazoa > Chordata > Chondrichthyes > Orectolobiformes > Hemiscylliidae > Chiloscyllium > Chiloscyllium plagiosum. The sequence continues at coordinate 31,320,187 of NW_028270183.1, forward strand.
GTTCGGCCACGCTGTGGGTATTGAGTTTAATTCTGGTCACCACATTACAGGAAGAATGTAGAGGCTTTGTAGATTGTGCAGAGGAGGCTAATCAGAATGCTGACTGGATTAAAGGTACGAGCTGCAAGGAGAGGCGAGAAAAACTCAGCTTGTTTTTTTTTTTTCTGCAACGGAAACGTTAAAGGGAGACCTGATAGAAGATTGTAAAATTATGAGGGGAATACACAAGTTTAGCAGTCAGAATTCTACCACATCATAATTCTAAAAGGGCAATGAAAGTCAATATAATGAGCCTGAAGCCTGTGTGTCTCAGTGTGAGGAACATTTGTAATAAGGCAGATGAATTAATTGTGCAGACAGTTATTAATGGATATGATATAATCGGTAGCACAGAGACTTGGCTCCAGGGTGACCAAGGATGGGACCTCAACATGCAGGGTTATTTGACGTTTGGGAAAAATGGAGGGATAGGAAAGGGAGGTGAGATAGCATTGCTGGTTAAGGAAGAGATTAATATAATGGTAAGGGAGGACATTAACCTGGACAATGTGGAATCTGTCTGGGTGGAGCTGTGAACACCAAAGGGAAAAGACATTCGTAGGAGGAGATGTGTCTGGACCACCTACCAAACAGTATTTGTGAAATTGGGACTGTATCAAACAGGAAGTTAGATATGCATGTAGTAAGGGTACAGCAGTTATTATGGGTGACTTCAATCGATAAATTGATTGGACTAACCAAACTGGTAGCAATATGATGGAGCAGGATTTCCTGGAATGTACGAAGGATGGTTTCCTCAGCCAATATATCGAGGAACCAACTCGAGAGCAGGACATGCCATACTGGATATTGTGTAATGAGAGAGGATGAACTAGCAACATCATGGTGCAAGATCTTTTGGGGAAGAGTGACCATAACATGGTAGAATTTTTCATTAAGATAGAGAGTGACATAGTTAAATCTGAGACTAAGGTCGGGAACTTAAAGAACACCAACTTTAATGGTATGTGACGTGCATTAGCTAGAATAAGCTGATCAGGGATACTTAAGGGATGGGCAGTGGATAGGCAATGGCAGATATTTAAAGAACATGTGGATGAACGACACAATTATACATCTCTGCCTGGTGTCAGAGGAAAATAGGGAAGGTGGCTCAAGCACGGAAAACAAGGGAAATCAGGAACAGAGTTAAAGCCAGGGAGGAGGAAGTGAAATTGTCCAGAAACCTGAGGACTGAGAGAAATGTACAAAATCACCAGAGGAGGAAAAAAGTGCTTGATTCAGAAAGGGAAAATAGAATAGAAAGTAAGCTTGTGGAAAACGTAAAAGCTGACTATAAAAGCTTCAAAAAGACTTGAAGAGAAAAAGATTGCTGACGGTGAATGTAGGTTCCTTGTCGTTAGAATCAGGTGAATTCCTGATGGACAACAGAGAGATGGCAGACCAGCTGAACAAGTACTTTGGATCTGTCTTCCCAAGCAGGATCCATATAACCTTCCAGAAATGCTCGGGACAGAGGGTCAAGCATGAAGGAGGAACTGAAGGAAATCCTCATTAGTCAGAACATGATATTGGGGAAATTGATGACATTAAAACCTGATAAATTCCCCGGGTCTGATTCTCTGCATCCCAGAGTACTTAAGGAAGTGGCCCGAGAAATAGTGAACACATTGGTGATCGTTTTCCAGCATTCTCTAGCCTCTCGAAGAGTTCCAATGGACTGGAGGGGAGCTAATGCAACTTCATATTTTGAAAAGGGAGGGAGAGAGAAAAAGGGGAATTACAGACTGGATGACCTGACAGTAATAGTGGGGAAAATGTTGGAATCATTTATTCAGGATGCCGTAACAGAGCATTTGGAAAGCAGGGAGAGAATTGATTCAAATCAGCATGGATTCACTAAAGGGAAATCATACTTGACAAATCTTCTGCAATGTTTTGAGGATGTGACCAGGAGAGTGGATAAGGGGGAATCATTAGATGTTGTGTATCTGGCCTTTCAAAAGGCTTTTGACGCGTTTCCACACAATAGGTTAGTAAGTAAAACTAAAGCTCATTGAAAGACATAGTGTATTGACATGGATAGAGAACTGGTTGACAGACAGGAAACAGAAAGATAGAATAAATGGGTCCTTTTCAGGGTGGCAGGGCGTGATGATTGGGGCACCGCATGGTTCTGTGCTGGGACTCCAGATGTTCACAATATACATTAACCAATTGGATAAAGGAACTGAATACAATATCTCCAAATGTGCTGACGACACTGAGCTGGGTGGCAGGGGTGCTGTGAGGAGGATGCTAAGAATTTGAAACGTGACTTGGACATCTGGGTGAGTAGGTGAATATTTGGCAAATGCAATACCGTGTGGATAAATGTGTGGTTATCCACTTTGGTCGCAAAAACAAGGCGACAGATTATGATCTGAGTGGTGGCAGTTGAGGAAAAGGTGAGGTGTAATGTGACCTGGGTGTCATGGTGTATCAGTCTCTGAAGGTTGGCACGCAGGTAGAGTAAGGAAAACTAATGGCATGCTGGCCTTCATAGTGAGAGGATTGGGGTACTGGAGTCGAGACTGCACATGCTCGATGCAGGAAGTATGTTCCCGATGTTGGTAAAGTCCAGAACCAATATAAGAAGAAGTAGTAAGCCATTCAGTGCCGAGATAAGGAAGACCTTCTTCACCCAGAGAGTTGGGAATCTGGGGAATTCTCTCCAATACGACATTGCTGGGACAGGTCCATTAGATATAATCCACAGGGAGCTAGACATGGCCCTGCAGCTAAAGGAATCAAGGGGTATGGAGAGAGAGGAGAAGTGGGATAGAGAGATTGCTTGATCGGTTGTCATCATATTGAATAGTGGGACAGGCTGGAAGGGCCAAATGGCCTCGTCTTGCAGCTGTTTTCTGTGTTTTTTCCCCAATGTTGAAATGTCTAATACTAGAGGACCTTAACATGCAGTTAAGGTCAGAGGGGAAAAGGTCAAAGGAGACAGAAGGGGCAATACGTTTTCACAGAGAGTGTTCAGGGCCTGGAGATGCAGTCAGGGTGGTTCAGGGGTATTTAGACATACAAATGAATATGCGAGTAATGGAAGAATATGGTCCAAAGGGCAGGAAGAAGGGATTCATTTAATTTGGCGTCATGTTTGATACAACATCATGGGCCGGAGGGCCTGTACCTGCGTTGTACTGCTCTCTGTTCTGTGCTCGATGAGAGGCAGGATCCACGGATTCTGGAACAGTCAGAAAGGTTGTGGAGGAGCTGCGCATGTGGTCCGCATCCTTGTTCAGGACTTTCACACTGACCCGAACCTTCTACCTCACAGGACCTGACATCACCTTGACCCTGCCTCTTCCCCATACAGGGCCATTCCCATCATTCTGACACCAAACTTCCAACCCCTTAAGTAAACTGTCTTTCTCAGTCAGAGGAGTCACGTGGCAGGGATTGATGTTGCTGGTGCTGTTACACCCTCTTCCCTCCCCAGAGATCTGAGAAGCTCAGGTTTAACCTGGTCCGAAATCTTCTCTCCATTAACAGCTCTACCGGAGCTATCTCTGTCGTTGTATGAGGGACGGCCCTATAATTAAATAGGAAACTGGGACAGTTTGGTATCGAGTGAAGGTTTGCGCTCTTTAAGCCCGCCTTCAAAATTTGAACTGCCCTTTCTGCCAGACCATTGGATGCTGAATGGTATGGAGCTGTCCATTGGATTGTAGGAAATACCTCAATACTCTGCTGGTAAACATTGGCCTGTTATCTGGGACCAACACTTCCAGGAATCTGGATATTAAAACGTGTGTGCAGTTTTTCTTTCTTTCTCCCTGTGTTTGATGAATGAACTCTCGGCGTTTGCAGCCAGTCTGAGTGGGTGCCCACACTGTCAAAGAACATCGAGCCCATGAAAGTGCTGGCATAGTCAATGTCTATCTGAGTCTATAGTTGACACGGCCATTCCCGAATGGGGATGTGGGAAGGGGGGGAGCTGTTGGTCATAATTTTGCCTTTTCTGGCACGCTGGACACTGCCCCACCAAATGCAGATGTGTCTACATCAAATCCTGGCCACCAGACAAAATGTCTTACCAACATCTTCGTTTTAGAACCCCCCGGATGACCCGAATGGAGTTAAACCAGTATCTGGCAGTGACCTTTTCTCAGGACAATCACCCTTGATTCCCATAATCGTATCCCATCCTCTACAGTCTACAGTGATCTGGTCTCTCCGGATCCAAAACGGTTCCAGTTCTGTTAGGGACGCCCTTTGGTCTCCCCCATCACCACCAGCTGGTTCCATTTTGCCAGGACCAGATCTGTCTGCGCCCACAGTCTGATATTGTCAGTTCTGACTGGAACTATGTCCAGAAAATGTAAAACAGTGACAGGCGCTTCCAGCGATGGTATCACCAGGAGCCAGTGGGAGGCAGCTCAGTGCATCCACCTTTGTTACACAGTCTCCCAGACACTGTTCCAATTTGTATGAACATACACTTAGTATTAGAGCCCTCCACTGAATTCAGCCTGTAGACATGGCCAGCACTGTCTTTGTTCTTTAAGTAGACGTCGTAGATGTTTGTGATTCGTTATTCCACCATAAAAATATTGGGGGAACTTCCTGATTTAGACTGCCAAACCTACGTTGTCTATCTGGGCGCATTTACACTCTGCATGCGACAGGATGCATACACTATTGGGTATTCCTCTCCATTAGACCACTTATGAGCTAATGATAGCCCAATGCTGTACAGGGAAAAATCTCAAGTCAATGCCAGGTCATAGATATGGCTTGTCTATGAAACCATTTCCAAGGCTGACCCTTTGCATCAACTTTTAAAGGTGTCAGAACAGAGACCAGGTTATACATGAGCTTTCCATAATTACTGACCCCCACTAAGGAAAGACCCAAGCTCCATGACAGACGTGGGAGTCAGTGCAACATTGATCACCCTCCCTATCTATCAATTTCTTGTCAACTCTGTATCCAAAGGACGTCATGAGGGGAGCCTGGAACACACATATTTCCATTTTAAAGCCGACCTGGGAGAAACATCTAAGGACTATGTCCAAGATATCTCATGCTCCTTCTCGGTTCTCCCTATTATTAGTAAATCATCCAGACAAATGGAAACCTTGGGTAGAGCGCTCAAAATGTTCTCCATTTGCTGAAAAATGGCACATTCCCCAGATGGCAGTCTTGTGTATTAGTACAAATCCTTCTGGGTATTAATTGCAGGTATACGTCTGGCAATTTGGTTAGATCAGAATTCCAAGTCCATACGGCTCATGTCCAGCTTTGTGAAGGACAGGCCCCCTGACAGATTTGCGCATAAGTTCTCTATGCGAGCAATTGGGTATTTTTCCAACTCCAAGAAGCAGTTTACCATTTGTTTAAAAACCCTACGAAGGCCAGTCAAGATTCACAATGTCTAAGACCAGTGTTGTCAATTTCACAAACTGTATAGGCTTGATGACTCCGTCGCTTTCCAGGCTGATGCTTCCTGCCTTGACTTTTTTATGGAAGGTACTGGGTGGGCCATGCAGAATCGTGCAATTGCCTCCTGGTCAACATGCAAGGTGGCCTTAACTCCTTTCATAGACCTTAGACCTTAGAGTCCGTCTGATCAGGATACATCCTAAGTGAGACTACGCAATTACCTTCAGTGACTTCGTGCCCCCAAGCTCAAGTTGGCCTGACGATGTCCATTTCTATCAGCAGACCCTGTAACTCCGATGTTTCACTAGCCATTCTTTCCAATGACCAGGCAAGATTTAGTGCCTGTTCAAATCCAGTTGGGTTTCTGCCAGAAGCTATTTTTGTATAGTCACCTTATTAATCCCACGCTCATTATCACCAAAGTAATTCCATAGACACCGGTACTCCATCACTAAGCCGCCCTTTATATATACACACACACATGAGAGAGTCTATCACACTAAGGGTGCTGAATCAGAGCCAGCTCTGTATGAACAGAATTCCTGACACTGTTTTATTTGTTTTTATTTTAAACAGTTCACAGTTTACAAAACAATTACCATTTACAGCTGTATACAGAGAAACAGCAATTTTACAAGGGAGAGGAATAGCAAAGCCAAGACCCAAATCCTGACATTCAATGAGCTTTCAGGATTACTACCACCCTCCCCCCCCCCCCCCCCCTCCCGGAGGTGACACCACTGAGGATGGCCTATCCATCTTCTGGCCCTCGATCTGCCCCGACATACTGTTTGACTCTCACCCACTCGTTGCGTCATCTGGCCCGTAGACTGCCCGACACACCTTCTGGCCAGCTCAAGGACAGCCTGTCCCCTTCCCCAGGGACAACAGTGCGCTGGGCAACGCACAGGCCTCCCATATCGGAGCCTGCCCCGACGTGCTTGTGGCTGACATACCTTCCGACCACCTCTGGGACAGGCCAACCCGCTCACCCCTGCTCAGGGTAACAGGGCTCCCAGCAGCTTACCCACCTTCTGGCTCTCAGGGAGACTGGGATCGAATTGGCGTACACACCCTCCAGCTTTTTGGACAGACTACCTACCTTCAGGTTGACAGGATGGCCTACCGCCCCTCCAGCTCTCAGGGTGATAGCTGAGCCTCCCAGCTCCCAGTGAGGCATTCCAGACCCAGGGAGACAAGACAGTGCAGATGATAAGCCGAACAAACCACATGCGTTAATGTTGAACAAACAGAGTCCTTTCCAGGACAGAGTCCATTAGCATAGACAGTTCTCTTCAAAATGTAGTGTCCATTCCCAGGAACAGAGTCCACTCCAGTATACAAAGTGCATTGTCAGAAATGGAGTCCACTCCAAACTGCAGAGTCCGTTGCTAAAGCCAGAGTCCACAACCGAGGGCAGAGTTCACTCCCGAAGGGCACCAAATGCACACTCCACAGGTGTGCAGTCTCCATAGAATCCTGGCTCATCCTTGGAGAGACAGGCCCACTCCCAGGAACGCAGTACATTGTAAATGTGCAGTTAACTCTCAGGGGTTTGTTCCACTCCTGAAGGATAGGTCTTGTCCCAAGCACCAGGATACAGCAAGTGCTCACCTCCCAGCACACATACATGTGTTCAAACTTCAGAGGCGCAGTTCCAGGGCTAGGCCTCTCCCCAGGAACAGCTCATCTGGAAAGATTTGTTTCTTCACAAGGGCTCAGTCCAAACACCAAAAAAAAAGTGAAGACAAAAAAAAGAAAACTCGTGTCCAAGGGCTAAGCTCAAGCATAAAAAACACATCTCTTACTGTCCTTTTCTCAAAATTAGTAACACAGACTGTAACCAGCCAGTGAAACAACAATCCCCTAATGAGAACTGGTCTACAGCTGAAACACTGCATCAGGCAGTTTAGAAATCTGTCCTCACTAAAAGGAATACCAGTTAAAAACTGACTAAATAATTCGTGCAGTTCAGGAATCAAGTGCCCCCCCCCCCACCAAAAAAGTAGAAACCAACAGTAATACTTTCACTGTGGCCCAGCCAGCCCAGAGTCAGTCCCCCAAATTGAGACGGTGCGGAATCTCCTGTTTATATATTTTTAATTTTATGAAAACAATTTCAAAACAGTTAACTTGTTTTTGGTAAAACAGTAACAGCTGTATACAAAGAAACAACAATTTTACAAGGGAGAGGGGCAGCAAAGCAAGGTCCTCAAACTCTATCGTTCAACCAGTTTTCAGGGAAATGAGAACAAACCTCAAATCCCAGTTTCAAACATTACAAGACAGCAACAATGACATTTGTTCATAAAAAGACAATCCAATTACGTAAATAAGTGCATACAATACAGATCCAGCAAGCCGCCGGCCCTCACCTTCCGACCACCCGAAAGTCGCCAGCCCCGATGCACATTCCGGTCCAGAAAATGCCCCTTTCAGTTCTCGGTTCACCCTCCCACCTTTCGACCATCTCTAGACAGCCCACCTTGGTACCCACCTGAGGTTCAGTGCTGAGGATGGCCTATCCGTCTTCCGGCTCTCGGTCTGCCCCTACATACCATTGGGCTCTTGCCCACCCCAATGCGCCATCTGGCCCATTGATACCCTGACAGCTTCTGGCCACTTCTAGGACAGTCCATCCCCTTCCCAAGGGCCGACAGCATGCAGGGCAGCCCACAAGAGTTCCAGATCTCAGGCTGCCCCTATGCACTTTCTGGTTCTCGGCTGCTCTGACACCTTCCGACCACCTCTAGGACAGCCCATCCCAATTACCCCTTCGCGGGACGACAGCACTCAGAACAACATATCCACTTTCTGGCTCGAAGGGCGCCCTTCCTGTTTTCAGGACAGCCTACCAACCTTCAGGTTCACAGGATGGTCTACCTACCCTCTAGCTCTCAGGGTGACAACTTTCAGGATGACCCATGAGCCACCGAGCTCACAATAAGGCCTGCCAGATGCAGGGACACAAGACAGTGTGCAGGTGATAGACCCACCAAACAACATGATAATGAACAATATCAACACACAGAGTCCTTTCTTATACAGAGACCATTACCATAATGTTTTCTTCAAGATGTAGAGTCCATTCCCAAGAACAGATTCTTCTCCAGTATACTAAGTGCATTGTCAGGAATAGTGTCCACTCCAAACTGCAGAGTCTGTTACTAAAAACAAAGTCCACAATAGAGGGTAGAGTCCACTCCTGAAGGCAGCAAATACAAACCCCACAGCACACAGGTATTCAACCTTCATGGAGTCCTGGCCCATCCTTGGAGAATCAGGCCTATTCCCAGGACCACAATATATTGGAAAGTGCAGTTAACTCACAGGGGTTTGGTCCACTCCTGAAAGGAAAGGTCTTTTCCCAAACTCCAGGATACAGCAAGTGCTCGCCTGACAGCACACACACAGGTGTTCAATCTTCCGAGGCACAGTCCAGTGCTCGGACTCCCAACAAGAACAGCTAATATGTTAAGATATATTTTTTCACAAGGGCTCAGTCCAAAACACCAAAAAACAGTGAAGACACATACAAATAAAGAAAAATAGAGTGCAAGGGCTAAGCCATCCCACAAAATTAACATTTGTCCTTTTCTCAAAAGTGAAAGAGATAAGAGTAACACAGGCTGGAACCAGCCTGTGAAACAACAACCCCCTAATGAGAACTGAGTTACACCTAAAACACTGTCCATCAGGAGTTTAGAAATTAGTCCTCACGAAAGGAACACCAGCTAAACTGGCTAAATAATTCAGCTAGTTCAGAAATCAGGTTTCCCCCCTCCAAAATTTAAGCAGAAACCAACTGTCACAGTAACACACTGACGGTAGTACCAGCCAACACAGTCAGTACCCTAAATTAAGACTCAATCTCCTATTTTTATTTTATTAAAATATTACAAAACACTTAACATTTTACAGCTGTATACAACAGCAATTTTACAAGGAAGAGCAGCAAAGCCAGGTCCCAAACCCTACCGTTCAACCAGTTTTCAGAGAGATGAGGTCAAACGTCAAATCCCAGTTTCACATAAAAGACAGTGACAATGACATTTGTACATAAAAGCCAATGCAATTACATAAAGTGCATACAATACAGACCCAGCAAGCCCCCATCCCTCCCATCTTCCAACCACTGTCAGGCAGCCCGCCCCTACGCACCTTCCGGCTCTCAGTCCACCCCATGCCCCTTCCAGTTCAGTCCGCCCTGACACCTTCTGACCACGACTAGGACAGTCCATCCTGATCACCCCTTCTTGGGACGACAGCGCTCAGAACAGCCTACCCACTATTTGTCTTTTGGGGCGACTGGCATCAGGGTGGCCTACCCACCCACCGGCTTTTGGGACAGCCTACCAACCTTCAGATTCACAGGATGGCCTACCCACCCTCCGGCTCTCTGGGTGACAGCTTTCAGGATGACCCATGAGCCTCCCAGCTCACAGTAAGGCCTGCCTGGCCCAGGGACACAGGACAGTGCAGGGGATAGACCCAACAAACACCACAATACAGTAAATTACCAAAAAAACAGTCCTTTTTGGTACTCAGTCCTAATAGAGTCTACAAAATAGAGTCCATTACCAGGAATAGAGTCTACTCCAGGAATAGAGTCCACTCCAGTTTTTGAGGTGCATTGTTCAAAGTGGAGTCCACTCCAAACTGCAAAGTCCACTACTGAAGGCAGCAAATGCACACCCCACAGCACATAAAAGTGTTCAGTCTCCATGGAGTCCTGGCACATCCTTGGAGAGCCAGGCCCACTCACAGGAACACAGTACATTGGAAAGGTGCAGTTAACTCAGTGGTTTTGGTCCACTCCTGAAGGCAAGGTCTTCTCCCAGACTCCAGGATACAGCAAGTGCTCACCGCCCAGCACACACTGTGTTCAATCTTCAGAGGGCCAGTCCCAGGACTAGGCCTCCCCATTGGAACAGCTCCTCTGGTAAAATGTATGTCTTCCACAAGGGCTCAGTCCAAACACCAAAAAACAGTGAGGATACATTGAAAAAAATATTAGAATCCAAGGGCTAAGCCCTACCACAAAATTAACATTGTCCTTTTTCTCAAAAAGAGAAAAGAGTAACACACAGGCTGTAACCAGCCAGTGAAACAACAATCCCCTAATGAGAACTGGTCTACATCTGAAACACTGCTTCAGGCAGTTTAGAAATCTGTCCCCTAATGAGAACTGAGTTACACCTGAAATACATTGTGTGCATCAGGAGTTTAACAAAATCAGTCCTCACTAAAAGGAATGCCAGTTAACAAACTGGCTAAATACTTCATCTAGTTCAGTAATCAGGTTTCTCCCTCCAAAAAAGCAGAAGCCAACAGGAACACACTGACGGGAGCGCCAGCCAATACAGAGTCAGCCCCCAAAATTGAGAAGGCTCTGAATCTCCTGTTTCTAATTTTTATTTTCATTATAAAATTACAAAACAATTTACAAAAAAGGAAAACAGTTAACATTTACAGCTGTATACAACAACAATTTTACAAGGGAGACGAGCAAAGCCAGGCCCCAAACCCAACCATTCAACCAGTTTACAGGGAGATGAGGACAAATGTGAAATCCCAGTTCCACATATAAAAGACAGCGACAATGACATTTGTACATGAGACAATACTGTTCTTACATACAAAAGCGCAGACAATACAGACCCAGCAAGCCCCCATCCCTCCCACCTTCCGCCACTCTAAGACAGCCCACTCCTACACACCTTCCGGCTCTCAGTCCACCCCGTGCCCCTTCCAGTTCTCGGTCCACCCTGACACCTTTCAACCACCTCTAGGACAGCCCGCCCCTGTACCTGCCCGGGGTGACAGGGGTCAGGACGGCTTACACACCTTCTGGCTTCACTAACCACACTCAGCACGTTTTGACCACCTCTGGGGCAGGCCGCCCACGTACCTGCCCGTGGCGACAGCTATCCGCCTTCTGGCTCTCGGTTTGCCCCTAAGTACAATTGGGCCCTCACCCACTCTGATGTGCCATCCGGCCAGTGGGCTATCTGGCACACCTTCCGGCCACCTCTAGGACAGCATGTCCCCTTTCCCAGTGACGACAGTGTGCAGGGTAGCCCACAAGCCTTCCGGATCTCAGCCCGCCCCTACACACCTTCTGGCTCTCGGCTGCTCTGACACCTTTCGACCACCTCTGGGACAGCCCGTCCCAATTACCCCTTCTCGGGATGGCAGTGCTCAGAACGGCCTACCCACCATCTGGCTCTCGGGGCGACTGGCATCAGGGTGACCTACCCACCCTCCGGGTTTCGGGACAGACTACCAACGTTCAGGTTCATAGAGTGGCCTACCCGCCCTCCATCTCTCAGGGTGGCAGCTTTCAGTACGAAGCATGAGCCACCCAGCTCACAGCAAGGCCTGCCAGACCCAGGGACACACAAGACAGTGCAGGTGATAGACACAGGAAACACCACAATACAGTTAGTTACCCAAAAAAAACTCCTTTCTGGTACACAGTCCAAATCTATACAATCTTCAAAATGTAGAATCCCATTTCCAGGAAGAGTCCACTCTAGAATACAATGCATTGTCGGAAATAGAGT